>NC_135902.1:826873-985490 GCF_964194155.1 Cetorhinus maximus | reverse complement strand
CACCTACTCCCGCCCCCTTTCCCCCCCCGCCCCCTTTCCCCTCCCCCGCCCCCTTTCCCCTCCCTCCCCCCGCCCCCCTTTCCCCTCCCCCCGCCCCCTTTCCCCTCCCCCCGCCCCCTTTCCCTCCCCCCGCCCCCTTTCCCCTCTCCCCTGCCCCCTTTCCCCGCTCCCCTGCCCCAAGACCCCCCGCCCCCTTTCCCCGCTCCCCCACCCCTACACACCACCCCCCTTTCCCCCCACCCCTTCCCATGCCCTCAGGACACCCTCCTCTCTATCTCGGACCCCAGCATTTGACACAAATCAGGACACGATCTGGGGTAAAGACCCCACACTCACCCCGGGATCCAGCCTCCCGTTCAGGCCGGCGCCCCCGCGCTGGCCACAGGCCCGAGCGCCGCCAGCCGGTTCCACACCGCCGCCATCTTGGGTGAGGCACTCAGGACCCCGGCCATAGCTGCCTCTCCCGCGCCTGCTCCGTTGCCTGGCAACAGGATTCAGGCGCCAGGCGCCAAGGGCGACTTCTGGTTCGTGGAAACTTCGAGCAAAACGGCCGTTCCAGGCCACCGAACCTGTACTGGCCCTTTCAGAAAAAGCAGCTGCCTTTTGTCCGTAACTTTGTAAGTTTCTCTTCCTGAACTCGCTGACGAATCCCTTTTAAAATTAAAATTATGTATAGAATTAGCTTCCATAGAACCTTCCAGACTCTGAGAGAAAGCCTCTCTCCTGGTGATTGTTGTTGATGGTTTGATATCTCCAGCCTCTGGTTATTGACCCACCTCCTGTAGGAAATCAATCCGGAGACTTTCTCTTCGATATTGACTCTTATCTACATCTCTGGAGAATCTCTATTCCAATCACCTTCCCTATTCTCAGGAGAACATTCCTAACTTTCCGACCTCTTCTCACACCTGAATCCCTGGTAAACCTTCCCCTGCATCTTTTATCAAAACTTTTCCAGCTTCCCTGAAAAGTAGCGCCCAGAACTGAGGCCTAACCCGTGACTTATAAAGTTCAAGCAGGATCTCTTTGTTTTTACTCTTATTTATTAAGCCCAATGTGCTTTTAACCATCTTTCAACTTACCCTGCCACCTTTAAGGATTATATGGACACCAAGGTGTTTTTGTTCATCTACACTTTCCAAAATCCTGCTATTTACAGTACACTGTCCGGCCCATCTTACTCCACTAGTGGCATCACTTTACACGTCTCCATGTTTAATGCCAATTGCCATGTTTCTGCCCCTTTAATCATCATCATCCAAAGTCCTCCAACTATTCTCATCATGTCTGCTAAGTTTTGTATCATCTGCAAGCTTTATAATGCTGCTCCCTACACCTGAGTCAAGGTTGTTTATAAAATTTGAAAAAAGGTGGTGTCCTTCTTGTCTGTTGAGGCAGGGAAGCCAATTGTTATAATAAAATAAAAGCAAAATACTGCGGATGCTGGAAATCTGAAACAAAAATTGCTGGGAATACTCAGCAGGCCTGACAGCATCTGTGGAGAGGAGGACAGAGTTAACGTTTCAAGTCCGTATGACTCTTCAATTGTTAGAGGATCAGCACAGTCACTGATGTTGGCAGGTGACATGAATTTCCCTCCAGAAAATAAATAAAAATTAAAAATATGGTTTAATAACTGCATTCCTTCGCTCTAGCCATGGGTGCGTTCCAGCAGTGGCTAGGCAAGAGGGGGATGGGGCACATCAACCCCCCCTCCAGGTGCCCCTTCTCCTCAAGGAGTCATTGGGCACCCTCAAGGAGGAGTGTCAGACGGACACTCCAGGGGCATCCACCTAGGACACTCCAAGGATGTCCAGGCGTTCCACATCCCCTCTGCTTGTGATCCCATCAACTACAGCTGGTCAGGCCTAGGAGGTTGCACCTGCCCCTGAGCAGGAGACCCTTATAGGCTGGGGCCCTACAGGCCTGGGACCTCCAGAGGACGACCACCAAAGTCATCTAAGACATCAGGGCATAGCAGTCAGCAGGCTGCCTCCACCTCAGCTGCGGATGTCGGGGATGCACCAAGATGTAGTAGTGAAGTTAGAAACATTAAGAAGTTCTGAGTGCACAATGGTGGCATGGATGTTTAATCACTGTATATACTTTGCACCTTTGTAAATTTATTTGGTTCTCTCCCTCAAAGTCCCAGGTACTGAATGGCTCTTCAATGTGATGCAGTGTTCCATGGTCATCCAAGGGTAACAGATGCCCGCCCACCTAATTTAAGTAGCTTCCATCGTGTCTTCCAGCTCCATGTCAATCTCAGCTAAGTCAGTCACCTTTAGTTCCACGTAAGCACCAAGGCAGTTCCTATGTGAACAAGTTGGTTGCACATGTAAACCTTGTGTGAAAGGATTATGTAATGTGGCCTCATGAGTATAGTTCTTGGAAGGTTATTGATTAACCTGATGCAGCTGCGTTGAAGCCTGTTCTCCCTGTATGTTGTAGGTATTTAAACTCTTTCAAGTTATCAACAGTCACAGATTGCAACTCTTTCGAGTACAATCACAGTTCTTGGTTTCCGGGAGTGGGACGTGAACCCACAACCCTCTGATTCAAAGGCAAGGGTGCTATGAACTGAGCCACAGCTGACACCTCGTTGTAGGTATTTATCGCAACCTGTGTTGGAGTCATCCTAACTAAGTGCACTTTGCAATGGCCTCCATTTAATGACTGTCAGCTTTGGGTTACAGTTTAATTAATCGTTCAGTTTAATTAATCATTCAGGACCATAGCCTTTCATGCCTGGCTGCAGCATTGTCTTGTTATCATCTCTACGGCTGAACTTTACGCTTTTATTAGTTCCCAATCTCCACATGCGTGTGGTGATCACCAATCAGCTGCACATTTAGAGAGTGAAATCTTTTTCTATTGATAAATCTTACTGGCTACTGCTAGGGGTCACCAGGGAGTTTGTCAGTATTTATAGGGGTCCCTGGAAGTGTGTCAGTATTTACAGGGGTCCCCAGGGAGTGTGTCAGTATTTACAGGGGTCCCCAGGGAGTGTGTCAGTATTTACAGGGGTCCCCAGGGAGTGTGTCAGTATTTACAGGGGTCCCCAGGGAGTGTGTCACTATTTACAGGGGTCCCCAGGGAGTGTGTCAGTATTTACAGGGGTCCCCTGGGAGTGTGGCAGTATTTACAGGCTGGTGGTTTTACGGCTGGATGTCCTTCCTGTGCTGCTAACCTTCCCTATTTGTCCATGCTGGGGACCAGCACCAATACACACTGGCTTGTCTGCACTAGTGGCTGGGGTGCGCCCTCCTTTCATCCCATCTCCATGAAAACCAGAATTGGGCAGGTTGGAGAGGGGATTCATTTGTTTTTAATTTTAAAACCCCACCTGACCGAAGGTTGTCCACTTTTTGTGGTTAAAATTTCCTCCTGATTTGACAGGAAACGCAGTGAGAATAATGATGGATTCAGCATGTAGCATTACTCCTGAATAGAGCCATTATTATCCTGGGCTGTGCAACCTCAGTATCCTCCAGATCGCAGAGTTTAAAATGCCTGAACCAGAATAGGTGGATAACGTTCATGGACGGAGCACAGTCATGAGTCAAATTAGGTCTGTATGTTGGATGAATATTGCAGACAGTCTCTCTCTGTATTTATGGCCTGACTTTAAGGCAGGTGATATTGTCTTTATTTAAAAAGCTGCTTATTTTATTTTTCAGTAAATTGGGATAATGGTCAGTGCAAACATAGCAACAAGGTAAGAAATTAAAGTCCAGAATGTTTAGGAGTCAATTAAGTTATTAAAAATGTTTGACTTTAATGTGTTAACACAGGTAGTACATCTTCCCTAACCGTGGTTGTTCCCTTCGTCCCACTCGATTCTTCCTGAATTTTACTACCTCTTGCTAGGGTACAGTTCTGGGTGCACTAGCTTCCTTCCTGTACTTCATTCAATGACCATTCTTAAGCTCGCTCATGAAGATAGCAAATGCCAGCAGACTAATTGACTATGGGGGACATCCCAGCCGAACATGACCCTGTTGTTAGTCAGTGCCTGTACGGATGCACATTCTAGCAGGGGTCTTTGAATAGGGATTGAGAATGGAAATTTTGCTGCAATACGTCCTCCCCCACCTTAGCCCAGTGGCACTGAGGCTAATTGTAGGGCTCTGCTGCACATTGAAAACAAGCTAACTCTGCATAGGCCTGTGATTGAACTTGACCTGAAATAAAAACAGAAAATGCCAGAAATATTTAACATCAGGTAGCAACATCTTCCAGTCTGAATGCACTAGGTGGGGCATTTATCCACTGAGCCTTCAAGGGAATCACAGAGCCCAGAGTCTTGTCCATTTGCTGATCTCTATGTGCCATGCATTGATCATCACTGAGAGGGTGAATAAGAGTCTGTTTTCATACCTCCTCCCCGAACCAGTGCCAGCAAGGCAGAAGTCCCTATCCCAATGACTTTCCCTCAGCCCAGGGTGAACAGAGACATTGTTGGATGGAGGGATGGTATTTCACGTTACAATCAGGGATATTTAGACATCTTAAGTTGACAGGAACAATAGTTAGCAAATGACAGAAATTTCATTGGTTCTCCTTAATGCACAAATTCCTTTTCAGAGAAGCACACAGCTGGAAGCATCAACCAGTTTAAATAGTGTGGAAGGCACATCTGTGAGGAAAGCTTGGCTGTGAAATTGTCAGTGGGACAGGAAATACCCAGGATTGGTGATTGCGGTGTCTGGGACATTGGGTGGAATTGTCCCAGATTTGCACAAAGAGTGGTTGTGGGTGGGAAAAAAGTTGTTTTTACCCACCGGCTGCAATGGGGTTTTTCATGCTGTATCATTCCTGCCTCATTAATTTTGCAGCCACAGGAAACACGCTGTCTCACTGGCGGGCGGCCTCCAATTTGCTCGCCACACTGTTCCTCGCCATTTCTTAATGCAGGGCGCCATATTTAAACTGCAGCCGCATGCACACTTCTTAATGCTTGCAGTCCGGGACGGCTCTGGTGAAGACATGGACCCAAAAGCCAAGAGTGTAGTTCCCCCAATTCAGTGACACATCCCTGGGGCGACTTCTGGACTCCATGAATGCCCACTGTGATGTCCTCTACCCCTGCTCTGACCACAGGAGGTCCATCCGTCTCACCACTCCAGCTTGGGAAGCGGTGGCAGAGGTGGTCAGTGCCAATGCTGCACACAAGAGGTCGGTCATCCAGTGCAGAAAACAGATGAATGATCTCATCTGTGCCGCCAGGGTAAGGCAACCATCTTATCAACCTAAACTCATACTCTCATAAGGCCATCACACATTCAGTGGCATCTCACTCACTGCCAGTTCAAGGGACATCACTCACACCACTCACTTTCTCATACACACCCTCACATCTCTACCTGGCCTCACCTCCTCTAGAGACTGCCTCCTCAGCCCTCACCATCTTGAGGCTACTTGCACAGATCAACATGTGCTCCCCATGCACACCCTGGGATACCTCCCTTACCCAGTATAACCCCTGCCTTACAGCCAGTCTGGTAGGAAGAGACCTGCCTGTGAGCCCCCTTAAAAGTGATGTGGTGCTGCCTGCAAAATCTGGCACTGATGACCGTGAGTGCTGCCCGAAGCAAGATAGGCAAACAAACCTTGAAGTCCTGTACAGTTGTGAAACAGGCCAACATGCCTGGATGATCCAGCGTGGCGGGGGGTGATTCCAACAAGCAGGGCTTATAATGAGATGCTAAAGTATTGAAATTAGGTTCCTGACATGCAGTGGCGGGAAACATGGTCCACCATTGACAGGTGGAGTAGACAATCGCAAACTGATTTCACGACGGAGTGAACCCGATTTTTGGATGCCTCGCCATATTGTTCTCCCCGGCCATGACACCCAATGCCAGCTGGGCCAGAAAATTCCGGCCATTGTAAGGTCTGATTCCACAACTTCTTTGAGTTGGTGCCTGTGTTCTAGTTATGCCTCAGAACATTTTTTTACATTAAAGGAACCATGCAAATGCAAGTTATTGTTTTTGTGCTGTGCTGATTGGTTCATGCTCCTTATCTCCAAGCCCTGGCCACCACAATTGGAGAGGTTATATTTTTCCCTACTCACTCTTTAAATCCATGCCTCAGTCATTGACCTGTCATATCGTCACCTGTCTACCTAGTCTATCTTTACCCTTTGTTGTGTTTCCCCAGGCTAGCAGGGGCCATAGTATTACATAGTATTTACAATACAGAGACAGGCCATTTGGGCCAACAAGTTTGTGTGGTGTTTATACCCCACACATGCTCCACCCACTTCTCTTCATATAACCCCATCAACTTCTATTCATTTCTCACTCATGTATTTGTCTAACTTCCCCTTAAATGTATCTGTGCTATTCACTTCAACTCCTTATGGTGGTGAGTTCTACATTCTAACCACTCTCTGGGTAAGGAAGTTTCTTCTGAATTTCCTATTGGATTTAGTAGTGACTATCTTATATTTGTTATGAAGATGTGTTATATAAAATATTAATTTATAATGTTATCGGCTGAAGATAAATATGTATTGAACTTTTTTTGAAAAGAACATTTTTCCTAAGCAAAGGGCACTGGCTTACAGCACCTACTAGATTGGATTTGTGAAGGACACAAGCTGCTTTCATGGAGACACCGAGTCTGTGGAGCTCTCAGAGAGAGGTCACGTGATCTTGGGTGTAAAAAAATACTGAATTTTTGGGTACTCAGAAAGAGAGTGCCACAGGGGCAACAGCTTTACTCCATCCTTCCTCTGAAACCTCTCATCAAAGCTGAGCTGTTTGTAATTTGTAAAAATCTGCCAGAAGCCCTCATTGCTGCAAACCGAGAGCTCTTAAAGGAGAATTCTGAATCAACACCACTGTTTCCAGTGAGAAAGCCCAAGAACCAGCAGCTACTGGAAACCGGGTCCTTTCAGCTGTAAACAAGCATCTGGACACTCTATGAATCATTTTTTTTTCTGACTTTACTTGTTACTTGGCCGAGTTTTTAATATCTGATACTCTGCAGAGTTTTACTTTTTTGCATGCTGGGGGGATTGTTTGTGTGTTGTTTTTGTATTAGTGGGTAGTTGGACATATTTTTACATTTTAAACCTTTTGTTAATATCTGCATCTTTATCTGAGTGAGTTTTAACAATAAAACTAACTCTTTACTTGTTAACTTAAGGAACCTGGCTGTCTTATTTCTTGCACCAAACTATACATCATTAAATATTTATACTGAATTGACAATATTACCTACCTTAAATTCAAACTCTGTTGTAACCAACCCAGGCGTGGACAAAGAGAGAAGTCAGTTCACCCTTGTTGACCCGGTCATAACATATTTCAAGTTCCTAGTACCAAGTAGACATATATATGCATGTGTCAACCCTGTTGAACCTTTCATAATCCAAAAGGCCTCTATTGGACCACCGCTCAGTCTTCTCTTTTCTTGAGAAAAAAGCCCCAGCCTTGGTCTTTCCTGACAGCTATAACTTCTCAGTTCTGATATCATCTGTGTAAATCTATATCCGAATTCTGTCTTTGTTGATTGGATGCGGAGCACTCTACACCTTCCCTCCATTATCCTCTTTTCTTCCCCCTCCTCCCTCCTGAAGCTGCTGATTCTGTCTGGGTACAGCCTCCTGCTGGAACATCACCTAAGCCTTGACTCTTCCTGTGTCAGCCCTGGCATTCAGCCATGGAGGACCTTGCAACTAAGTCTGATCCTATCCACACCTGACACTCACATGGGTTTGTTGGGAAAGAGAGGCAGGGATCTTCCTCACCAAGTGATGTCAGGGCTATTTGTAGCACTCTCCAATTGTTGAAAAAGAATAAAATCAAATGGACCACCCAAGATCTATCTAGGCAAAAACAATAAAGTCACACTGCTCACTTGACACTGCAAAGTCCTCATCAATAATACCTGGGGACTTGTGCCAAAATTGAGAGAACTGTCCCACAGACTAGTCAAGCAACAGCCTGACATCGTCATACTCATACCTCAGAGTCAATGCCAATGCTCCAGACTCCTCCATCACCATCCCTGGGTATGTCCTGTCCCACCGGCAGGGCAGACTCATTGGTGGGGTAGGGGGGAGTTGGGTGCAGGGTGGTGTACAGTCAGATACAGTCAGGAGGGAGTTCCCCTGGGAGATTTCAACATTGACTCCAGAGCCCATGAAGTCTTCTGGCATCAGCTGAAACATAGGCAAGGAAATCTCCTGCTGATTACCACCTACCGGCAACCAGGCTAAAAAGGAGGTGCCAACCTGGTGAAACTACAATACAGAACTACATGCATGTGAAATGATGGAAGGAGCTTGTGATAGATAGAGCGATACAATCCCTAAACCAATGGATTAGATCAAAGCTTTGCAGTCCTGCCACATCCAGTCATGAACGTTAGTGGACAATTAAAAAACTAACCGGAGGCAGAGGCTCCACAAATATCCCCATCTTTGATGATGAGGGAGCATGTCAGTGCAAAAGACAAGTTTGAAGCATTTGCAGCCATCTTCAATCAGAAGTGTTGAGTGGATGACCCATCTCAGCCTCTTCCTGAGGTCCCCAGCATCTCAGATGTCATTCTTAAGCCAATTTGATTCACTCCATGTGATATCATGGAACAGCTGAAGGCACTGGGATTCAGAAAAGGCTATGGCTCCTGACACCACCTTGGTTGTAGTACTGAAAACTTGTGGTCCAGAAGGAGCTGCATCCCTAGCTAAGATATTTCAGTACAGCTACAACAGTGGCAGCTACCTGACAATGTGGAAAATTGCCCAGATTTGTCCTTTCCACAAGAAACAGGACAAATCCAATCCAGCCAATTACTGCCCCATCAGCCCACTCTGAAGCATCAAGAAAGTGATGGAAGGTATCATTGACAGTGCTATCAAGTGGCATTTAAACCTGTTCACAAACTCATTTTGGGTTCCACAAGGACCACTCAGCTTCAAACCTCATTACAGCCTTGGTCCAAACATGAACAAAACAGCTGAGGTAAGAGTGACTGCCCTTGACATCAAGGCAGCATTTGACCGAGTGTGACATCAAGGAGTCCTAGCAAAGTTGAAGTCAACGGGAATCAGTGGGAAAATTCTCTATGATTTGGGTCACACCTAACACAAAGGGAGATGGTTGTGGTTGTTGGACACCAATAATCTCAGCCCCAGGATATCACTGCAGGAGTTCTTCAGGGTAGTGCCCTATAGGTCCAATCATTGTCAGCTGCTTCATCAATGACCTTCCCTCCATCATAAGGTCAGAAGTGGGGATGTTCACGTATGATTGCACAGTATCAGTACCATTTGCAACTCCTTAGATACTGAAGCAGTCCGTGCCCACATACAGCAAGACCTGGACAACATTCAAGCTTGGTCTAATATGTGGCAAGTAACATTCGCAAATGCCAGATAATGACTATCTCCAACAAGAGAGAATCTAATCATCTCCCCTTGACATTCAACAGCATTACCAGCAGTGAATCCACCACCATCTACATCCTAGGAGGTTACCATTGAGCAGAAATTTAACTAGACCAGTCATATAAATATTGTGGCGACAAGAGCAGGTCAGAGACTGGGAGCTCTGCAGCATGTAACTCACCTCCTGACTCCCCAAAGCCTGTCCACAATCTACAAGGCAGAATTAAGTCAGGAGTGCAATGAAATATTCTCCACTTGTCTGGATGAGTGACAACACTGAAGAAGCTCAACATCACCCTGGACAAAGCAGACCACTTGATCAGTACCCCATTCACTATCTTAAACCCTCACACCTTCCACCGACACACAGAGGCAGCAGTGCTCACTATCTACAAAATGCACTGCAACAACCTGCCAAAGTCTACTTTGGCAGCACCTTCCAAACTGTCTAGATGAACAAAGGCAACAGACACATGGAAACACCACCCCCCGCAAGCCCCCCTCCAAGTCACACACCATCCTCACTTGGAACTGTATCGTTCCTTCGCTGTCACTGAATCAAAATCCTGCAATTCCCTCCCTAACCGCACGTTGGGTGTTCCCACACAACATGGACTGCAGCGGTTCAAGAAGGCAACTCAGGGGCAATTAGGGATGGGCAACAAATGCTGGCATAGCCAGTACACATGTCCCAGGAACTAATTTTTAAAAATTACCCTGGGTTCAAGAAGCAAACTCAGTGCAAGCAGGAAGTTGACCCTCTCAAGCAAACATTTACTCATTGATGGAAAACAGGTATCATTGCTCAATGGTTTTATTTTTTTGATTAACTGAGTATCCTCCTCTCTCTCAATCTTGGCTCCATCTCAAAGGGGCTGCATGGACTAATATCTGGGAGAACATTCCCAAAAGGAATTTGGATGGCGTTGGAATAATGAGGTACAGGGTCAGGACAGGATGTTAGAAGCAATAATTAGCGTTCAAACTGCTGAATGGTGAGAGAGGAATTGGAGTAAAGACCAAAGGCTGGATATAGGGGATCAGTGAAGACAGCTTGGAATCTGTGTAGAAGGATTATCCTATCACTGAGTGCATAGAATGAGAGGTTGCCTGCGTCAATGTCAAGGTAAACCCCAATCCGCTCACACCTGGTTGCTGGGAGGTTAACACCTTTATTTTTGTGCCTTGTGGCAAAACGGAGCCAGCTTCCTCCATCTGGGTAAACACTCAAGCACCAGGACATTGCATTCTCACCGATACAACAGGACCGCTCTGCCCCCTTCCTGCTCATCCTCCTGTACACAATTCCCACTTTCGCCAGGAAGTTTTGCGAGTAGGTCTGACCCTGCACCTCCCAGTAATATTTACCACAGGCCAGGCTCTCACTGCACAACACCTGCCACAAGCTGTCGAAGCGCTCAGGGTGGTCGGGGTAGGCCTGTGACTCCGGGTAACATTCCGTCACTGTCTGATTCACATCTGATAAACGTAGATAATTATTCACCGTGTTAGGATCAAAAGTCAGATTCACAGCATCTGCAGAGAGAAAGAGTGGGACTGTCACAAACTCTGGTTGAGAAATAGTTAAAAAAATCAATTTTACATCAATAAATTACCTGTGATTTTATACTATTTTCTATTTTAGATTATGTCTACAATTATAAACCCTTCAGTTGAAAAGCTGTATAAAATGCAATGCACTGCCTGAGGATTTGGGTGGCTGATGCAGACTCAATAACAACTTTCAGAAGGATATTGGACAAATACCTCAAAAAGAAAAATTACAGGACTGGGGAAAGAGCAGGCGGGGGAGTGGGATTAATTGGATAGTTCTTTCAGAGAGCCAGTGTACACATGATGGACCGAATGACCTCTTTCTGTGCTGTATGATTCTATGAAAAAGGCTGACCATAACAAGGTCACCACAACAACCCTAGGCAGCTGACATGATTACAATTAGATTCACTTGATTACCCAACTGGTCTCCTTTTATAACTTTCTAACCCAAACATTGATGCTTTCTGTGCAGTTTTGTGACCATAATATTTAGCAGGCCTGGGACATCTAGATAGGGACTGGTACCATGGTGGGTAGAATGTTTGGATGCAAAGCAGAAATGAAGTGAAATCGTATCCACAAGTGGGAAGAAATGGAAAAGGGGTATGTTGCGCTCTGTTGGCTGCAATGGACTGATCTCCTACATCAGCATGCCATGTGAGTTCAGTGTTGGCCTTACATGTAACACCTGGGGCTGAAATTTTAGGCCCTGAGGGGGGTGGGCAATCAGTTTTGTGCCGCCAGCTGGCACAACAGTTTCTTGGCTCCATCCTGTTCCCAGATCATTTTCCCAGAAGCAGGTTGGGAGAGGGGGTGTCGGCAGAGCTACCTACCCACAAGTAGTGGTAACCAAATTGGCCTTGTTAATGATCAATTAAGGCATATTGTCAGAGGCCAGGCAGCCTCCCAGCAGCAGACCGTAGTGGGGGGCAGCACTCCAGGCAGGCTTAAAGGCCTTCCCTATCGAACTGGGTTCAGCTGTAGCTGCAGTCAGACCTGTGCTGTATTTCCCCCTCCACCATGGTGCTCTGGCTGCTGAGGACTTGTTTAAAATTTTATTTGGAGTTTAGAAAAGTAGGAGAGAGGATGCCGCCATCTTTGGGCACCCTCTCTCTCTTTCACTTACCTTGAAAGGCCAGCTTCTGCTTGGTGTACTGGGGGTCCTCCTAATGGCCCTCCAGCTTCAAAGCCCGCCTTCCATCCTTAAGTGGACGGTAAGCCTGACCTCTGCCTCCAATTTGCCAACCTGGGGAAAATCAGAGCTGAGTGACTGTTCCCCACACAGTGCGGGCTTCTGACCCTCATTTGAGCCTTTGAAGCCCACAGGAGAAAATTCTGCCTCTAATCTTTAATGAAACCGCAGGCATTTTTGATTAGGGAGTTTCTTTTTTTTCTTGTTAATTCCCTCCCCTCCTCTCCTGTAGGCATCGAGTCCTGACTCATGACTGAACAGCAGCTTCACAAGTGGCATTCACTCTGGTACATTGACCAAGAAGTAGTTATTTGATATATACTTGGATTACATGGGCTGGATATTAACTAACTGACTCTGCCCTCACTCATTCTGCATCAACGCTCTCTAGGAAGGATCCATCAGGAGTGTGGACTCTGAGGCTCTTTCCTCTGGTTATGAAAGGTGAGAGAGAAAAGCCAGGAAGCCATAGACCCATTAGTCTAACATCTGTTGTGGGGAAGTAATTGGAATTTATAAAGACAGAGTGACTGAACACTTAAAGAAATTTGAGCTGATTAGAGAGAACCAACATGAATTTGTAAAGTATAGGTTTAGAAAAGTAGGAGAGAGGATGCCTCTCTCAAGTCGAATAAACCTGATTGAATGTTTTAAGGCGGTAACTAAAGTACTGACAGGGGAATGTCTATGGATGTTGTTTATCTGGACTTCCAGAAGGCATTTTATAAAATTCCACAGAAGAGAATGTTGGCTAAAGTTCAAGTTTGTGAGACTGAAAGCAAATCAGTGACCTGGTTTGGAGATTGGTTAGGTAGGAGATAGAAAGTCAGAATAATAACACTCAAATTGGAAGGAAGTGATTGATGTTGTCCCAAAAGGATCTGTACTTGAGCCTCAACTATTCACCATATTTAATAACATCTTAGGTAATACAGTAGAGAACCATATATTCAAGTTTGCCAATGACACAGAGATTGGTGATCCAGTAAGTAGTGTAGAGACAGGAGCATAAAATTACAAAGAAACATTGATAAATTAAGTGAGAAGACAAAACTGTGGCAGATGATTTTCAAAGCAGGCAAGTGTGAGGTTATCCATTTTGCACCAAAAATTGATAAATCTGAGTATAATTTAAATGGTGAAAATCTAGAACCTTATAGAGGGGCAAAGAGATTTAGAGGTCCAGGTACACGGATCGTTAAAACGTAGTGACCAACAATATCCCCTCTAAGCTGTGCGGGTGGTATGACCGAGCATCAATTGGGAATGTGCTGCCCAGAGAACAAACAGGCCAGGCAGAATCAACATTCTCTTTAAGATGCACACATGTGTGACTGTGCGCCAGTCTTAAAGGGACTTCACAGTGGAACAAGCTAGCCCCAGACAGCAAAGAAAAGTTAGAAGGAACATTGGTAATCAGGCACAAACAAAATCAAAATGGCTCTAATGTTTGCCTTTATAACTCACAGCTAGAATATAAAAAGAAATTTTGCTACAGATATTCAAAACCGTCATTGGACCAAATCTGGAGAATTGAATACAGTTCCGGGCACAACACCTGAGAGAGGATATATTAGCATTGGAAGGAGTGCAGCACAGATTCACCAGAACGTTACAAGGGCTGCAAGGATTAAATGCTTAGGAGAGATTACAAAAACTAGGCTCGTATTTGCTGGAATATAGATGGTTAAAAGGTAATTTGATTGAGGTTTTTAGTTTTATGAAAGGAACTGATGGATTTGAGAGAGAAAATTATTTTCTGCTCGTGGAGAAGTCTAGGACAAGGGGACATAACCTTAAACTTAGAGCCAGGCCGTTCCATTCAGGAGAGAAGTTAAAGGCCTTCCCAATCTCCATACAAAATGTAGTAGCTGTGTGGAATTCTTCCCCACAAAAAAGCAGTAGTTGCTAGTTCAGTTAATAATTTTAAATATGAGATCAATATATTTTTACCATCCAAGCGTATAACAGGCTATGAAGCCAAAGCAGGTAGAGGGAGTTAGCATATGGATCAGTCATGATCTCATTAAGTGTTGGAACAGGCTGGAGGGCCTGAATGGTCTCTGCCTGTTCCTATATTCCAGATAATACTGAATTTCTCCCACAGTTTACTGATATAGAAACCGCTAACATAGCCAGTGATGGATGAGAACATCACTAAACATTGTATAGTCTGTTAATGTCTGATATCAGCACAGATTGAACACTGCCTGAATGATGCTCTGACCTGTAACATTCTTTCTGGCTGCTGATGGTTTTAGTATATGCAGAGTGAGATATTTGTGTGAATTCACCTGTTGTTCACTGTGTTTGTGACAGTGGAAACAAGATATCCTTCATTGGCTTTTTTAACAGAACAGGGAATATGGTACTCAAAAAATTTCATTATAAAAACATAGGACTAAATTGGATAGCCCCTGAAATGAGGCATGGGGATCATGTTGCACAGTTACCTGCCTGCTCATTTCCATGATTGTGACATTAAAAAACAGTGATAAATTAGCGGAGAACACTCACAGGGTAGGAAATCCTCTCTGGTCTCCAGGTGAAGCAGGGAAACTTGTGGAGAGGGAGTCACTGTGGGGAGATCCCGGTCTGGTTCTATGCAAATGAATGTAGGAAGAACAAAGGGAAGATTTAATAACTTTACTTTGTGTTGTTTGTATCTTATTACCTTCTTTGTTTTGTTCCACCCTTAATTCTCCCTACTTCTGACTGTCCTGAATGCCATTGTTCAGGGGCATCAGCTGCTTTTCCCCCGACCATCCTACAGGTGTGAGCTAATAGAGCAGGGGAATTGTCACCTCTGTATTGCACCCTTGGTAACAAGAGGCTTTGAAATCACGGTTGCCAATACTGGAGAGAAGTGAATGGAGAATGCGTAAGAGGCCAGAGTCGAAGGCAAGGATATGAATTATAATTGAAGTGTTGGGGGACTGGGAGCCAATATACCTTCAGCGAACAGAGGGGTAATGGATGAACAGGACTTGGTGTGAATAAAATACAGGAAGCAGAGTTTTGGATGAATTGAAATTTATAGAGGATGGGAGCCAGTGGGGAAAATAGGAATGGTCAAGTCTGGAGATAGCAAAGACATGGATTAGAGATTCAACGGTAGAAGGACTGATGTTGGGGCAGATGTGAGTGATGTTGTGAAGTGGAAATAGGCAGTCTTTGTGATGGTGCAGCTGCAGGGCTGGAAGCTCACCTGAAATTGTGAACAGTCTGGTTCAACTTGAGGTAGAGCCTGGGAAAGGGAATGGAATTGGTGGCAATGATATGGAATTTACTGTGGGGCAAAGGTGATAGTTTTGGTGTTCCCAGTGATTAACTGGAGGAAACTGAAGCTCATTCAAGACTGGGAGCTGTATTTTTAGAGTTGGGAAAACTCTGGAACCATTTAAAAATGGAAGGCGGGGCATAATTCTAGGATTCCCATTCCCATTCACCGACATGGGTGCGGGTAGCAAGACCGCACCTTTCACTCTCGACCTGGCCAGCTCCATTGTGGGGATAAGCACCCTCTAGCCCTTCTGGCAACTTTTGTGAAGTCAGGTCAGCTTCTCCATAACTCCTGGTTCACAGTCCCTCAGAGGAGTTTGGAACCCATTGTCTGGACCTGGGAACCATTTGAAAGCCAAGTTCAAAAGGTCATGCCCATACCCCCCAGCCACTCCCCATGGCCCTTCATACTCTCCATGCCAACTCAATGCCAACTCATGTCCTCAGCTACTCCCAATGGCCCCTTATACTTTTATGCCAACTCAATGTCAACTCATGCCCCTTCCTTGTCCATTCACCCAGTATGCACTATGTACATAGCCAATGAGCCAGATAATAGCAATGGCAAGTGTGGAACTGCTGGAAAAAAAATTCAGAAATATTCTTTAAAAAAAAACTGCTGTTCCCTACAATCCTGTAAAAGTGTCAATTAGCAGACCATTACATTTCACACCTCTTATTCTTGTTCAAATAAACATTGAGGCATTAACAAAAGAGAACATAGAAAGAACAACTTATTATAACCACTTAAAGATGTCAATCAAGCAAGCTCAACAATTCATTTCACTTGTCAAAACAGAATCCCTGCTGAGATAACACCTTTATCGGTCTGGGCTCTCAGCCAAGCATGCATAATGAGAACAGGGTTGTCTTAGGGTTAAGATATGGATGAGGAAGAGGGAAGGATCCTTGAGGGAACTCAACAGCAGTTTGATTTAATATAGAACCATTAATGCAGTAAAATATCCCAAGTGCTTCACAGAAGCGCTATGAAACAAAATTTGACACCAAGACACAGAAGGAGAAATTAGAGTAGATGACCAAAAGCTTGGTCAAAGAGGTAGGATTTAATGAGTACCTTAAAGAATGAAAGAAAGGTAGAAAGGTGAGGATATTCCGGGAGGAAATTCCAGAGCTTAGGGTCCAGGCAGCTGAAGGCATGGCTGCCAATTAAAATTGAGAATGCAGGCCAAAATTGGAGAAGTGGCAATATCACAGAGGGTTGTAGGAGGTTACAGAAGTAGGGAGGCGCAAAGCTATGGAGGGATTTGAAAACAAGTATGAGAATTTTAAAATTGAGGCATTTCTTTACCAAGATCCAGCACTGGGTTGATAGGGGAACACGACTTGGTATGAGTTTGATTCCAGTGGAAAGGGTGTGAGGTCGGGAAGAAAAGCCATTGTAGGAGATACTCTGGCTATGATCAGATAAATGAAAGTGAATTCAGTCGAGGGCAGTCTCATAGAGGAGAGATGTTGGAGAAAGAAAGTTTACCTTGCGAAGGCTGCACAGGGCACCAAGAGGGATAATGCACCATGGTCACAATTAGAGATGTTGAGAACAAACATTAGAGGTGTTGAAAATTCTTACTATTGCTAAATGTAATTTCCAGGTTTGTAAAGTTGTGACATCAAAGTGCATTATTAACAAGACTTTGTACCAAAATTTATAAAATTAATAGATTTTCTGCCACATAACTTAGACAAACTAACTGACTGACCCCTTATTTTGTGGTTTTTCAGTTGCCTGATAGCTGCTTTAAGGTATCGTGTAACCAGTTCTGAGAGGTCGGTTACTGCTTTACTGGCACAGGTGAGACAGGCTTCAACATCAGAGCAGAACACTGGGATATCCCAACTTTGCAATGGTCTGTTCAAAGATAAAGATTCCTAAGAGAAAATAAAACAGAGCAGAACCTTGAAAATACCACAGACATACTACCTACCCCTCGTGTCCAAGACGCGCTGCCCAGTCCCAGTGTCCGAGAGGCGCTGCTCCCTCCTCATGTCCGAGAGGCACTGTCCATTTCTGGTGTCTGAGAGCTGGAGCCAATGTAGGTCAGCAAGCATAGGGGTGATAGGTGATTGAGAATTGGTGCAAGTTAAAATACAGGCAGTAGAGTTTTAGATGTTTCAAGTTTATGGAGTATGAAAGGCTGGCTAGGAGCTGGGCATTATTACAGAGATGGATGAGGTCTTGGTGATGGAGAGGACATGGGGCCAGAAAGTCAGCCAAGGGTCAGATAAAATGCCAAGATTAGGACAGTCTGGTTCAACTTGAGGTTTCTGGAAGGGGGATGGAATCAATGATGAGGGAGTTTGTAGTGGGGATAAAGATAATGGCTTCAGTCTTCCCAATATTTAACTGGAGGAAATTGTGACTCAAATGGATGTGGACAAACAATGGAGGGGTTAAGAGGTGATGGTAAGGTAGATAGAGCTGGATATTGTCAGGGCACAGGAAGAAACTGAGCCATTGTCTGTGGATGAACTTGTCAAGGGGTGGCATATAGATGCAAAATACCAGGGGGCCAAAGATAGATCTTCGGGGAACACCAAAAGTAATGGTATGAGTCAAAAAGAGAACCCATTGCAGGAAATCCTCTAGTTTACAACTGGATAGGTAAACATGGAACCAGATGAGGGCAATCCCACCAAACTAAACAATGGATTAGGATTGGAAGAAAGGGTTTGGAGGAGGATGGTGTGATTAATTGCGTCAATGCTTTCAGACAGTTTGATATGTCTCTGTCCCTCATCTTGCATAAAACTCACATTCTTCGAGAAGGAATCTAGTACAGAAACCCTGACTGCCTTCTTTCTCTTTGACCTGGGATACTCTAGACTAATGAAGCCTCTTATTGCTGCCCCACTGCCATTAGCTGACACAGCACTAAGCAGTAATCAAAGTCTGTGTGTCCAAGCAGGTATGACTCAGGTAACTCGGGATAAACTCACTGAGCCAACAGGGAGCTTACCCTTTCAGTCCTTATCTCCTATTGTTGGATGCACACATATTGATCTTTGTCACAAAGCTGTTATCATGTTTAATCAGAAGATCACAATCAACACATTTGTTTGTTGGGTTGATCAATGAAGAGGAATAGATTCAATACTTATCACTCGGTATATTCATTACCTGCACCAGCATCACATGATCATTGCTCTTTGACAGGGTTTTCAGTTGCTGCTCTTTCTCTCTCAGCTCACCACATTTCTGTTCCAGTTGGTTCCGGATACTGTCAGCCTGGTTCAATGCCACTTGTACCGCTCCCTCTACCAATCCAATCACTTCTTCCCCAGCTTTTTCAATCGCTTCAGTCATTGCAGAGAATGTGCCTCTGATTTCACATCCCACTTTGAGTGAAGAGCCCTAACAGAATAAGACATGGAGTCAATGACAGACTGACCACATGAACTACAGACAACCTATGTGCCTCAAATCTCAAGGACCCACTCACCATGATTGAGTCAACGGTCTGTTCCAGAAGCCTGATCTCGGCTAGGGTTTTCTGTGTCTCTGCTTCCGCTTCACTTCCTTTTTGAAGAAGCTTTTTCTTGAAAGTAGGAAAGAATGTCAACAGTGAAACATTGACAAGAACCAACAAATGCATCCTGTCCTCATCCCAAGATTCCAATTCCCAGGCCTGCCTAGAAACACAAGTCAGTTCACACCTGAAAGGGGAATATTGGTTAATACCTTGTGAATACCATTGATATAGACCTTTTCTCAATCACATGCCCACTGATCTTCCATGCGGTTTCAACATTTGCAGATTTTCTCAGTGTGTCACTGCTTAAATAGATACCTGTTAAAATGGACTTGCATTTATATAGTACGTTTCATGACTACTGGACATCTCAAAGTGCTTTAGAGCCAAAAAAGTACTTCTGAAGTGTAGTCACTGTTTTAATGTGGAATAAAACCACAGCCAATTTGCGTAGAGCGAACTCCCACAAACAGCAATGTAATAATGATCAGATAATCGTTTTTTATAATGTTGGTAGATGGATAAATATTGGCCAGAATACTGGGCTAACTCCCATGCTCTTCTCAATAGTGGCATGGGATCTTTTACATCTACTTGACAAGATGGGGCCTCAATTTTAACATCTTGCCCGAAAAAAAAACAGAACCTCAGTTTTGATTTCTGTGCTCAAGTCCTGGAGTGGGACTTAAATCCAGAATTTTGTGACTCAGAGGCAATTGCCAGCAACTGAATAATGGCTGACACATCATTGTGTGGAGAGCTGCCCAGTAGCGAGGGGAACACAGAGAGAGGGAATCCTACAAAGGCTGCTTGAATACTTGTTGCTACTCCGTCACAAGTTGATACTATGAGCCCATTGTTTCCCTCCCATCTAGAGATATTCCACGGTTTCACCATCATAGCATCCAACTGGTTTCCAGTTATATCATTGGTCCTATAGATGCTCCTACTGATAGCCCCAGTGATGACGCCATGAATTGTTCCATTAATTTCTATAATATTCACACATTCTCAGGTCCAACCATTCCTAATATATATAAATAATATTTCAACTGGGAGCAGCTCCCTCTTCCAAAAGGAGAAATCTGACAGAGTAAAGTGAGATACTGACCAACACAAGGTTGCTAAATTAGAGTTAAAATGAAATCACTGTGCAGCCTTGTGATGCCTTGTAAAACATGTGGAATCCTGGGCTTTGTAAATAGGGTCATAGAGCACAAAAACAAGGAAGCTATGATGAACCTTTATAGAACTGGTACAGCCTCAACTGGAGTATTGTGTCCAATTCTGGCCCTGCACCTTAGGAAGGATAAGAAGTCACTGGGGAGGGTGCAGAAAAGATATATATAAGAATGGTTCTGGCAGATGAGAGACTTCAGTTATGAGATAGATTGGCAAAGCTGGGATTGTTCTCTTTAGAGAAAAGAAGATTGAAAGGAGATTTAATTGATTGTCCAAAATCATGAGGGGGACAGACTAATCGGGGGAAACAGTTTCCATTGGTGGAGGGGTTGAAAACCAGATACACCAATTTAAGGAGATTGGCAGAAAACCAGAGGTGACATGAGGAAAAGCTTTTTTACAAGGCGAGTGATTAGGATGTGGAATGTACTGCCTGAGAGTGTGGTGGAAGCAGTTTCAATTGTGGATTTCAAAAGGGAATTGGATCGTCATCTGAAAAGAAAAAAATTACAGGGCTATGGGGAAAATGCAGAAAAGTGGGATTAACAGATTGCTCTTATGGAGAGCTGGCATGAGCATGATGGGTCGAATGTTTCCTTCTTTGTTGTAACCATTCTATGTTCTATTCCATAAGATGCTTGGCCTCCATGGTTTCCTCTAATATTACCCTCTCTGCTGATGGGACTGGCTGATAGTCAGGTATAGGTCCACAGGTATTGTGCATTCTCTCCCAAGAGGCCAATCTTCATGATGAATTCCCTGATTGGGAATAATGGATGGCTACCACGGCCAGCGTCACAGCCCATGGTGACCCTGCCACCACCCAATATTCACACATTAAATCTCCAGCAGGGATAAACTTGGTAATTATAGACCTCTAATGCCTGTTGTGGGAAAGTTATTAGAATTTATCATTAGGAACAGAGTGACTGAGCACTTGCACTGAATCTGAGCTGATCAGAGAGAACTGGAATGGATTTGTGAGAGGTAGGTCATGTCAAATTGATTTAGAAGAATTTTTTGTGGAGGTGGCTGACATGGTATATAAGGAAATATCTATGGATGTTATCGTATGAACTTACAGAAGGCATTTGATGAGATTTTGCATAAGAGGTTGCTGACAAAAAATGAGAGCACATGGTATTGGCATGGATGGGGAATTGGATAGGAGGTAGGAGATAGAGATTGGGGATATTGGGTATGCACTCAAACTGGTAGGATGTGACTAGTGGTGTCCCACAAGGATCTATATTGGGGCCTGAGCTACTCACTTTATTTATAAATGACTTAGACGAAGGAATAAAGATCTGTCGTATCCAAGTTTACTGACGACACTCAGGTGACATCGTAATATTGTAGATACGTGCTGCAAGTTCCAAGGGGACATCGATAGATTCAGTGAGTGGGCAAAATTGTGGCAGATGGAGTTCACTGTGGACAAGTATAAGGTCATTCACTTTGTACCTAAGGAAGATCAGAATATTTTCCAAATGATGAGAAAGCTTCTGGAGGAGCAGAGAGATTTAGGGATCTAAGTACAGAAATCACTAAAAGCTAATAGACAGCTACAAAATATAATTTAAGAAACTAATGGAATATTAGCTTTTATCTCAAGGGGGCTGGAAGACAAAGGGGTAGAAGTTATATTACAGTTACATAAAACTCAGTTTGGACCCCATCTGGAGTAACTATGTGCTGTTCCGGGCACAGGCAGGGGTGCAATGCAGATTCACCAGAATGATGTCAGGGCTAAAAGGGTTAAATTATGAGGACAGGTTGCATAGACTATGCTTGTATTCTGTTGACTATAAAGATTAAGGGGAAATCCAATTAAGTTGTTTAAAATGATTACAGGATATATAGGATAGATAGAAAGAAATACTTTCCTTTGCTGGAGGAGTCCAGAGCAAAGGGCATAAACTTCAAACCAGGTGTTTAACCAAGTTAGAGGCCATTCAGGGGTGATGTCAGGAAGCACTTCTTCATACAAAGGATGGTAGAAATAAAAGACTCTTTTCTGCAAAAAGCTCTTTGAATCATAGAATCATAGAAAGTTTACGGCACAGAAAGAGGCCACTTGGCCCATCGTGTCTGCGCCGGCCAAAAAATGAGCTCCCCAGCCTGATCCCACTTTCCAGCATTTGGCCTGTAGCCCTGCAAGTTCCGGCACTTGAGGTGCATGTCCAGACACATTTTAAATTAGTTGAGGGTTTCTGCCTCCACTACCCTCTCAAGCAGTGAGTTGCAGACCCCTACTGCCCTCTGAGTGAAAAAGATTTTCCTCATCTTCCCTCTAATCTTTCTACAAAACACTTTAAATCTATGTCCCCTAGTTACTAACCTCTCCGCTAAGGTAAATAGGCCCTTCCCTTCACTCTATCCAGGCCCCTCACACTTTTGAACACTCAATCAAATCTCCCCTCAGCTTCCTCTGTTCCAAGGAGAACAACCCCTGCCTATCCAACCTTTCCTCATAGCTGCAATTTTCCATTCCTGGCAACATCCTTGTAAATGTCCTCCGTACCCTCTCTAGTGCAATTACATCCTTTCTGTAATGAGGTGACCAGAACTGCACACAGTACTCAAGTTGTGTCCTAACTGATGATTTATACAGATCCAGCATAACTTCCCTGCTCTTATATTCCATACCTCAGCTAACAACTGAAAGGATTCCTTATGCCCTCTTAACGCCTTATTGACTTGTTCTGCTATCTTCAGGGATATGAGGACATTCACTCCAAGGTCCCTCCCTTCCTCTACACCTTGGTATTCTCCCATTAATTGTGTATTCCTTTGCCTTGTTTGACCGCCCCTCATGCATCACCTCACATTTCTCTGGGTTGAATTCTATTTGCCACTTTTCTGCCCACCTGACCAGCCCATTGATATCTTTCTGCAGTCTGCAGCTTCCCTCCTCACTATCAACCACGCAGCCAATTTTTGTGTCATCTGTAAACTTCTTGATCATGCCCCCTATATTTACATCCAAATTATTAATATATACCACAAAAAGCAGGGGACCTAGTACTGAACCCCACTGGAAACAGCCTTCCAGTCACAAAAAAAAGGAAACAATGTTCCCTGCCACTGAGCCAATTCAGTATCCAGCTGGCTACATTCCCCTGGATCCCATGAGCTTTTATTTTTTTAACAAGTTGAGACTGGAGAGGGTCAATTGAAACTTTCAAGAAAAAGATGAATAGGTTTTTATTAGGCATTAGGGAAGCAAGGTGGGTCAGAGAGTTTGAAGTACATAGCAACCATGATCTAATTGAATGGCAGAACAGGCTTGAATGGCCTCCTCCTGTACCTATATAAGAGTAGCCTTATGTGACTTTGGACCATTTCCTTTCTGTAAAGTGATACACAATAGAGGAAGCCCCAGTAATGAACTCACCTTTCTATCAGCCCCTTCCTCCTCCACTGTGACTGTCTCATGGTTCCTGTGTTCCTTTGTTGTACACACTGAACAAATAAAGGTCTGATTTGTTCTGCAGAACAAGTCAAGAGCTTTTCCATGAGCCAGGCACCATCTCTGGCTGAGCTTCTTCACTGGCTGGGTCAGGCTGTGGTGCTGGAATGCCACATTCTCCAGGTGAGGCTTCAGGTGGAATCTGCAGTAAGAAGCCAGACACGCCAGACAAGACTGTGTTGCCTGTAATTTGGTGTGGGTGCAGAAATCACAGGCCACATCACCTGGGCCAGCAATAGGGTCTTCAGCAAAGCTCCCCTTGGATGAGGCAAAGTCCTCAACCACTCGACACAGGACGAGGCTCCTGAGAAGCTGAGGTCTGGGAGTGAACCTATGTTGGCATTGAGGACATCTTTGGCCTCCACCATCCATGTCACGATCCCAGCAACTCTGAATGCATCCCAGACAGAAACTATGTCCACACGGGATTGTAACGGGATCCCTGAACATTTCCAAGCATATCCCGCACAGCAGGCTGTCCTCTGAGAGAAGCACATTCACAGCAGACATGTTGAAGTAAACGGAAACAGAATCCTGAGTCAATGGCACTGAGATTTAAACAGATTTCCAGCTAGTTAGAAACACTTATTGAGGGGTGGGGACATTGTGAGGGGGTGGGGTTTCACTGTCAGCCACCAATAAACTAATTCCAACATCAGAAATGTGCAGCTTCAAATCTCCTCCTGGAGGCATTGTTTATCTATTGGATGAAGGGCCAGGAGTCCTGCCTTTCCCTAGATTTGGTTACTGTGAGGCAAGATAGCTGCTGTTGAAAGAATTCATTGCCTCCCATTGTTTTTGTGCCATTCTTGACATTCTGTCTCCCTGAGCAACACTGACTGTGGGGTTTGAAGGAAAGGGTGTTCCAAAGAGTTTTACAGCCAAAAAAACACTTTTGAAGGCAGTTATGGTTGTAATTTAGGAAACACAACATTCGGTTTGCAAATAGCAAGATCCCACAAACAGCAATGAAGTGATTGACCAGATAATCTGTTTTTGGTGTTGGTTGAGGGATAAATATTGGCCATAAAAATGCACCTTCTCAACTTCAAAATAGTACTATGAGATTTTCTTACATCCACCAAGTAGATAGACAGAACCAGAACATTTCATCTGAATGACAGCCCAGCACTCCCTCATTATTTAAATGTAGTGTCAACCTCAATTATGAGCTCAAGTCTCTGGGTGAAGAAGATACCCACTGAACCACAGGTGACACTCAATGTAAATGAAGTAACATATGATGTCACATCATCATTATCACTTCATGTCAATTTTGATGGGACATGCGGTGTTCCATCACTTTCTGATAAAATCTGTTAAACTTTCACTGTGAGTGGCGAGCTGTTACACATTAGCAACCCTGCTTGGTGGTTGACAATGAAACCCAACCCTGACTGCTCCCCACACTGCCCACCCCCCCCTCCCCATGAGTGTATGTAACTGGCTGGAAATCTGTTAGAATCCTGTTGGCTCCTACCTTTGATCCTGTTTGCTTCATCACGTATGTTGTTGATGTGCATTTATAGCAAGTAATTAGGAAGGCAAATTGAATGTTATTGCATTGCAAGCTTTGTTGTATTGATGGAGTATAAAAGTAGGGAAGTCTTGTGACAACTGTACAGGGCATTGGTGTGATCACACCTAGAGTACTGAGTAGAGTTTTTGTCTCCTTATTCAAGGAAAGATATACCTATATTGGAGGAAGTTCAGAGAAGGTTGACTAGGTCGATTCCTGGGATGAAGGGGATGCCTTATGAGGAAAGGTTGAGCAGGTTGTGTAGTATAAAGGGTTAACAGATGGGATATGCTGTAGATGATGATGTACTACTGACACTAGTCAGACATGTGTTAGTTTGTTTCTCATGAGGGAAGTTGGAATTATGCCTAGGAGTTACGTGACTACTCTGTATAAAAGCAAAATACTGCAAATGCTGGAAATCTGAAACAAAAACAAAAAATGCTGCAAAAACTCAGCAGGTCTAACAGCATCTGTGGAGGGAGAAAGAGAATTAACGGTTCGAGTCCGTATGACTCTTTTTCAGAGCCCATGGCTATGTGATCATGGATTAGCTCATCTATGACTACTCCATGACTACTCTGTAACCTGTTTAGATGCAATGCTAATAAACAAGTGTTAAGTAGATACCAGAATGTGTGTACAGTCTTCCTAAGAACCAAGTCCCACGCCTAGAGTCCAAGACAGAAGGACCCAATCTCAGAACATGGTGGCAGTGGTGGAGCCATCAATATAATAAACATTGGTGCTATTGAAGGAACCACAGAGTGAAGAAACCTTTGAAAGCAGCCTGAGAAATGTTGGTGGCAGAAGGAGGCACAATGGAGAGAGGTAATAATGACCATACCTAGTGAGCATTCCTTGCCCTTGCCTCGCCTGTTTGACTGCCTGGAGGGCCTGCAGAGAGCCTCGCAGTGGGAGTTATAGAAGCGCCATTTTCTCCAGTACCAAGCAGCATCAGGTCTTCACAAAAAAGAGCCAAAGCTCCAAGTTAGTTCCTTTCTCTATGCAGTGGGTCCAATAGCAGACAACATTCTTTGAAGACAGGGTGTGCAGAAGTTCACTGCAGATTTTGATTCCATTATTAAAACCTTTGACACCTATTTTAGCCCAAAGCAAAATTTAGTAATTGAATGTGTATGTTTTAACCAGTGCTCACAATGACCTGGGAAATCAATTTAATTATACTTAACTGACATATATTGCCCAGCTAGCTCTTGCAGATACAGGGCGCTGAAGGACAAGCTAATCCATGATCAAATAGCCATGCGAGTTCTGGTTGAAAACTCTCTGACCTTTTGCGGACCGAAGATGATCTTAAATTGCATCAAGCGGTCCAATATGTGAGGCAGGCTGAGCTTCGAGCATCAAATCGGGCTATAGTTCGTGGCCACTCCAAAGCTTCGCATGACTCCGTAGATTAGGTAGGCCCACAGGCAGTGGCCCCACCAATTGGAAAGCCCACCAAACTATACGAATTAGGAGCAAGAGTGGACCACTTAGCCCCTCAAGCCTGCTCCATCATTAAATAAGATCGTGGCTGGCCTATTTTAACCTCAACTTCACATTCCTGCCTAACCCCGATAACCTTTCACCCCCTTGCTTATCAAGAATCTTTCTACTTCTGACTTAAAGATATTCAGACTCGGTCTCAATCACCTTTTGAGGAAGAGAATTCCAAAGTCTCACAACCCTATGAGAAAAGAAAATTCTCCTCATCTCTGTCTGTAATGGCTGACCCCTTATTTTTAAACAGTGACTCTTAGTTATAAATTCTCCCACAAGAGGAGACATCCTTCCCAATCCACCCTGTCAAGTTCCCTCAGGACCTTCTATGTTTCAATCAAGTCGCCTCTTATTCTTCTGAAGTCCAGCAGATACAAGCCTAGCCTGTCCAGCCTTTCCTCATAAGACAACCCGCCCATTCCAGGTATTAACCTAGTAAACTGCTTTGAATGCATTTACATCTTTCCTTAAATAAGGAGGCCAATACTGTACACAGTACTCCAGGTGTGGTCTCACCAATGCCCTGTACAACTGAAGCATAACCTCCCTACTTTTGTTTTCAAACAACTGAAAAGGAGGGAAACTCCAGCTTGAATGCCAAGACTACATAGTGTGGTAAAACAGGGCATTTCAAGCAAACCCAGCAATTTTAATCAAAGTTGCAAACCAGAAAGTATTTATGAATCACATTCCTTCCAGAAAATGGAAAGTCCAGACAACAACAGAGTTCCTGGGGGAAATAGATAGTCTTAATACAGACTACTGGTCACAGTTACAGTTCAAGTTCAAGGTTTCAATACTTCTTTTGAAATTGATACTGGAGCGGTTGTTAACATATTTTCGGATGACCTCGACTGGCTTCAGCCGATGACCTTTACCTATCAGACATCAAGTTACAAGGTCCAGGTGGCATTGACCTTCCAATCAAAGGCAGGGTTATTGCTCCTCTTAGCTACAAGGAGTAACAGATCATTGATTTTCTGTTTTCATAATCAATGTACATCCCTATTGAGTGGCGATGTTAACATATTTCGAGGACTCCTAGAAAAACCAGATGATGCTCATCACTTGAACAACCCACTGTCTTTCATGGAACAATCTTCAACCTTTTATTTAGAAGCAGTGGAAATTCAGCCTTCAGAAGCTGAGGAGGTTTTTACACTCAGCGGTAAGTTCCTTTCTTTCACAGAGACACCATCCACTAGATCCAGGTCAGATAAGGAAGTTATGAACCTCTCAGTTCTTCATAAAGTAAGGCCAGAGGTGAAGGATACAGAAGGCACTGCAGTAGTCGTTGGCCAGCCCCATGAAGTCCTGTTAGACCTGAATTGGCTCTTCTGAGAGAGTGATGAGGAAGAATCCCTTGCAGTACTGAGTGACATCTTGGCGGTTGAGGGCCTAGAGAATAATTCATCTTTCCTGTTGATGGATGCACATTATGATGTCTCTGTTGTCTTTTTGGAAGAACCAGCTGTGTTTTTAGTGCTGGAGCAGCATTCAGACCTTAGTTCCACCGAATATACCAGTGTATTTGTCTCCGGTTGTTCATGACACGCCTCCCTGAGATAATGCTTTGCCTGAGTCCACAGGAGGGTCAAACTGTTCAAGAGCTGGTACCTTCCCAGGGTGAAAGTCAATTGGCACCCACCCTTCAGTCCCAGCTGAAAATTCTCTTCTCTTCAGAATTGATGATCTGCACAGAAGCTGCGGTAGAATCTTTAGCACTTTTGAAGCTGCAGAATCCTGGATAGCAAATTTGTCCCTGAATTATTCATCTACAGGAAAGTAATCTCCATTTCATTGTCGAAATTTGTCCCAGTGCAGCCTTGTCTTCTCTCCATATCCTCAGCAATTCTTCCCATTGCCCATAGTGGAGCAACTCCACAAAGGGAGAAGTGTGGCTCGCTTACCACTGCCTACAGAGAGTAGACATTCCTCATGAAATATCATTGGGAAATCATCTCTTCTTTTCCTGAAAGGATTTTTATCCTTCTCTGTCTAAGTTCATTGAAACCTCAGATATTTAATGCCTTTTCAGCCTTTGATACAGCAGTGAAGAATACAGCTGTGACAGTCTTCCCAGGAGTTGCAGATCATTCCTCTTCAGAAGCTTCTTCCCAGAGTCCTTTGAGGGAGCAACAAGTTCCTCAGAGTGTCTTGAGTTCTTCTTTTCTAGTTCCAGAGTGTGCATAGTTCAATTCTCTTCAGTCTTCTCTTTTGGATCGGCCTTTAGTTGAAAAGTCTTCGTAGTCTTTGCAGTTCAGTCATTCTGCAACCTATACTCAGCTGTCCAGCTATGCAGCAATGCTGATAAAGTGTTGTCCTATACTGCAGCTGATGATGTCCTGCCAGGTGTAAAAGAAAACCCTTATATCTCCAAGCCATCTTCCCTAAAGGCTGAGAATACTGCGGGAGATTAAATCCCCCAGAAATGTCACTTGGGAAGGGGCAGAGTAGGTGTTGGAGTTGAGTAGAGTCCATAGTTGAGTAAGTGGGAGTTACGGAAATGTAATGTAAATAGCTAAAGACATAGCTTCATGTTGTTAAGAAGTAGGTTAGCATACTTGGGGGAAGGTGTTGTATAAAGGGTTAACACGGGATATGCTAATGTATGACGTAGATGATGATGTACCACTCACATTAGTCAGACATGCGTTAGACTCGAGAGAGAGAGAGAGAGAGAGGTGGAATCATGCCTAAGAGCTACATGCCTACTCTGTAACCTGTTTGGAAGTAGTACTAATAAATAAGTGTTAAGTAGATACCAGATTATGTCTACAGTCTGTCTAAGAACCAAGTCCCACGTCTAGAGTCCAAGACAGAAGGATCCAATCTCAGGGCAGGTTAGTTATACTCTTTGGAGTTTAGAAAAATGAGAGGTGATCTTACTAAAACATATAAGTTTCTGAGGGGCCTGACAGGGTAGATGCTGAAAGGATGTCTTTCTTTGTGGGGGAATCTAGAACTAGGGAGAACGGTTTCAAAGTAAGGGGTCTCTCATGTAAGACGGAGATGAGGAGGAATTTCTTCTCTCAGAGGGTGTTAACCTTTCAAATTCTCTACCCCAGGGAGCAATGGAATATATTCAAGGCTTAGTTAGACAGATGTTTTTTTACCTACAGGGAGTCAAGGGTCAAGGGGAATAAGCTGGGAAGTACAGTTGAAGCCACAATCAGATCAGCCTTGATCTTATTGAATGGTAGAGCAGGCCCGATTCGACAAATGTTTGCTCTTTGTTTTTATGTTCTCTCAGAGGACAGCGTGCTGCATGGGATATGCTTGGAAGTGTTCAGGGATCTGTCACAATCCTTTGTGGGCACAGTTTCTGTCTTAGATGGCAGAGCCCAAAGCTGTCAGCAACGCCAACAGGGGTTCACTCCTAAACCTCCTTCTCAGGAGCCTCGTCCTGTGTTGAGTGGTTGAGGGCTTTGCCTCATCCAAGGTGAGCTTTGCTGAAGACCCTATTGCCGGCCCAGGTGATGTGGCCTGTGATTTCTGCACCCACACTAAGTTACAGGCAGCACAGTCTTGCCTTGCGTGTCTGGCTTCTTACTGCAGATTCAACCTGAAGTCTCACCTGGAGAATGTGGCATTCCAGCACCACAGCCTGACCCAGCCAGTGAAGAAGCTCAGCCAGAGATGGTGCCTGGCTCATGGGAATGCCCTCACAAATTGTTCAAAGAGAATCCTGTTACCTGAGATGAATGAGCAGTTGCACTGTTTTTGGGTAAGAGAGAATGTTGGTTGAGACCAATGATTCATCTAAACAGCCGCACAACAACCCAAATGCCACAGCAAACATTGCGCATAAGTTGGTGCAATTAGATTATTGTGGACATGTGCTCGTGCAAAATTTTAAAGGACCTGCACAGAAAAAAAGGGAGGGTAGTTTGGTTGAGATGTTGGGAGGACTCATCTGCTCCTGTGTGATGTGATTGCTGACCTCCACAAAAACATTTAGATGGGACCTTGCTTTAACTTCTCACCTGAACCCCTGACAATGCAGCACTCCCTCACTGGAGTGAGGCCTTGAATCTATGACCATCTGACTCAGAAGCAACAGTACTACTAACTGACATTAATAATTATCTTAATTGACAATGTAATAGCTGGGTCTTATGATTCTAGGATTCACTCTCTTTTCGCTACTGGGAACTAGTTGCTGTCTTCAACACTATTGTATCATGACCACCCTAAAACAATATTTAAATATAACTTGCTGTCATTAGTATGAAGCTGTTCTAACAACTGTAAAGTTGAATTTATTTGCATGTTTGATTTCTTTTTCATCTATTAGTCAGTGATATATTTGCCTCTAGGCAGAAATTTACCCTTGGCGGGGGTGCTTGCGGGGGGTGGTTGGGGAAGGTCAGGAAGCCACCTGCCACCTGCGATGAGCAGTGCACTGCAATTTTACGTGGGAGGGCCAATTACGGCCCACCCAGCGTGAGATGCGGACTGTGAATGAGCACGAAGGGGCGGGCGGGGGGGCGGCTTATGTCCACTGAGTCCAATGGCAACCCAATGACCCATTCAAATGCAGCCTTGGCAGCCCCTGGAAGTCTGCCACCGAAGGATGTGGAAGTCTTGTGAATGGAGACCATAGCAGGTGGACACGGCGGGTGGGAGAGCATGTCAGCAGGCCAGTTGGCCCCGTCTTTCTCAGATGAGTGCCTTGCTGCCCTCCTGGAGGAGGTGCCAGCGAGGAGAGAAACACTTGTCACCAGGGACAGGAGGAGGAAGCCCCCCTTCCTCACCAAAAAGGCCTGGGAGGAGGTGGCATCCAGGGGCAGCAGCCACGACGTGGTGAGACGCACATGGGTTTAGTGCTGAAAGCGCTTTAACAATCTCCTGCAATCGAGAAGGTTGAGTACTGTGTTGGCATGGGTCACTTTGCAGAACACTTAAGAGCTGCCCATGCCCCGTGGACCTCAGAGGTGTTACAGTGTGAGTGGCAAATGTCAGTGAGGCGGGATCTGGCCAAGGGGGTGAGCCTGGCTGCTTGGACTGAGTGCCTTGTGGCTCCAGGGTCATGAATCGGCTGAGCCCTGTGAGGTCTTCCTCAGGTGGAGTTGGCCAGGCTGCAATGGTGCTACAGGTAGAGGGTGGACTAATCAATGCTCCTCTTATCCTTTCAGGAGAAAACTTCCCATAACAATGCTGAGAGATCGCAGACTGGCGAGGACCCCCACGCTTCCTAATCCTCAGTCGATACAAGCAGGAGGCCCTGGAGCTGGAGAGGCGCCATGCACCTCGGTGAAGCGGTGGCATTGAGTTTGGGTTGCCAGAGGGAGGTAAGAGTGCAGCTGAGGTGAGAATGTGGGTTTTTGCAACCATTCCAATGTAGTCTCTATATTGATGTGAGCCTCAAACCTGGAATCCCCATTGATAATGGAAAGACAATGGCATCATGAGATCTCTGTCTCATCAGGGTGCCAGGCATGCACACTGACAGACTAATGAGTTAAACTAACGACATGACTTTCTTCTCCCTTTTAGGCTCATCAGTAGCCCTTCATTGTGAGAAGCCTGAAGGCCCACCCCGACCCCTGAGGACCACCATGCTCAGCACGCACCAGTGTCACACCCTCTCTGTCAAGCAGGCACCAGTGCAGATACCAGCACCTTGGTGGGCATAAGATCGCCATCTAGTATCTCGGTGCACGTTGGTGAGGGCACTTCACACTCGCTTGAGGTGCAGGCGGAGGTAGAGAGTGCTCAGGGCGCCAGCAGTCAGAGAACTGCTGGAGACCAGGACAATGCTCGGTCGATGGCTGATGATGGGCCTCCGGAGTTGTCCATTAGGCAGGAGATGCTGGATGTCCAGCAGGGTGTGCGGGTGGATCTGGCGGAGACACATGAGGGAATGCATGCCATGGTGTCCGTTGTGGAGGAGTCCCTGTGGGGCATAAGCACTGCGGTGACCCTCATGGCCGAGCGCAATGCCTCCTCTGTGGAGAGAGTGGTGACTCTCATGAAGCGGCTCCTCCAAGGGCTTAATCAGGTTTTCCTCGGGATGCACTCGGACCTGCAAGCCCTCACACCAGCAATGACCTCAGCTGGTCAGTGTCAGTGTGGGAGATGGATTGGGCACCCAGTATCTCAGCTAGGTGCCCGTCCATCAATGGTGAGCAGGGAGGTCCAGAGCGACCCGGTGTTGGCGCACGAGCTGCTTGTCGTCCCTGTACGCTCTTCTCAGGGCACTCTAGATGACGGCAGCAGCTCCTCCGCCCCTCTGCCAGTGACCGTGGCATCGGATAAGGCTGCAATGACTGGGGAGATGCCAGCCGTGGCACTGGCTCCTCCCTCCCAGGCGGGGCCATCACAGGCTCCACGGGCCGGAGGACGTCGGCTAAGGTCATCAAGGCCGACTGGACAGCAGAGTCAGCAGGCTGTCTCCAATGCCGGTGTCAGCGAGGGGGGAGCACCGAGGTGTAGCACTCGCAAGAGAGGACTTAATGGACCTTAAATGCAACAGCGCCTGATCACGGATGATAGTTGTTTCCCCCATTTTTCTGTTCTTTTTTTAATGGTGTGATGTAAAACACTGGTCAATGTTAATTGCTGCAATGTTTGTCACTCAGCAGTAAATGAGATTTTTTTTTGCAACTGGCCTCTGGATGCTTCATTTGTTCTGTAGGTGCAGGGTAAGCCATAATGTTATGATGGACGTGTGACTCCTTAAACTTTATTGCAATGGCACATAGTGTATCTTGTTGACTGAGGAACTGGTCCTGTCAGGGATCGAGTATGGAGTCTGCAGCCGTGACATGTGGTGGTGATTCTTATTTGGTTGGCTCGATGAAGGAGCGTCGGATCAAAGTGTCCCAGGTGTCCCTGCCTCCCTGGAGGTTGCCCAGGTCAGTGTCTATCCCCTCAGTGTTCTCCTGAGCGTGCTTTTCCTCAGACTCACTCCTGGACTCATTGTCTGTTGCCTGAACAGCTGCATCAAGATCTTCTTGCTCAGCTGCGTTCCCCCCCTTCCCAATGCCAGATTGTGTAGAGCGCAGTTTGCAACCACTATCAGTGACACATGATCTGGGGGATATTGCAGTGCAACCCCTGAATGGTCCAGGCATCGGAAGCGCATCTTGAGAAAACCGATGGTTCTCTCTACCACTGCCCTTGTGGAGGCATAGCTCCTGTTGTACTGCTGCTCGGCCTCTATTCTTGGATGGTGGAGAGGTGTCATGAGCCACTTTTTCAGCAGATAGCCCTCGTCACCCAGCAGCCATCCATCCCGCCGGGCTGGAGCACTGAAGAGCCCCGGCACCTGGGAGTGTCTGAGGATGTAGGCATCATGGGAGCTGCCTGGGTACCTTGCACAGACTTGTAAAATCAGCATCCTGTGATCACACACTATCTGCACGTTCATGGAGTGGAAGCCCTTCCTGTTGACGAAGGCACTGGGCTCACCCGCAGGCGCCTTGAAGGCCACACGTGTGCAGTCAATTGCACCCTGGACACGGGGGAAGCCAGCAATGACTGCGAAGCCTCTGGCTTGCTCAGCCTGGCTGGCCTCATCAGTACGGTATTGAATGAAAGTCAATGCACGCCTGGAAAGAGCATTTGTCACCAGTTTGACGCAACTGTGGACAGCTGATTGGGAGAGTCCACACAGATCCCTTACTGACCCCTGGAAAGAACTGGAGGCATAGAGGTTTAGAGCCACCGTGACCTTCAGCACCACCAGCATGGGTTGTCCACCCACACAGTTAGAGCTAATCTCAGGGCCGATCCTCTGACAGATGGAGGTCACATTCTCCCTTGAGAGACAGAGCCTCCTTCGACATTGCACCTCACACATATTGAGGTAGCTTATCGCCGCCTGTAAACCCTGGCAGCAGGACATTGGCATCTTCTGCAACCCCTTCTGCCTTGTCCTTCCTGCTGACCCTGCGCCCCTTGTGCCTGCGCCTCTCCTCTCACAGGTTGCTCCCTTGGAAGCTGAATAGGGACACCTGGCCTCTTCCTGCTTCTGGCCCACTCTTCCTCCCCAAAGGAGATGCCTCCAGTGGAGACCACAATCCCCATTAGCAGGGTATGGGAAGGCTGTCTGATACCTGGAAGGCCCCATGTGGTGTGAATCCTCCGGGGGCCTGGAAGACAACACTGAGTCCTGAACTGAAGCCTCTAAATTCTCCGAATGGAGCTCTGAAGCAAAATGATGCTGTCCTGTTCTCAGAAGCAAGCAGCAGCAAGTGATATCCAAAATTACTCACTAATCACTTTGTCAAGGCCACTGACCCCTCTTATCACGCCCGTGGATGAGGTTTTGTAAATTGTGGCCTGCCCGCCTGCCTGTTTTGCCCATACGACGGCCTGAAAATCGCACAGGCTTCGTAAAGCCGGAGACAATTGGTCTCTCAAGGGCCTTAACTGGCCATTTAATTAATGGCGGGCGCACCTCCGTCTCCATCACGCGCCCACCTAGCGAAATATTGTGAGAGTGTGCATTGGCGTCAGCACGCTCAACCAACGTTAACGCACTTTATTTCACGCTTGGGCGTGTCGGGTGCACGCCCACATGCCAAGGATAAAATTCTGCCCAGATTGGGAGTTCAAGACCCACTCTAGACTTGAACCAATAAACTAGGCTCACATGCCAGTGCAGGACAAGGGATTGTAGCCCTGTCAGAGGGTCAATACTGAGAAAGTGGTACACTATCAGAGGGTCAGTACTAAGAGAGGGCTGCACTGTCGGAGGGTCAGTACTAAGTAAGTGCCCCACTGTTTGAGGGGCTGTACTGAAGGTACGCTGCACTATTGGAGCGGCAATACCGAAAGAGTGCTGCATTGTCAGAGGCACAGTGATGAGAGAGTGCTGCACCGTTGAAGGAGCAGGAATAAGGAAGTGCTCCACTGTTGGATGGGCAGTACCAAAGGATCACTGCATTGTTGGAGGGGCAGTACTGAGGGAACGCTGCACTGTTAGAAGGACAGTATTGAGGGAGCGCTGCACTGTCAGAGTTAGGTGTCTTTGGGTTGAGACGTTAAACAGAGGCTCCTTCTGCTTTCTCAGGCGGATATAAAAGTACTGTTCAAAGAAGAGCAAGGGAGTTCTCCTTGGTGGCCTGGACATTATTTATTCCTTACCAAAATCATTAGAATATTTAGTTACTTATTATTTTGCTGTTTTTGGGGGCTTGCTGTGTGAAAATTGGCTGCTGCATTTCCTACATTACAACAGGAATTACATTTCAAAGATACTGCAGTGTGTGAATTGCTTTGAAATTTTTGATCACCTGATGAAGTACTTTATAAATGAAAATATTTCTTGGCCATTTTTGTTGAATACTGTTAACTTCATAAGAACTCAGAAGCCCAGACATTAACCTAACCCACCAAGAAGGAATGGGACATGTTCAGGTCAGACAGCCACATACAACCCTCTTTGGAATGTAAAATCGGGCCGGGCGTAGAATGGGAGTCTGACGACCTACCCTATCCTGCAGGACAGATTCGGTTAATGTTAGGGTAATCAGCTGTAGACTGTGACAGTGTTAGCTAACATAAGTGGAAAATGTTATTATAACAGGGGCTTCAGTCCCAGCTAAATGTCCATATACTAATCCCAGAGGGTTTCTGTCTCTGAGGCTGCCTCTGTGGATGTTGGAGTAGTTTGTGATGGCCCTCAGCAGTTGGAATCACTGGTTTCAGAGGTTACTGCCCTTGTGTCATCAATGTGACTAGGTGATGGAGCATCAGGTATTACATTGGCGGGAGGGAGTCAGAACAGAAGTAATAAAATCGTAGTCTTACTAAGGGAATTTTCAAATATTCCATTAAATATCAAGGTTTCAGTTGAGCAACTGGTTAAACCCAGGCTGCAGAAATCAGTCAGTTTGCATGGTAGGGGTTGTAAACTGGCAGAAATAAAAACAGGAAATGCTGTAAATACTCAGCAGGTCAGGCAGCATCTGTGGAGAGAGAAACAGAGTTAATGTTTCAGGCCTGTGACCTTTCATCAGAGCTGAGAAAAGTTAGAAATGTAATAGGTTTTGAGAAAATGAAAAGGAGAGGGTGGGAAGAAGAACAAAAGAAGTCTGTGATAGGTTGGAGTGCAGGAAAGATTAAGTGAGAAAAGGTTTTATGGTGCAAGGCCAAAGAGTGGTATTGGGACAAGTAAGGAAACAAAAGATGTGTTTAGAGGAGGTGTGAATGGCAGGATAGCTGCTGACCAATAGCGAAGAAAAGGAAGTAAGAGAGTAACAAGAAAGCGAAAAAACAAACTAGCAATAAAAGAAACAAAATGGGAGCAGTGGTTATGATCTAAAATGGTAAAAATGGAACACACTGTTAAGTCCAGAAGGCTGTAAAATGCCCACTTAAAAGATAAGAACATTAGAACATAAAAATCGAAGCAGGAGTGGACCATATGGCCCCTTGAGTCTGCTCCACCATTCAATACGATCATGGCTGATCATCAGCCTTAGCTCCATTTTCCCAGATGCTTCTCATGTCCCTTGATTCTCTGAGAAAGCAAGAATCTGTCTATCTCATTGTTAAATATGTTCAACAATGGAACATCCACAACCTTTTAGGATACAGAATTACAATGATTCAAAGCCTTTTCAGTAAAGTACTTCTTCCTGATCTCAGTCCTAAATGATTTACTCTTTATTCCAAGACTGTGCCCTTGTGTTCCAGATTTGCCAGTCAAGACAAAGAACCTCTCAGTGTCTACTTTGAACCCCTTTAGAATTTTATATTTTTCAATGAGATCACTTCTCATTCTTCTCAACACCAAAGAGTATAGGTCCACTTTACTCAGCCTCCCATCATAGGTCAACTCTTTCAGGAATCAATTTAATGAACCTTTACTGCACTGCATCCAATGCAAGTATATCGTTTCTTTTACAAGAAGACCACTGCACACAGTATTCCAGTTGTGGTCTCACCAAAGCCCTGTACAACTATAGCAAGACTTCCTTATTCTTGTACTCCAATCCCCTTGCAACAAAGGACAACATGCCACTTGCCTTCCTAGTTGCTGTACCAACATGTTAAATTTCTGTGTGGAAATTTCTTTGGGCAAGAAAGGCAGAGGAGATTTGAAGATGAACTCTCTTACGCAGCAAAAAGGCTGGACCAGCACCAGTGGTATGACAGTTGGCAGCAAGTGATAGTGACCCGGAAGTCACTGCCTACGAGGTTGGTAGAAGTGGAGATGATCAATGATTTAAGGAAATTAGAAGGGCACTTGAGGGAAATAAACTTACAGGGCTGCAGCAATAAAGCAGTGGGAATGGGACTGACTGGATTACACTGTGGGGAGCTGGCATGGACTTAATGAGCCGAATTACCTCCTTCTGTGTTGAAATGACACTATGACTCTATCACAGATCTTCTCTCTTGTACTTCTTCCATCTCCCCCTTTCACTTGCTCAAATCCTATTACATTTCTAGCTTCTCCCAGCTCTGATGAAAGATCACAAAGCTGAAATGTTAATGCTGTTTCCCTTTCCATAAACGCTGCCAGAGCTGCTGAGTATTTGCTGCATTTTCTGTTTTTATTTCCAATTTCTAGCATGCACAGTATTTCGCTTTTGTATAAGCCAGCAGAATCTGTTGACTGTAATGTTGTTTTAAATCCATCACAGGTCTAGTTATTATCTTATAATTCCATGTTGGGTTATTCGTAACCCTAACAGCAAAGGCGGCAAAATTTCTGGGACAGCAGCAAAAACCCAATTGAACTTTAGTCCCAGTAAAAGCGATGGAGGAAGTGCCCATTTTCAGAATATTCTGTTACTAAGTGGAGCTCTGAAAAGTTGGGAGATCACACATTGACCCACTGAAAGAAGCCAGTGTGTGTCCCTCAAGGATAGTGATTATTCTTCTTTGTTAACCAGATGTGTTTCTCTAATTTGAAAAAAAATTGCCAAGGAGTCTGAAATGAAATGCAGAGAGAGAGTCCTGGCTGAGATCAGTCAGCAAACTGTTGAGTTGACCATGTTGAGTGGGTCCTGGTTTACTTCTGTGCCTCAAATTCATTATTTGTTCCTTTTTTATCCTCTCAATATTCTAGCCTCACTCTACATCCTGAGGAACCTCCACAGATTTGCGACCCCTCAGTACATCAGCCCAATGTGCATCCTTCCTTCCTGAGCCACTGCAGTGAATGCCAGCAAAGGACACGCCATAGCTACATCAATCCTGTCATCACTTGGTTATCATACTCAGGTCTGCAACCCTCCAGGAGTGAGCTGGCATCTCCAGGGAAAAAGTGATTTTTTTTTTCGTTTTCTTTCTTTTATTGGTTGACTGATGGACACAGATCATCCAATCAGTTATTTATGAGCCTGTTTGCTCACCAACTGGCACAGGAAGGTGGGGTTCTTTGAGGATGGACACATTGGATGACTAAAGGGGGAGGTTGGGGTGGGAAGGTTGGGGCAGGAGGTCATGTGATGAAACCCCTAGTACACAAATGTCCAGCAAGCCTCACTGGGTAATGATCAGCAGGTACCCCCTCTCTAATCCAGGGGTGCTGAGGCCAGTTTTAGGGTTCCAACTGCCACTCTGGCTGAGATTAGCGATCTCAGCACAGGAACATAGATGGTTGTCCTGATCTTGTTATCTCAGATAATCACCAGCTTAAAAGGCTGGACCAGCACCAGTGGTATGACAGTTGTCTTTGATCATTTAAAAATACTTAGTTAAACAGAGTGCTAAAGCTGGAAATTTGGTGGAAGTGCTTTTTATTCTTTTTATGCTTTTTATTCTTGTGTGCCTGGGTGGTGATCTTAAGCCTTGGGTGAGTGCATTATTGGCAGCAGCTACCACCTTCCCAGTGGCACTGCTGTTTAATAGAGCTGCCGGCCTCTGATTGGCTAGCAGCTCTCAGTGGGTGGGTCTTCTGCCCTTGGGGTCTTAGGGAAGGTCTGCTGTTGTCCAGTTAAGTGCTGGCACTTAATGTAGTGGGCCTCCACTTCCTCCCCCCTCTCATTTACTTTGCTCCATTTATGGTTGGCAAAGCTAATTAATCCAATCGGCTGCACCCTCCAAATCGGAATGCTGCCCCCTCACCAACTGTTAAGCAGCTGCACCAGATCACATGTGCAAAAATCCTTTCCACTGACATCCAGATCTGGTGCCCGGGGTGAAAGCTATTCTCCCCAAATGGACTGATTCGCAATGGGACAGCTTTTGCAGCCCTGATTGGTCCCCCTTTCAGTGCCCTGATTGGCCATTCCATCAGAATGCTCCGATTGGCTGATCAGGGCTTTCATGGAGGAAGCGAGTGGGCGAGAGCCAGAGGCCAGTGGGAGAGTGTGGGGTAGGCCAGCAGGAGACAGCTGGAAGCCAGGGGCAGTGTGTGGGGCAGGCCAGCAGGGCAGAACCAGAGGCCGGTGGAGGAGAGCTGGAGGCCAGCGGGGAGAGCTCAAGGCCAGTGGAAGAGTGTGTGGGAGGACAGTGGAAGAGTTTGGGGGAGGCCAGAGGGGAGAGCCAGAGGCCAGCGGGAGAGAATGGGAGAGGCCAGTGGGGGAGAGCCAGAGGCCAGCGGGAGAGAACAGGGGAAGCCAGTGGAGGAGAGCTGGAGGCCAGCGAGGAGAGCTCAAGGCCAGTAGAAAATTGTGGGGGAGGCCAGAGGGGAAGAGGCAGAAGCCAGCAGGAGAGAACAGGGGAGGCCAGTGGGGGAAAGCCAGAGGCCAGGGGCAGGGGAGGCACTGAAATATAGGAGATACAAGGGTTAATTTAAAGGAGATACTGGGGTAATTTATAGGAGGCCATGAAGATAATTTACCCCGAGGACCTCCTATAAATTATTCCCATGACCACCTGGGAGCTGGGAGGGAATCAGCCTCTGATGACTGCACAATGTTCAGCACCATTTGCAACTCCTCAGATACTGAAGCAGTCCTTGTCCAAATGCAGCAAGACCTGGACAATATCCAGGCTTGGGCTACAAGTGGCAAGTAACATTCACGTCATACAAGTGTCAGGCAATAATCATCTCCAACAAGAGAAAATCCAACCATCGCCCCTTGACATTCAATGGTAGTACCATCACTGAATCCCCCACTATCAACATCCTGGGGTTACCATTGACCAGAAACTGAACTGGACTAGCCATATAAATACTGTGGCTACAAGAGCAGGTCAGAAGCTAGGTATCGTGTGACGAGTAACTCATCTCCTGACTCCCCAAAGCCTGTCCACCATCTACAAGGCACAAATCAGGAGTGTGATGGAATACTTGCACTTGCCTGGATGAGTGCAGCTCCTACACCACTCAAGAAGCTGGACACCGTCCAGGACAAAGCAGCCCGCTTGATTGGCACCACATCCACAAACATTCACTCCCTCCACCACCGACACACAGTAGCAGCAGTGTGTACCATCTACAAGATGAACTGCAAAAATTCACCAAGGCTCCTTAGACAGCACCTTCCAAACCTATGGCCGCTACCACCTAGAAGGACAAAGGCAGCAGAGATATGGGAACACCACCACCTGGAAGTTCCCCTCCAAGTCACTCACCATCCTGACTTGGAAATATATCGCCATTCCTTCGCTGTTGCTGGGTCAAAATCCCGGAACTCCCTCTCTAACTGCATTGTGGGTGTACCTACACCACATGGATTGCAGCGGTTCAAGAAGGCAGCTCACCACCACCTTCTGAAGGGCAATAAATGCTGGCCTAGCCAGCGACGCCCACATCCCGTGAATGAATTTTTAAAAAATGATGACAGGAAGATTGACAGTGGGTGTCTGCCAACTGCAAGCTGCACTCGAAAAGATAGCAGCGCCCATCGGTAAACAACTAATCAGCGCTGAGGAAGAAGACTGGCTAATTTGGTTGAGCCATGGCACATTCAACCAAACTTCTCATTGAAAGATCACATCCTTTCCCATTTGTGGCTCTGGATGCAAACAAAATCTCCCACATTTAGGTACATTGACTCGTTTAAAATCCAGCTTTTGGCTGAAAATGTGTTAATTTTTTAAAGAAAATAAGCAGAAATGTAATTGAAACAAAAGTCAGTGTTTGTAATTGCTATCTTAATTAATTGGGTGTTGTAATAGAGTTGCCAACTCTGGCTGGACATATTCCTGGAAATGTGATCACATGACCTCCCACCTTCAACTGCTGCTCCCCCAAGCTCCTGCCATTGGTCATCCAAAATGTCAATCATCACAGAGCCCCACCTTCCCAAGGCTTTTCAGTGTGTCCCGGTTTTGACTTTTGAAAATCTGGTCATCCTAATGCCTTCCCCAAAGGATGCGATGTGGGGCTCTGAATCTCGCCAGCTCTCCAATTGACAAGTGAGACCCCATCACCTCCATTAATTACTGCCCAAAGATACATTTCTTCATAAAAGGGTTATGGGGATAGTGCAGGAAGGTGGCACTGAGGTAGAAGATCAGGCATGAGTTTGTGGAATAGGTTCCCATAGGCAAATGGCCTACTCCTGCTGCTATTTCATATGTGGTCAGACTGTCATTGGCCCCGTGTCTTATTCTCTGTGGGAGCTCTTCACTCAAAGTGGGATGTGAAATCCGAGGTACATTCTCTGCAATGACTGAAGCCAATGAAAAAGCTGGGGAAGATTGGTAGAGGGAGCGGTGCAAGTGGCTTTGAGCCAGGTTGACAGTATCCGGAACTGACTGGAACAGAAATGTGGTGAGCTGAGATAGAAAGAGCAGCAACTGAAAACCCTGTCAAAGAGCAATGATCATGTGATGCTGGTGCAGGTAATGATATACCGAGTGATAAATATTGAATCTATTACTTTTCATTGATCTGCCCAACAAAAAAATGTGTTGATTCCAATCTTTTGATTAAACATGATAACAGCTTTGTGACAAAGATCAATGTGTGTGCATCCAACAACAAGAGATAAAGACTGAAAGGGTAAGCTCCCTGTTGGCTCAGTGAGTTTATCCCGAGTTCCCTTAGTCACACCTACCTGGACACACAGACTTTGATTACTGCTTAGTGCTGTGTCAGCTAATGACAGTGGGGCAGCAATAAGAGGCTTCAATAGTCTAGAGTATCCCAGGTCAAAGAGAAAGAAGGCAGTCAGGGTTTCTGTACTAGATCCCTTCTCAAAGAATGTGAGTTTTATGCAAGGTGAGGGACAGAGACATATCAACCTGTTTTCAACCTTTGTCAGCTACACAATTCGTCTCAAAACCACTGCCTCCTTTGTCTGGCTCGTTGGGACTGCCTTCATCTGGTTCCACACTTACCTACGAATCATCGCCACAGAATTTCCAGAAATGGATTCTCTTCCAAAACCAGCAGCATTATCTTTGGAGTTTGGACTCCCCCAATCATTGGCCAATCGTTCTCTTCTATATCCTGCCCCTTGGTAACAATATTTGAAGACATTGTGTCAGTTTTTGCATGTATACTGACAATACCTAGGTCTACCTCACCGCCACCTCTCTCAATCCCTCCACTACCTCTGATTTGACATGTTTGTTCTCTAACTTCAAATATCGGATGAGGTGGAATTTTCTCCAGTTAAATTTTGGGAAGACCAAAGTCATTGTTTTCAAACCCCACCACAAACTTCATTCCTTAGCCAAAATCAAAATACTGTGGATTCTGAAAATCTGAAACAAAAACAGAAAATGCTGGAAAAACTCAGCAGGTCTAACAGCATCTGTGGAGAGAAAAACAGAGTTAACGTTTCGAGTCCATATGACTCTTGTTCAGAGCTAAAGATAAGTAAAAATGTGATGAAATTTATACTGTTTAAGGGGGGGGTGGTGGAGCAGGTAAAGCTGGACAAAAGGCCAGCAATAGGTGGGGGCAAAGGAGAGATTGACAAAGATGTCATGAATAAAAGGACAAAGGGGTGTTAATGGTAGTGGTACAGGCTAAAGGAGGTGCTGATAGTGGCATTAAGGTCAGAAAGCAGAATGTGATAATAGCAGGACAAGGGTAAGCACTCAGGAAAGAACAACATGAACAAGTGACAGATGGCCCTTATGGGGGTGGGGTGGGGGGGATGGTGACGGGAAAAAAGATCGAAATAGGATAAAAAGTGGGGATAAAACAATTAATAAAAATGAAAATAAATAAAAATGAAAATAAGTGGATAAAAAATTTAAAAATAAAAATTAATATTGAAAAAGGGATAAAAAGGGGTGAGGATGGAGGATAGGGTTCATGGTCTGAAGTTATTGAACTCAATATTAAGTCCAGAAGACTGTAAAGTACCTAATCGGAAGATGAGCTGCTGTTCATCCAGTTTGCGTTGAGCTTCACTGGAACAATGCAGCAGACCAAGGTCGGACATGTGGGCATGAGAGCAGGGTGGAGTGTTGAAATGGCAAGCGACAGGGAGGTCTGGGTCCTGCTTGCGGACAGACCGAAGGTGTTCCGCAAAGCGGTCACCCAGTCTGCGTTTGGTCTCTCCAATGTAGAGGAGACCGCATTGGAAGCAGCGAATGCAGTAGATTAAATTGAAGGAGGTGCAAGTGAAGCGCTGCTTCACCTGAAAGGAGTGTTTGGGGCCTTGAATGGTGAGGAGGGAGGACGTAAAGGGGCAGGTGTTACACCTTCTGCGATTGCATGGGAAGGTGCCGTGGGAGTGGAGATGAGGTGGTGGGGGTGATGGAGGAGTGGACCAGGGTGTCCTGGAGGGAACGGTCACTACAGAATGCTGACAGGGGTAGGTGAGGGGAAGATGTGTTTGGTGGTGGCATCATGCTGGAGTTGGCAGAAGTGGCAGAGGATGATCCTTTGAATGTGGAGGCTGGCGGGGTGAAAAGTGAGATTAAGGGAGACCCTATCATGGTTCTGGGAGGGAGAGAAAGATGTGAGGGCAGATGCGTGGGAGATGGGTCGGACACGGTTGAGGGCCCTGTCAAACACAGTGAGTGGGAAACCTCGGTTAAGGAAGAAGGAAGACATGTCAGAAGCGCCGTTTTGGTAAGTGGCATCATCAGAACAGATGCGACGGAGGCGAAGGAACTGAGAGAATGGGATGGAGTCCTTACAGGAAGCAGGGTGTGAAGAGCTGTAGTCAAGGTAGCTCTGGGAGTCGTGAGGCTTGTAATGAATATTGGTGGACAGTCTATCAGCAGAAATGGCGGCAGAGAGGTCAAGGAAGGGAAGGGAAGTGTCAGTGATGGACCATGTGAAGGTGATGGAGGGGTGGAAATTGGAAGCAAAATTGATAAATTTTTCCAGGTCCAGATGGAACGGCACCGAAACAGTCATTGATGTACCGAAGAAAGAGTTGTGGGAGGGGGCCTGAGTAGGACTGGAACAAGGAATGTGCCCCATACTCCATAAAGAGACAGGCATAACTGGGGCCCTTGCGGGTACCCATAGCCACACTTTGGAGGAAGTGAGGCAAGTTTAAGGAGAAATTGTTCAGTGAGAGAACAAGTTCAGACAGAGGAGAGTGGTGGTGGATGAGGATTGTTCGGGCCTCTGCTTAAGGAAGAAGCGGAGAGCCCTCAGACCATCCTGGTGGGGGATGGAGGTGTAGAGGGATTGAACGTCTACTTATTTATTTTCATTTTTCACTTTGATTCATTGTTTTATCCCCACCTTTTATCCTATTTTCGAACTTTTTTCCCACCACCATCCCCTCCCCCCACCCCACCACCACAAGGGCCATCTGTCACTTGTTCGTGTTGTTCTTTCCAGAGTGCTTACCCTTGTCCTGCTATTATCACATTCTGCTTTCTGACAATGCCACTATCAGCACCTCCTTTAGCCAGTACCACTACCATTAACACCCCTTTGTCCTTTTATTCATGACATCTTAGTCAATCTCTCCTTTGCCCCCACCTATTGCTGGCCTTTTGTCCAGCTTCACCTGCTCCACTGCCCCCCCACCTTAAACAGTATAAATTTCATCACATTTTTACTTATCTTCAGCTCTGAAGAAGAGCCATACAGATTTGAAACGTTAACTCTGTTTTTCTCTCCATAGATACTGTTAGACCTGCTGAGTTTTTCCAGCATTTTCTGTTTTTGTTTCATTTCTTAGCCATTGATTTGACTCTCTCCCTGGCCATGGTCTCACTTTGAATCAGAGTTCTTGCAATCTCTGCATTCTATTTCACAGTGAACCAAACTTCTGTTCCCATACCCTGTCCATCATTAAGATTATTTCCATCTCTGTAAAAAAAGGCCATCTCCATCACTGCCTAAGTCCATCTGCTGATGAATGTCTCATCCATGGCTTTGCTACCTCCAAACTAAACTAGTCCAATGCTCTCCCAACCAGCTTTCATTCTTTCATTGTCCATAAACTTGAACTCAGTCAAAACTCTGCTGCTGTAACTTTTACCAATTCCCATTCATCTACATTATCAATGGACACACCTGAGTGATAGATACTGAATCCATTCCTATTTATTCATTTTCTCATCCAGAATAAGCTTCATACCTTATGAATTAAACGTAATAATAAAGTATCATGAAGAAAGTACTTCATTGGCTGTGAAGTTCTTTAGGTCATTGTAAGGTTGTAAAAGGTGCTAAGTAAATCCAAGGAAACTTCTCCACTGGTTGGAGTCCTACCTAGTACAAAAGAAGATGATTGTGGTCCAATCATCTCAGCCCTAGGACATCACTGCAGGAGTTTCTCAATGTAGTGTCCTAGGCCCATCCATTTTCAGCTGCTTCATTCATGACCAGGCACCGTGGCTCCATCGTAAGGTCAGAAGTGGTGATGTTTGCTGATGATTGTGCTACGTTCAGTACTATATGCAATTCCTCAGATAATGGGCTGGATTTCCACTGCGTTGGGATGACTCAGGACCCCTTTGAAAATGGGTCCCGATTTCAGGATTCCTGACCACATTCCTGGGGTTTCTGATTTTCAGGAGTGCCTTCCAAAGGTGTGGTTGGTTTGGGTCACAGGCCTGCACCCTGCACTCATGACCCGGCCAGCTCTATTGCGAGGATAGGCATGTCCTAGTCCTCCACAATTTTCATGGAGTTGGGCCAGCTTTTCAAAGAGTCACGGTTTATGGCACCTCCGAAGTTTTGTGAACCATAGTCTGCATGAAAGGTAAGTTCAAAAGGTCCTCCTCATGCTCCCCATGCTGAGGTATGCCCCCAGTCACCCCCTATGATCCCTCATCCCCTCAAAGAACCTTATGGCATGACCCATGCCAAGTTATTATGTATTCTTGGCTGAGAGCCCAGAAATCCATTAGCCTGATGAAATACCTGAGCTCCAGGAAAAGCATTGCTTGATTGACAGGTCTGACTCTCTGATCTATGCTGTCAATTTCACAATGTTTATTTACACAAGATAAAGAGGTTTCAAGTGCCTACAGTTTCTGCTATTGATGCTTTAAGGGATCCGAATGATTCACAGTTCTATTGGGTGGCAGGAAAAATTAGTTGTTTTAAGAAAGTGGGACTTTATCAATAAATGACTATCTTTTTTGAAAGCTTTTTTTTTTACACATACTACAGTCACTACAACATTCATTGTTTCCATACAGTGTATGGTGGATGAATGGGCATGGAAATGCCATAGTTTGGTATGGGGGCTGAAGGGTCATAGGGGTTGTTTGGGGGGCATAGCTTGGCATGGAGGCATGAATGGGGCATGGGGAGTGTATAGGGGGTGAGGGCTGGAGGGGCCTTCTGTTTTTATTATAACTGGGACAAAGCCCCACAGCACAGAAGTGGGACTTTAAAACCGCCTGCCTCTGCACCCAGAAGCTCCTGTGGCTGCCTCTGAACTTTTTTCCAGGTCGGTTGGCCTGACTGCATCCTGCACCCATCCTCCCACAATGAAATTCCCGTCCTTGTAGGAATTTTCTCCTGAGGCAGGTGGGCTGAGCCAGGAATTTTCCCTGACTCCCCGAGGATGAAAATCCAGCCCAATGAAACAGGATGTTCCTGCATGCAGCAAGTTTTGCTGTGCCCAAAACATGATGTTCCAAATCTAGTCCAGTACTGACCCATTGCGGAGTATTAATGGGACATATGTCTGATTTCTGGTCTTTTATTCTGTGTTGGATATGCCATTGTTGTGTGTCTAGTATCCGATGTACTGTGTCTGGTTTGTATCCGGTTGGTGGTGTTGAGTTTCTGTTGCCATCACTGAGAGTAAAGGATAGCAGTTAGCAAACTGGAAATGGATCTTCAACCAATTACTGCAGTTCAGTCCATTTCCCAGATACCAACCATTACAGGCTTCACCCTCCTCCCCTCATCGCACAGGTACTAAGCCACATGAGCTAATGCTGCTGTCCCACCCCTGGCCCCAACAATAAAATAAAACAATGTGCAAGATGAAGTTTTTGATCAGCTTGAGGAAGTGAGAGTTGGTGATGAGGAGTGAGGAGTATTGGGAACAGACTGTACAGAGCATCCTGGGAGGAACAGAATTGATCCCTGTCCTCACTGACATTAGTTAATTCCCTGCTTTGATTGAGATAAAATATGCTTCACAATCACCTACTATCCCTTCCTGAGAAGATAAACTCCAACCCTCCTGGACCAGAGTCACTGGGAAAGACAGGGATTGTATTGCCGTCAGAACACACAGTAACAACAATGAGGCTTTCTTACTTTGCTTTATTGAGAATACCATGCAGAAATGATAATGACACTGTGTCCAGTGTTGGTGCGGTGTGTCGCACTAAAGATTGACAGATTAACGGTGGTTCCCTTTCAGGATGGCCCCATTGGTTTGGCGGAATGTGTCTTGTCCAATTCTATGAGAGTCAAAAAAGATGTGATTAGAAGGTACATCAACAGTCACACAGCACAGGAACAGGGGGAGGCCATTCTGCCCCTTGAGCATGTTCCGCCATTCAATAAGATCATGTGTGATCTGAATCCAAACTCCATCCACTTGTCTTGGCTCCATATCTTTTAATACCCTTGTCTAGTAAAAATCTATTGACCTCAGATTTAAAATTATTAACTGACCTCAGCTTCTATTGTCTTCTGTGGGAGAGAGTTCCACACTTCTACAGCCCTTCATGTGAAGAAGTGTTTCCTAACTTCTCTCCTAAATAGCCCACTTCTAATTTTAAGGTTATGCCCCCATGTCCTACCCCCCTTGACTACCTCCACCAGTGGAAAAAGTTTCTCTCTATCTACTCTATCAATTCCTTTCAAAATCCTAAAAACCTCAACCAATGCTTACACAAAGAACAGAGACCTGGAGCTTGGACAAGTCAGAATGAGTAGAGAGAAAATAAAGGATGTTCCAAAGAAGAGTTATATTGGACTTGAAACATTAACTCTGTTTCTCTCTCCACAATACTGCCAGACCTACTGAGTCTTTCCAGCACTTTGTTGTTATTTCAGATGTCCAACATCTGCAGTATTTTGCTTTTACTATACAGGATACTTTCTTCCATTGGCCGTGGCCTAGAGTGTAAGAGCAGGAGGTTATGCTAGAACTGTATAAAACACTAGTTAGGTCACAGCTAGAGTACTGCGTACAGTTCAGGTCATTGCATTACAAGGATAATATGATAGCACTAGGGAGAGTACAGAGGAGATTTACGAGGATGTTGTCGGAAATTGAGAATTTTAGCTTTGAGAAGAGATGGGGTAGGTTGGGTTTATTTTCTTTGAAACAGGGGAGGGTCAGAGGAGTTTTAGTTGAGGTGTATCAAATAATGAGGGGCCTAGAAAAATTGGATCAGAAGAACCTATTTTCATTAGCAGAGAGGTCAGTAACTGGGGGCATAGATTTAAAGACATTGGTGGAAGGATTATAGGGGAGTTGAGGGGCATGTTTTTCACCCAGAGGATGGGGGGGGCCTGGAACTCACTGCCTGGAAATGTGATAGAGGCAGAAATCCTCATCAAATTGAAGTGTTCTAACCTACAGGGCTACTGACCAAGAAATAGAATGTTGGAATAGACTGAATAACTTTCTTGGCTGGCACAGATCTGGTAGACCGAATGGCCTGCTTCTGTATATCTGTATGCTTCAATGATGGCTCACCGTGTTGATTTCCAATCGTCCTGTAGACTGGTAGCCGGAGATCTCAGCAGCCATGTGGTCTTCAGAACTTGTTGCCTACCCTCCAGCAACAGGCACTGGCCAACCCAGGATGTAATGGAGCCTGAAAATAACAGGAAACACTCTTCACAGTCACTAGGCTTCACCAATTGCCCCATCTGCTTCTTCAATGAGACTCAGAGAACAAGTCTACAAGCCTTCACTCTGAAATACTGAAAAACCTCGACTATTTTTAAAGTACTCATTCATTCACAACTTACTTTGATTATTTAATGCAAAATGGGTTTGCTTTCATCATTCTGTTTCATAAGAAGAAAGGCAGACAGAGGGAGGGCGACAGAGATAGAGGGAGGGAAAGTGAGAAGGAGAGAGAGAGAGGGATAGTGGGAAAGATGGAGAGACAGAGGGAGGAGGGTATAGAGAGGGAGCTAGAGGGAGACACAGAGAGATAGAGACAGCAGAGAGAGAGAGGAAAACGGAGAGGGAGAGATAAAGGGAGACAGAGGGATAGAGAGAAACAGGGAGGGAGAGATAGAAAGAGAGTCAGAGACACCAAGAGACAGGGATATAAACTCAGAAACAGGGAGAGATAGGGTACAAAGACCAAAGGCCAAAGAGGCAGTTAAAGATTGAATAAGTCAAAGAATGAGGTCCACAATTAGTAAGAGAGGGGCTCTGTCTTTGCAGGGACCGGGACAGTGTTTGTGTGGGGCTCCCATTTTTCAATTTAGATAACCTGTGAACTAAATAATAATTGAAAATAATAGGAGTGGGATGGGCAAGGGGATACCCAGAGATCAGACATCAGGGATGGTTACCTTATGGGACCTGTGGTTGGGGTACAGTGTGCTTTATAGGCATATGGGTTTTGTGGTTAGAGTACAGGAGCCATGGTTAGTATAGGGTATTTGTGTTAGGGTACGGGAGTCATGGTTAGGGTACAATGTTTGTGTTAGGGTATGGGGTTTGTGGTTAGGGTATGGGAGTCATGGTTAAGGTATGGGTTTTGTGGTTAGGGTACACAATGTTTGTGTTAGCTTATGGGGTTTGTGGTTAGGGTACAATGTTTGTGTTAGGGTATGGGGTTTGTGGTTAGGGTATGGGGTTCATGGTTAGGGTACAATGTTTGTGTTAGGGTATGGGGTTTGTGATTAGGGTATGGGGTTCATGGTTAGGGTACAACGTTTGTGTTAGGGTATGGGGTTTGTGGTTAGGGTATGGGAGTCATGGTTAGGGTCTGTGGATTGTGTTAGGGTATGGGGTTTGTGGTTAGGGTACGGGAGTCATGGTTAGGGTCTGCAGATTGTGTTAGGGTATGAGGCTTTTGGTTAGGGTATGGGAGTCATGGTTAAGGTACACAATGTTTGTGTTAGCTTATGGGGTTTGTGGTTAGGGTACAATGTTTGTGTTAGGGTATGGGGTTTGTGATTAGGGTATGGGGTTCATGGTTAGGGTACAATGTTTGTGTTAGGGTATGGGGTTTGTGGTTAGGGTATGGGAGTCATGGTTAGGGTCTGCGGATTGTGTTAGGGTATGGGGTTTGTGGTTAGGGATGGGGTTCATGGTTAGGGTACAATGTTTGTGTTAGGGTATGGGGCTTGTGGTTAGGGTACGGGAGTCATGGTTAGGGTACAATGTTTGTGTTAGGGTAAGCGGTTTGTGGTTAGGGATGGGGGTTCATAGTTAGAATATGGGGTTTTGTGGTTAGGTATGGGGGTTCATGGTTAGAATATGGGGTTTTGTGGTTGGGGTACAGGTTTTGTGGTTAGGATTCATGCTGCTCGATCTATCAATTATGATGTTCCTGTTGCCTGGTGTAAATCGGAAATAAATAAATTACAGAGGGTGCTGGGTCACAGTTGGATCATACTGAATAAACATGACACCCTCACATTGGATTGGGTAGATCTCAAGGATGGAAAATGAATATATAGAAATCAGTCTCTGTCCTGCCCATTCCTGCTTCCTTTCCTTGAATGAATGGGAAATGCAACGAATAACCTTTCAAATTAGTAAGAAGTGTTTTTGTTTTGTGATGGATCGCTGGTGAAGCTAATTTTATAGGATTTGTATTAGTCACAAATGTTAAATGATCTTTCATAGAAAGAGGAAATGTCAGGATAGAGAGAGATAAAAATGTGTAACTACCCGGTATAGTGGGTGATAACGATTATGTAACTTTACTATATCCTGTGTAATGAGAGGTAACAATCACCAAGTCATTAAGCACAGAAGGAGGCCATTCAGCCTATTGAATCCATGCCGGTTCTTTGTAGAGCAATCCAGTCAGTCCCATTCCTTCGTTCTAACTTCTTACTTCAAGTGCCTATCCAATTTCCTTTTGAAATCATTGATCATCCCGCTTCCACCACCATCATACGCAGAGTGTTCCAGGTTTTTTTCTTTTTTTTATTCATTCATGGGGTGTGGCTGGCTAGACCAACATTTATTGCCCATCCCTAATTGCCCTTGAGAAGGTGGTGGTGAGCTGTCGTCTTGAACCACTGCAATCCATATGGTGTAGGTACACCCACAGTGCTGTTAGGGAGGGAGTTCCAGGATTTTAACCCAGCAACAGTGAAGGAACGGCAATATAGTTCCAAGTCTGGATGTTGTGTGGCTTGGAGGGGAACTTCCAGGTGGTGGTGTTCCCATGTGTCTGCTGCCCTTGTCCTTCTAGATGGTAGCAGTTGTGAGTTTGGAAAGTGCTGTCTAAGGAGCCTTGGTGAATTCCTGCAGTGCATCTTGTAGATGGTACACACTGCTGCCACTGTGCGTCGGTGATGGAGGGAGTGAATGTTTGTGGGGGTGCCAGTCAAGCGGGCTGCTTTGTCCTGGATAGTGTCAAGCTTCTTGGAGTATTGTTGGAGCTGCACTCATCCAGGCAAGTGGAGAGTATTCTATCACACTCCTGACCTGTACCTTGTAGATGGTGGACAGGCTTTGGGGAGTCAGGAGGTGAGTTACTCGCCACAGGATTCCTAGCCTTTTATCTGCACTTATAGCCACAGTATATGGCTAGTCCAGTTTAGTTTCTGGTAAATGGTAACCCCCAGGATATTGATAGTTGGGGATTTAGCGATGATAATGCCATTGAATGTCAAGGGGTGATGGTTAGATTTTCTCTTGTTGGAGATGGTCATTGCTTGGCACTTGTGTGGCGTGAATTTTACTTGCCTCTTGTCAGCCCGAACCTGGATATTGTCCAGGTCTTGCTGCATTTGGACAAGGACTGCTTCAGTATCTGAGGAGTCACGAATGGTGCTGAACATTGTGCAATCATCAGCGAATATCCCCACTTCTGACCTTACGATGGAAGGAAGGTCATTGATGAAGCAGCTGAAGATGGTTGGGCCTAGGACACTACCCTGAGGAACTCCAGCAGTGATGTCCTGGAACTGAGATGATTGCCCTCCAACAACCACAACTATCTTCCTTTGGGCTAGGTATGGCTTCTAACAGTGGGGAATTTTCCCCGATTCTCATTCACTCCAGGTTTGCTAGGGCTCCTCGATGCCACACTTGGTCAAATGTTGCCTTGATATCAAGGGCAGTCACTCTGGCCCTGGTGGAACCCAAACTGAGCGTCAGTGAGCAGGTTATTCCTAATCAAGTACCACTTGATAGCAATGTTGAGGACCCCTTCCATCACTTTACTGATGATCGAGAGTAGGCTGATGGGGCGGTAATTGGCTGGGTTGGATTTGTCTTGCTTTTTGTGTACAGGACATACCTGGGTAATTTTCCATGTTGCCGGGTAGATGCCAGTGCTGTAGCTGTACTGGAACAGCTTGGCTAGGGGCGCGACAAGTTCCGGCACATAAATCTTCAGTAATATTGCCGGAATATTGTCAGGGCCCATAGCCTTTGCAGTATCCAGTGCCATCAGCTATTTCTTGATGTCACGTGGAGTGAATCGAATTGGCTGAAAACTGGCATTTGTGATGCTGGGGACCTCTGGAGATTGCCGAGATGGATCATGCACTCAGCACTTCTGGTTGAAGATTGTTGCAAGTGCTTCAGACTTATCTTTTGCACCGATGTGCTGGGCTCCCCTATCATTGAGGATGGGGATATTTATGGAGCCTTCTCTTCCAGTGAGTTGTTCAATTGTCCACCAGATTTCACGACTGGATGTAGTAGGACCGCAGAGCTTAGATCTGATCCGTTGGTACCATCCCTCCTCAGCTTATGAATCAGTACTCCTCCATGGAGTACTGATTGCAGATCTGTTGGTTGTAGAATCGCTTTGCACTGTTTATTGCATGCTGTTCGAAATCTATCCCATTTAGCATGGTGGTAGTGCCACACAATACGATAGCGGGTATCCTCAATGTGAAGACGGGACTTTGTCTCCACAAGGACTGTGCGGTGGTCACTCCTATCGATACTGTCATGGACAGATGCATCTTCGGCAGGCGGATTGGTGAGGATGAGGTCAAGTACGTTTTTCCCTCTTGTTGGTTCCCTCACCACCTGCCGCAGACCCAGTCTAGCAGCTATGCCCTTAAGGACTCGGCCAGCTCAGTCTATAGTGGTGCTATCGAGCCACTCTTGGTGATAGAAATTGAAGTCCCCCACCCAGAGTACACATGGAGGCGCACTGATTCATAAGCTGAGGAGGGATGGTACGTGGTAATCAGCAGGTGGTTTCCTTGCCCATGTTTGACCTGATGCCATGAGACTTCATGGGGTCCAGAGTCGATGTTGAGGACCCCCAGGGCAACTCCCTCCTGACTGTATACCACTGTGCCACCACCTCTGCTGGGTCTGTACTGCCGGTGGGACAGACATACCCAAGGATGGTGATGGTGGTGTCTGGAACATTATCTGTAAGTATGATTTTGTGAGTATGACTATGTCAGGCTGTTACTTGACTAGTCTGTGAGACAGCTCTCCCAATTTTGGCACTAGCCCCCAGATGTTAGTAAGGAGGACTTTGCAGGGTCGACAGGGCTGAGTTTGCCATTGTCATTTCCGGTGCCTAGGATGCTGCCGGGTGGTCCATCTGATTTCATTCCTTATCGACTTGTTTTTAGCGGTTTGACACAACTGAGTGGCCATTTCAGAGGGTATTTACGAGTCGACCACACTGCTGTAGACCTGGAGTGACATGTAGGCCAGACCAGGTAAGGGCAGCATATTTCCTTCTCTAAAAGGCATTAGTGAACCAGATGGGTTTTTACGACAATCGACAATGGTTTCATGGTCATTATGAGACTATTAATTCCAGATTTTTATTGAATTCAAATTCCACTATCACCATGGTGAGATTTGAACCCAGGGTCCCCAGAGCATTACCCTGGGTCTCTGGATTACTAGTCCAGTGACAATACCATTATGACATCGCTGTGTTAAAAAAGTCCTTCCTCGCCTGCCTTCTTGGAACTCATGCCCAAAACCTTAAAATCTGTGTCCCCAGTCCTTGTACCATCAGCTAATGGGAACAGTTTTTTGTTGTCTATCCTATGTAAATGTGTAATAACCTTGTACACCTTTGTTAGATCTCCTTCCAATCTTTTGTTTCAAGGAGAACAGCCTTGCAGCTAAAAATCCCTCATCCCTGGAACCATTCTGGTAAATCTCTGCACCAATCTCTCCAGGACTCTCATATCCTTCTTCAAGCATGGTGACCAGAACTGGATGGAATACACTAGTTGTGGTCTGACCAGAGCTTTATAAAAGTTATGTATAACTTCCCTGCTTTTTTACTCACTGCACCTACCCATAAAGCCCAAGATCCCATATGCTTTGCTAACGACCCTATCATATATTCTGCCACCTTCAAAGATCTATGCACATGAATACCCAGGTCCCTTTGTCCCTTGCACACTCTTTAGACTGTAGTCATTAAGCCTATATTGCTTCTCCCTTTCCCTTCTGCCAAAATGCATTACCTCACACTGCTTTGTGTTAAATTCCATCTGTCACTTGTCTGCCCATTCTGCTAGCCTATCTATGTCCTGTTGCGGTTGATTGGTATCATCCTCACTGTTTCTCAAACCTCCAAATTTGGTATCATAGGCAAATTTCAAATTTTTACTCCAATATTCTGATATCCATGTCATTTAATATTTATCAGAAAGATAGTGGTCCTAGCACTGTCCATTGGAGAAGACTACCAGCTTCCAGTTTGAAAAACAACCGTGTACCACAACTCCCTGTTTTTTGTCCTTAAGCCAATTTATTATCCAAACTGACACTGACCTTCCTATTCCCTGAGCCCCAATTTTGTTAACCAACCTTTTATGTGGCTCTTTGTTACTTTTTTATAATCTATTTGGACAACAGCCCTCCATTAACCTTTTCTTTTACTTCATCAAGAAATCCAATTAAATTAGTCAAATACTATCTGCCTTTACCAATCTGTGTTAGCTCTCCTTAATTAATTCAAACCTGTCCAAGTGGCTGTTAATTTTCTCCCTGATTATCTATCTTACCCACCACTGACGTTAAACTGACTGGCCTGTCATTACCAGGAATGTCCTTACACCCTTCCTTGAATAAGGGTGTCACATATTTGCCACTTTCCAATCCTTTAGCACCTCCTCCTGTATCTAGGGAAGATTGGAAGATTATGGCAAGCCCTTCCATTATCTCCACCCCACTTCCTTTCCAAACCTGGATGCATGCCATCCAGACCAAATGACTTATCTACCCTAAGTGTAGCCAGCCTTTCTGGTACAGCCTGCCTATCAGTTTTCGCCCCATGTATTACGTCTACCATCTCCGCTTCTATCAATGTTTATTAACATCCTGTTCCTTAGTAAACACCAATACAAAGTGCCCATTAAGAGTTCTAACCACGTCCTGTACCTCTTAAGGTTATATCACCATCTTTGTCCCTATTAGGCCCCACCCCACCTTTTACTACCCACTTACTATTTACATGCCATTGGAAGATTTTTGGGTTCCCTTTTATGTTGACTGCCATTCTATCCTCATATTCTCTCTTTGCCAGTCTTATTTTCCTCTTCACCCCCCTTTCAACTTATTGTATTTGACCTGGTTTTTGCTTGAAGAATTCACCTGACATGCATCATTCACCCTCTTTTTTGTTTCACCATATTCTTCATTTCTTTCGTTATCCAAGGACTTGGTTCCCCTTAAGTTGGAATGTTCGTAACCTGTACCTGAAGCATGTTTCTTAAAGATCACCCATTGTTTTGTTACAGTTTTCCTGTCAAACTTTGGTTCTATTTTGCCCTGGTTAGACCCGCTTTTATCCCCTTGAAGTTAGCCCTCTTCCAATTTAGATGTTTTACTTTAGATCATTCCTTGTCCTTCTTCATTGCTAATCTGAGGTGTCAGCTGTGGCTCAGTTCATAGCACCCTCGCCTTTGAATCAGAGGGTTGTGGGTTCATGTCCCACTCCTGGAAACCAAGAACTGTGATTGTACTCAAAAGAGTTGCAATCTGTGACTGTTGATAACTCGAAAGAGTTTCATTGCTAATCTAAACCCCATGATCACTCTCACCCAAGTATTCTCACACAGATACTTGCTATCCCATATAGTGGGAGATAACAATCGTGTAACTATCCTGTATAGTGGGTGGTAAGGTCCAATGTATTAGGGTTGATGCCAAGGCATCTATTCAGTGTTTGGTCTCACTTCATCCATTTGGAGACTAATTTCTATGGGGACTATTTGAATATATATTTCTAGAGACTTCTGTTATTAACTCCAATTTCTCTACATAAGGGTGAATTAATAGAGGATAATTAAAATTAGGGTTAATTAATGTTGAGCTAATTTAAAATTCAGGGCATTTAATATTGGGGCTAATTGATATTGAGGAGTGTTTAATATTGGAGTTAATTATTATGAGTTAAATAATATTGGGTGTTACTGGGATTTAATTATTGCAGGTTAATTAGTATTGGTTGTTCCTTAATTGTGGGGTTAATTAGTATTGGGTTATTTAATGCTGGGATTATTTAATAGTGGGAGGTAATTGTTGGTGAAAGCAAAGTACTGCGGATGCTGGAAGTCTTTAAAAACAGAAAATGCTGGAAAAAAAAACTCAGGTCTGATAGCATCTGTGGAGAGAGAACAAGTTCACGTTTCGAGTCCTGTATGTCCTTTTTAAAACTAAAAAGGCATTTATAGCTCCTAAGAAGTCATACGGACTCGAAACGTCAACTCTTGTTATTCTCTCCACAGATGCTGCCAGACCTGCTGAATTTTTCCAGCATTTTCTGTTTTTATATTAATAATTATTGGTGTTTAATTTGGCAGAGTTAATTGTCATTGGTTGTTAATTAATATGGGGTTATTTAACATTGAAGTTAATTAAAATGGAGTTAGTTAATTAATATTGCAGCTAATTAATTTGAGAAAAATTGATATTGGAGGTTTTTCATTTCGCTGGGTTATTAGTTCGGTTGCTCCTGGTGTTTGTCGGCTGGTTGTGTCTGTCCCTGGGTGTTACCTCCGGCCCAGGCTGTAGACATGCTGAATGTTGGCTCTCTGCCGCTGTTCCTGATGCCGATCACTTGGGCTTGTCTGTCGGGTCCAGCCTCACCCCTCGCCGCCTCCACCGCGGTCAAATACTGGCCGTTCAGCGTGAAGTCCTCGGCCTCACTCAGGTAAAAGACGGAACCCAGTTCGTTCCGCCAGAACCCAGTCATATTACAGCCGCCCGCCTGGGAAAGAAAACAAGCCGAGAAGAGCGGGCACAGACAACAAATACCCATAGGAGTAAACACTAACAGGGGTTAAATACCAACAGGAGGCAAACACCGACAGGGGTTAAACATTGATGGGGTAAAAGCCAAAAGGGAGAAATCACCGATGGGGCAAATATCAACAGAACTGCCACACTTTCAGGGGATACAACAGAGAACAAAGGCCACATCATTGCAGCAAATTGTACAGTGTGAACCCGAGCCAGCTTTCTCATCAAATACTCATAGAAACAGCTCACTCTCCAACCTCTCCCGAAAACCCAAACCCACACCTGCATTAAAATGGGGACTTACCAAGATTCCAGGGGTAGAAAAAGCCAACAGGCAGAGAGAGATTGCAAAGATGTGTCTCTCCATAGTGAATGCTGAGTGTTAAGTGCAGCTCAGCTCCAAAGTTCAGCTCCTACGGAGATTCCAGAATCTGTGCTGGCAGCGAACCAGTTCACATCACATCACACTCGCACTTTTTGCTGCTTATCTCATTGGAACATTGCAATATTTTAAGCTGAGTATAAACGTTGAATATTTTGTCTTTGTGTGCGAGACCTTGAACAGAACTTAATCATCTCACTGGTGCCTTTAGCTGAAAGTATTTGCAGCCCACCATTCAGCGTGAAAAATAGTCTCACAGCTCACTGGAGTCCTCCACTCAATCTCCCCAGACCCTCATCCCTCAAGACTCAGATCCCTCTCCTTCTGACCTCAATTACACTCCCACCCAGCCCCAATCCTTAGTTACCCGAGGGCTACTGCTAGTGTAATTGCTCCATCTGAAATTACATTTACATTGTTTTACTTTGTTTTTTATGCTGCGGTCCTTTCTCCATCTCACAGCACAGAAACAGAACATCAAATCTATGCCGATAAAAGCAAAATACTGCGGATGCGGATTAAATCTGTGCCCTGTCACTAGTTGGGATGCCTTTAACAACAACTTACATTCATATAGTGCCTTTGATGTCTAGTTCCACTCTCCTACTCACTACCCATAGCCATTTGGTCTAAATAGATTACCAGTGGGAGTGCATGCACATTAGTCCACCTCACACACACAGGCACATTTCCCAGTCCTGACCCTTCACCTCTAGATTCCATTCACACAAATTAACAGCACAGCATTGAAGAAAGAATCGCCCAAGTTATTTGTTGCATGTGATTAACAGACAGACAAAACTAATTTCCACAGTTACCTATATAAGCAACAGTCTCTGGGCAACAGCTGAGAGAGAGAGAGAGACTGGAAAGATGGGGTAGAGGGCAGGGAGCTGGAGTTGAGGAAACAAATTCAATAATAACTTTGAAAATGAAATTACATGAGTATTTGAAGGAAACATTTGCTGAGCTATGGGGAAAGAGTAGGGGAGTAAGTATATCTCTTCCAAAGAGCTGGTACAGGGATAATGGGCTGATGGCCTCTTTCTGTGCTGTTAGTGTTATGATTCTATATGGTCTAACTGGTAATTTGTTTTATCGCATTGAGGACACACTATCATGTTGTGTGGCATTACCATCATACTAAATGTCATTGATTCAGAATAGATATAATCCCACACCAGCTTTACCTCCATAATCCTGCAAATGGATCCTCTTTAAATGCATGCCCAATTGCATTTTACATAGTTCGTAAATAATTGAGGCAGCACTGATCCGCTGGCTGTAGTTTGCCAAGTTGAAAATGATTCATTTATCCCTTCTCCTATTAGCTAATTCTCTATCCATGCTAATAGATCAACCCCATCATGAGCTTGTATCTTGTGCATTAACCTTTTATGTAGCACCTCATCGAATGTCTTTTGGAAAACTAAATACACATCATCTACTGGTTCCCCTTAATCTACCCTGCTTGTTACACCCTCAAAGAACTAATAAATTTGTCAGACATGATTTCCCATTAGAATTCTTTGAAGGAACAAGCAGGATAGATGAAGGGGAACCAGTAGATGTAATATATTTGGATTTCTAAAAGGCACTCGATAAGGTACTGCACATAAGGCTACTTAAGAAGAAAAGAGCCCATGGTGTTGGGGTTAGTATATTAGCATGGATAGAGGATTGGCTAACTAATAGCATACAGATTTGGGAGAAGGGGGGGATTTTCAGGATGGCAACCTGTAACTAGTGGAGTGCCACAGGGATCAGTGCTGGGGCCACAATTATTTATAATGTATATTAATTACTTAGATGAGGAAAGTGAATGTACTATTGCCAAGTTTGCAGATGACACAAAAATAGGTGGGAAAGCAAGTGTTGAGGATGACAGAGTCTACAGAGGGATATAGACAGGTTAAGTGAGTGGGCAAAAACTTGGCAGGTGGAATATAATTTGGGAAAATGTTAGTTATGCATTTTGGCAGGAATATAGAGGAGCTGAATATTATTTAAATGGAGAAAGACTTCAGAAAGCTACAGCAGAGGGACTTGTGAGTCCTCCTGCATGAATCCCAAAAACCTAACACACAAGTTCAGCAGGTAATTGGTAAGACAAATAGAATGTTGGCCTTTATTTCAAAGGGAATGGAGTATAAAAATAGGGAAGTCTTGCTAAAACTATACAAGGCACTATTTAGACCACACCTAGAACACTGTGAACAGTTTTGGACACCTTATCTAAGCAAAGATATACTGGCATTGGATGCAGTCCAGAGAAGGTTCACTAGGTTGATCCTGGGTATTGAGGGATTTTCTTATGGAGGAGAGGTTGAGTAGGTTGGGCCTGTACTCATTGGAGTTTAGAACAATGAGAGGTGACCTTATTGAAACAGAAGATTCTCAGGGGGCTTGAGAAGGTAGATGCTGAGAGGCTGTTTCCCCTTGTGGGAGAGTCTAGGACCAGAGGGCATAATCTCAGAGTACAGGGTCACCCATTTAAGACAGAGTTGAGGAGGAATTTCTTCTCTGAGGGTAGTGAATCTGTGGAATTCTTTACTGCAGAGGGCTGTAGAGATGTGGGTCATTAAATATATTCAAGGTAGAGATAGACAGATTTTTAATAAGTAAGGGAATCAAGGGTTATGGGGAAAAGGCAGGAAATTGGAATTGAGGATTATCAGATCAGCCATGATCTCATTGAATGGCGGAGCAGACTCGATGGGCTGAATGGCCTATTTCTGCTCCTATGTCTTATGGTCTTTCACAAAACCATATTGACTCTGCCTCATTGCATTATGATTTCTAACTCCTGCTACCTCATTAATAATTGATTCTAGCATTTTCCCAACGACAGATGTCAGGCTAACTGGCCTCTAGTTTGCTGCATTCAGTCTCCCTCCTTTCTTGAATAGAGGTGTTACATTTGTAGTTTTCCCACCTACTGGGACCTTTCCAGAATTTTGGAAGATTGCAACCAATGCATCCACTATCTCAACAGCCACTTCTTTTAAGAGCCAAGGATGTAGGCCATCAGGTTCAGGGGACATGTCAGCTTCAGGTCCCATTAGTATTTCCATTATTTTTTTCTCTAGTGATAGTTTCAAGTTCCTCCCTACATTTTGTCTCTTGATTTTCTACTATATTTGGAACTTTTTTTGTATCGTCTACTTTGAAGACATAAAATTACTTGTTCATAAAAATACCTTAACAGTATTCTAGCTTGCAGCAAGTCATGTTCAGCCTTAACCCTTGTGCTTTCTGACAGATTTTGAAACTCTCATCCTCATGTTGCAAGCTTTCCACAGCCTCACCCCTTCCTCTTTGGACTCAGTAGTATGAGTGCTACACATACCCTGGACTCAGTAGTGACAGTACTTCTTTGCCAATTTCTTTGTTTTCTCTGGTTAATTCTCCAGTCTCATCGTCTAAGGGACCAATGCTTGCTTTAGCTACCTTTTTAAAAATTATATACTTGTAGAAACTGCTACTGAATGTTTTTATATTGCTTGCTAGTTTTCTCTCACTCCAATTTCTCCTTCTTGGTATAGATTGGCTTAGTTGTAGGAGACAGAGGGCGATGACAGAAGGATGCTTTAGTGACTGGAAGCCAGTGTCCAGTGGCGTACCACAGGGATCTGTGCTGGGTCCCCTATTATTTGTCATTTATATAAACGACATAGATGACTATATGAGGGGTAGGATTAGTAAGTTTGCGGATGACACAAAGATTGGCCGGGTGGTTAACAGTGAGGTTGAGTGTCTTGGGCTACAGGAAAATAGAGACGGGATGGTCAAATGGGCAGATGGAATTTAACCCTGAAAAATGAGAAGTGATACACTTTGGAAGGAGTAATTTGATAAGGAAGTATTCAATGAACAGCATGACACTAGGAAGTTCTGAGGAACAAAGGGACCTTGGCATGTGTGTCCATAGCTCTCTGAAGGCAGAGGGGCACGTTAGCAGGGTGGTGAAAAAGGCATAGGAGACACATGCCTTTATCAATTGAGGTATAGATTACAAAAGTAGGGAGGTCATGTTAGAGTTGTATAGAACCTTGGTGAGGCCACAGCTGGAGTACTATGTGCAGTTCTGGTCATCACATTATAGGAAGGATGTGATTTCACTGGAGGGGGTGCAGAGGAGATTCACCAGGATGTTGCCTGGGATGAAACATTTAAGTTATGAAGAGAGGTTGGATAGACTTGGGTTGTTTTTGTTGGAGCAGAGAAGACTGAGGGGTGACCTGATCGAGGTGTACAAGATTATGAGGGGCATGGACAGGGTGGATAGGGAGCAGCTGTTCCCCTTAGTTGAAGGGTCAGTCACGAGGGGACATAAGTTCAAGGTGAGGGGCAGGAGGTTTAGGGGGGATGTGAGGAAAAACATTTTTACCCAGAGGGTGGTGACGGTCTGGAATGCGCTGCCTGGGAGGGTGGTGGAGGTGGGTTGCCTCACATCCTTTAAGAAGTACCTAGATGAGCACTTGGCACGTCATAACATTCAAGGCTATGGGCCAAGTGCTGGTAAATGGGATTAGGTAGGTAGGTCAGGTGTTTCTCATGTGTCAGTGCAGACTCAATGGGCCAAAGGCCCTTTTCTGCACTGTCAAATTCTGTGGATGGTGGGGGGGGAGGCCACAGGAGGCACAACCACCAGTGGCAGAGCAGTTATAATTGAGAATGCACAAATGGCCAGAACGAGAGGAGCACAGATATCTTGGAAGCTTGTGGGGCTGGAGGAGATTAGAGAGATAGGGAGGTTACAGAGATTGGAAGGGATGAGGCCATGGATGGATTTGAAAACGGAATTTTAAAATCAAGACATTATTTGACCAAGAGCCAATGTAGGTCAGCGAGCACAAGAATGAAGGGGAACGGGAGTTGCTCCAAGTCAAGAAGACACTAGAGTTTGGATGACCTCAAGTTTACATTTACCTCCAGATAGGGTCAGAAGACAATGGAAAGATTAGGTAGGTATTAAATAAGAGGCTCCAGCCAGCATTTAATCCCTATTACTAACAAATTAAGATAAATAAAAAAGGGAAAGGGAAGGGAACAGCATACTGTTGTCAGGGCACAAGAGGACCACACAACAGGACATTTCTCTATTTAAAGATGAACAGGTAACATACAATCTATTTGGAATTGTAAACGTACTGCCTAGACAATAATGTGTTGATCCTTGCTGTTTGACAATAACATCACAACGATTGGTGTCAGGTCAAAGTCCCTTGTAAAAATACCTTAACAGTATTCTAGCTTGCAGCAAGTCATGTTCAGCCATAACCCTTGTGCTTTCTGATAGATTTTGAAATTCTCATCCTTTGCAAGCCTTCCACAGCCTCACCCATTCCTCTTGACTCAGTAGTATGAGTGCTGCATGTACCCTGAACTCAGTAGCGACAGTACTGCGAGTGCTCGTAACCTGGGAGTGTGAGCTTTGTCTGTTCTCTGAAAGCACTGAGTGCTCTAGAACCTGCCTGACAATGAAGATAAAATTACACATTGCAGAGACCTGAAATACTCTTCAACAGGCAGGGTCAAGTTACACATTCCAGAAAAACAGTTGAGTACATATTCCATTTCCAAGGAGAGAATCAAGTAATCTGGTCCAACCCATTTATGGTGGAAATAACTGCAGCTGACAAAAGATCATGTGAAAATGGTTTAATTTATTGGTCAGTAGAGTAGTGTTTACAGTGGCGTTTCATTAGGTTCCTACTGACATGATTGGCTACAAAAATAGACTCCAGGAGGAGTACCTTTACTGACTAAAACCATTTGAAAGTATGAAAATATTTCCTCAATGTGTACTATACTAGGTAAAACAATTACAGCAGCCACCAGGAACTAAATTATACATATATATTAAATATCACTAAATGTTCTGTAATTTAAAAATTATTTCTACATTTTCACTTCCATTCAAAGTTTGAGAACTCCCTTAGAAATATCTAAAACCATATAAAAACGGGACAGTGGTATAAAGTTCCCCTATTAAAACTATTTGCACCCAGGCAGTTATTTAATTAAAGTTCATCACATTCAGTGACTGTGCAAAGAAACAGAAAAAAGAAATGAGGAAAATATTCCATGGAAGGGCTGAAGCAGGACAATAGTTGAGTTAGGCACTAAACAAGCTGGCATCTTCCCAAGTCGCCATCTGTCTCATGGAGCTGCCTTCTCCCAATGGGCACCCCTCCTCCAACAGTAGAACATGTAGTGTTATGGCACAAAGCACATTGGAGTGCTCCCATCAGCATCCGTCACCGTCAATCTATATACATGAAGGAGAAACATATTCAAAGCAAACGCTTTCACAATTAAAACCCCTTCATAATTCAATTAATGGTAAAGGTAATGAAATGCAGCAACTGCATCCATCCAAACTGACTGAATGGGAAAGAGGTTGCATATTTCTGATCTTTACCTCTTTTTAAGCAGGAATGCTCAGGTGGGATCCCTCCTGTCCTGAAATCCTGAGCAGAGTTTGATGGCTCTGGAAGAAGAGAGAGGAAGTAACCTCTGTGTAGGTGGATGGATGGGTGGGAGGGAGGTTTGGGACACGAAATGGAAACCTCGGATTACAATTTACAATTGTCTGAGGACCTGACTGAAAAATAAAACCCATTCTGTAAAATGCAGTGAAAATGGTGGGAGTGATGGTTCCTCTGTGGAAGTCAACCAGAGCCAAGGCCATAGCACTGTGGGTGGTCCAGCTGCTCGAGGGGGGAGGGAAGTGTGGAAGGGCAATAGTATAAGGGGATTTGTTAGTAAAGGGAGTAGACAGGCGCTTTTGTGGCCATAGATGTGACTCCAGGATGCTGGATGGCAGGGTCAAGGATGTCACGGAATGGCTGCAGGGTATTCTGAAAGGGGAGGGTGAACAGCCAGAGGTCATGGTCCATGTTAGGACCAATGACATAGGAAGAAAGAGAAAAGAGGTCCTGCAAGCAGAATTTAAGGAGTTAGATAGGAAATTGAAAAGCAGGACTTCATAGGCAGTAGTCACTGGAATACTCCCAGCACCCTACAGTAGTGAGCATAGGAACAGAAGGATAGAGCAGATAAATGCGTGGCTGGAGAGATGGTGCAGGAAGGAGGGCTTTAGATTCCTGGGGCATTGGGATCATATCTGGGGGAGGTGGGACCTGTACAAGTTGGACAGGTTACATCTGAACAGGAACGGGACCAACATTCTTGCGGGGAGGTTTGTTAATGCTGTTGGGGTGGGTTTAAACTAAATTGGCAGGGGTTTGGGGTCCTGAAAAGTAGTTCAGAGGGGAGAGAAGCTGAGATGGAATTAGAAGTTAAAACACTAGTAAGTGAGTCTGGAAGGCAGAGGCAACATAGGCTAGATAAGGAAGAAGTGAGTTTAGCAAGGCTAAATGGAATATATTTTGATGCAAGGAGCCTGCGGAATAAGACACATGGGAGTATGATATCATAGGTATGACCAAGACTTGGCTAAAAGGGCAGGATTGGCAGTTCAACATTCCTGATTATAGGGTATTCAGACAAGATAGAGAGGGGAATAGAAGAGGAAGGGGGTTCACAATATTGATCATGGAATCAATTAGCAGTGAGGAGGGATGATATCTTGGAAGGATCATCAAATAAAGCCATATGGGTGGAAGTAAAAAACACAAAAGGGGCAAACACGCTGTTAGGTGTGTACTATAGGCCCCCAAACAGTCAGGGAGAGGTAGGAGATCAAATATGTAATCAAATTTCAGAGAAGTGTAAGAATAATAGTGCAGTATAGTAGGGCATTTTAACTACCCAAATATTTACTGGGATAGTTTTAGTGTGCAAGGTAGGAGGGAGCAAAATTCTTAAGTTGCATCCAGGAGAACTTTTTTAGCCAGTATGTAGAAAGCCCAACAATGAGGGGGCAGTTCTGGACCTAATATTCGGAAATGAGACCGGGCAGGTGGAAGGCGTATCAGTATCAGGGGAGCATTTTGGAGATGGTGACCATAACTCAGTTAGATTTAGGATAGTTGGGCTAAAGGATAAGGTTGGGCCAGGAATAAAAGTTCTAAACTGGGAAAAGGCTAATTTTACTAAGATGAGATATGGTTTGGCCCAAGTGGACAGTGGGCTGGGAGCAGCCACTTGCAGATAAAACTGTGTCAGAGCAACAGGAGGCATTCAAGGAGGAAATAGTGAGACTACAGGGCAAATATGTTCCCATAAAGACAAAGCGGGAGACCAAGTCTGGAGAACCCTGGATGTCAAGGGACATAAAAGTTAGGATTGAGAAAAAAAGGGAAGCTTATGGCAGATACTGAGGGCTCAATACGAAAGAGTCCCTGGAGGAGTATAAAAAGTGCAGAGGGGAACTTAAAGGAAATTTGGAAAGCTAAGAGTGCATGAGAAAGCATTGGTAGGTAGAATAAAGGAAAACCCAATGGGTTTTTAAAAATAAAAAAAGAGCAAGAGAATAACTAGGGAAAGAGTCGGGCCAATTAGGGACCATAGAGGTAATGTGTGTGTGGACCCGGAAGAGGTGGGTACAGTCCTCGATGAATACTTTGCGTCGGTCTTCACAATGGAAAAGGACGACGCAGATATAGACATTGGGTGGGGACCTCCTGTGAAATATTAGAGGAAATTAACATAGAGAGAGAGGAGGTACTAGCGGGTTTAGCGGCCTTAAAAGTGGATAAATCCACAGGCCCGGATGAGATGTATCCCAGGCTGTTGAGGGAGGCAAGGGAAGAGATATCAGGGGCCCTGGTAGTAATTTTCAACAGGTGAGGTGCCAGAGACTTGCTAACGTTGTCCCATTGTTAAAAAAGGGAGGAAATTACAGGCCAGTCAGTCTAACGTCAGTGATGGGGAAGTTATTAGAAAGAATTCTGAGGGACAGAATATATCTGCACTTGGACAGACACAGATTAATCAGGGATAGTCAGCATGGATTTGTTAAGGGAAGGTCGTGTTGACAAATTTCATTGAATTTTTTGAGGTGATGACCAGGTGTGTTGATGAGGTTAATGCATTTGATGTGGTCGACATGGATTTTAGCAAGGCTTTTGATAAGGTCCCTCATGGCAGACTAGTCAAGAAAGTAAGAGCCCATGGAATCCAAAGCAAAGTGGATCCAAAATTGGCTGAGAGGCAGGAAGCAGAGGGTAATGGTAAAGGGATGTTTCTGTGACTGGACGTCTATTTCCAGTGGGGTTCCACAGGGCTTGCTGCTGGGGCCCTTGCTTTTTATGGTGTACATAAATGATTTGGACTTAAATGTAGGGGGTATGATCAAGAAGATCGCAGATGACACGAAAATTGGTAGGGTGGTAAATAGTGAGGAGGATAGCTGTAAACTGCAGGAGGATATCAATGGACCGGTCAGTGGATAGAGCAGTGGCAAATGGAATTTAACCTAGAAAAGTGTGAAGCAACGCACTTGGGGAGGGCTAACAAGACAAGGGATTACACTATGAATGGTAGGACCCTGGAAAGTACTGAAGATCAGAGGGACCTTGGTGTGCATATCCACAGATCCCTGAAGGTAGCAGGGCAGGTCAATAAGGTGGTTAAGAAGGTATATGGGATACTTGTATTCTATATCTCGGCTAGTAAAGGCAAGAGCAGGGAGGTTATGCTGGAACTGTATAAAACGCTGGTTAGGCCACAATTGGAGTACTGCGTGCGGTTCTGGTCAGCACATTATAGGAAGGATGTGATTGCACTGGAGAGGGTGCAGAGGAGAGTTACCAGGATGCTGCCTGGGCTGGAGGGTCTGAGCTATGAGGAAATATTGGATAGGCTGGGGTTGTTTTCCTTGGAGCAGCAAAGGTTGAGAGGAGACCTGATAGAGGTGTACAACATTATGAGGGGCATAGTTAGGGTGGATAGGACGGCACTTTTTCCATTAGTAGAGGGGTCAATAACCAGGGGGCATAGATTTAAGGCATGAAGTAGAAAGCTAAGAGGGAAGTTGAGGAGAATATTTTTCACCCAGAGTGTGGTGGGAGTCTAGAACTCACTGCCTGAAAGGGTGGTCGAGTCAGAAACTCTCGTAACATTTAAGAAGTATTTAGATATTCACTTGTGTTTCCATAGCCTCCAGGGCTATGGGCCAAGTGCTGGAAAATAGGATTAGTGTAGTCAAATCTTTGTTGACTGGCACAGACGCGATGGGCCAAATGGCCTCCTTCTGTGCTGTAAACGTCTATGAGTCTATGAGATAGTTATTCCGTTAGTCACAACTTTCCCAGAAGGTGAGTTAATGCTAGGTCCTAAAGGTCTTGGACAACTGTTTAACTCTTGAGATAACATTTTATTTCTCTATAATCATCAAATGGTGTCCCCCAAGACATGATTTTCTAACTGTACCCACCTCCATTAATCATCCTTTGCCTCTGAGGCTGTACCCCAGCCACATTCTTCGAGTTCCTATCCAGGTGCCCAAAACTCCTGCAACAGAAAGTCACATCTCTCCATACTGAGTATCAAACTCCATCGGGTTACCCAAAAGTATGAAAACTCACCATAAGCCCATCCCTGTATATAAACTGCACCGGAAATCTGCAAATGTCACAGGCCCTAGTTACACCATCTCCCACCCCAGACCTCTCCAATACCACTCTCCTTCCTCTGCTGCCAGTGCTGCACTTCCAGCCTCTTCTCTCAAGCCTCCTCCTCTCCCCACCTCTCTTCCTCCCCTCAGCACCCTCCTCTCTCACCCCCACCCTCTTGTACTCCCTCTGATCCCATTGTTCCCCTCTCCTCCCCCAACCCTTGTCCTCCCTCACCTCTGCCTCCCCCACCCAATCCCTCATCCTCTGCCCCCCACCCAATCCCTCATCCTCTCCCCCCACCCAATCCCTCATCCTCCCCCCACCACCCAATCCCTCATCCTCCCCCCCCACCCAATCCTTCATCCCCCCTCAATGCTCTCCCAGCAACAATACCTACAATCTGTCAGTCACAGCCGATTCAGACTCGAGTGTGCTCTGAATCTCCAGTAAAACTCCTGAAAAACAGACAGACAATTGTGCAGTTAGAACACAATCAAACTCACACACTAACCCCCACCACTGGGGCATGCCCCTCCCCACTCCAGAGGCATGTAACACCCACAGACAGATAGATGTAGGCCAGAAACACCTGAAGAGAAATATTTTGGAAAACCTCTGACTACTTACTCTCATCATTAAGCAGTGCATGTTCCATGATCTCCACCGCTTTCCTTCCTGGTGGAAGAAATCGTAGATCAATTTGAGACCTCACTGACTACTGGGTCTATCATCTAATATTTTATATCATATATTTAATGGTATGGAGGTCTTGTGGCGTAATGGTACCATCCCTACCTCTGGGTCAGAAACTCTGGGTTCAAATCCCGCTTCAGGACCAGATGCCACAGAAGGTGTGTTCATAATGTGGCCAAGCTTGTTGATTATTAGCCTGTAAATCCTTCCAATACACCTAATGGAAGGTGGTTAAGATTGGGAATGTTTCCTGGTCAGTCATACTGCAGAAGGCAGTGCTAAAAAATTAAGTTGCTCCTCCCTCCTGACGATTTGTTTTAAGGATGGGATTTCTCAGAAACTAAACCAAATAATTCCTGCTCTCAGTATTGCACAGTATTTTAGGGAATTACCAAAGTCAGCGACAGTTAGCAGGAGTTACTGTGGCCTGTCCCAGACATTTACAAGTCAGTTCTTCCTTCAATGAGAATGAGCCTGAATGAGGTACCCAAGTTTACAAACTTTACAGAAATCACAATACCATGCAATGTGTGGCTTCAAGTGGCACTTGATGCCTGTAATAGACACCCGGAGTCTAAAACAAGAGTTTATAGGACAGAATCAGCACAATCTTTGCAATGGGTCAGGCATGGCTTTCAGCGAATGTCCCACCAGCCAAACCCATGCAATGCCTCAATTTCCTGATCTGCGCTGAGCAGTAATGGGTGTTGAAATGGATACTACAATTAGTGAAGGAAGGGAAAAAGATCAGGTCAGATCATTATCCAGAGAGAGTCAGAGACTGAGCACATTTGAGAGTGAGCTTGTGCAAAAATGCCAGAAAAAGTGAGCAAGACAGACAGAATGAGAGTGAGAAATAGTGAAGTCAGGATTGCAGTGTGTGTGTTGCAGCCTAATGCTAATGGGGATATCAGGAAGGAATTCTCCCCTTGCATCTGCACTGTGTTTACAGACACGTTCTCACTCAAGCATAGCTGGCTCTTTGTTCTCTGTCCAGATCCCACTGATAACAATATTCTCAGAATAGGGTGAATTTATCAGACTGACTTACCATCATCCTCGCTCCTGCTCAATCCAGGCATCTGCTGCGAATGCACCACTTCCCTGTGAATGAACAGTAATCAACATTCTCTTAAAGGATGATTGTGTCTCCAAATAAAATATTACTGACAGATTCAACAGGAATGGCTTGGAACTCACTAAATACATCAGTGCATGGAAAGGAGTTACTTGGCTGCACGTAATACAAGTCCCTAGTACAATTCAAACACAATAAGGTGTAGACTGAAAACAGAAAGAACTTAACGTTTAAACATTATTTAAACACCTTTCGTGTCTTCAGCAAATCCCACAGAACTTCAGAGGCAACTCTGAATGATCAATGCAGTAGCTTATTAGGAGTGTTACTTTCTGTCCAGGTCAGACTTTCGTGCTTTAAAAGTATTTAGTATTTACTCCCAGGGAGGAGTAAAGGGTCAAAGCCCTGCTTGCAGCATGGCAATGGCTTTAGATGACGCAAACATTCACACTGACTCAACTACTGACAACAGTGACTGCAGTGAATCACCAAGACTAGACATCTCAAGTCAGCAGACAGCGAATAGCACCATTACAACCTCAAGTCGAGAACCAAGGCACCCTCCATTGGAGGAATGACCTCTACACATCACCAAACAGACACACACTCCTGGAGATTGAGCCTGAAGTCCAAGGAACACATGAATAGGTGGTAGCTATTTAGCCTCTTGAGTCTGTTCTGCCATTCAATGAGATCATGGCTGCCTTTATATCCCTTGGAACCTTTTGGTTAACAGAAATCGATTAATCTCAAATTCAACATTTACAACCGATCTAGCATCAATTGCTGTTTTCAGTCCTCCGCTGGAGGCAGGAACATCGCTGAATGTCAGGACCAGTGGGATTAAACAAATGAGAAAGTCACTATGACTTTCAGTTCCTGACTCACCCCGCTGGAGTGAGCGACTGGGCTGAGTAGGTCAAACTTACATGGAATTGGCTTTTATGACAGCTCCATCTTGCACTGCTCTCCGTTGGGAAGTCCTAATTCCAACTCCCTCATCAATGTCAATGACGCATCGCGGTTCCACCACCCACTTCGATGAAACTGAGAACCTCTCAAACTCCGAGGGAGAAATGAGGTAAAAACCTGAAATTGCAGAAACAGATATTGCAGAATTAGCCACTGATGTTCCAGTTGACATGAACATCCTCCAGACACTTGCAGGCAATCCAGATAGAACCTGGAGCAAGTGTCTGAAGACAAAAGCACTGAAATTGTGAGAGATAATGTTAGGAACTAGAAATAGTTTTAAGTAATTTACATTTGTATTGATGGGTGTTAGGAATAAGCTATAACTTTAAGTTTAAGCTTTAGCTTTAAGTTAGAGTTTAATTTATACGTTTTATTTGTGAGTTAAAAGGGTGAAATCTGGGTCTAGTTTCATTTAGAGTTTTTCTCTGGGAGAATATCACCTGCAAGTCTGTGGGTTTGTTTGTATACCTGCATTTTAATGAGGTTTTATGACCCTTGAAGTGGTTTAGGGAAGTTAAAACAAAGTAGGGAACGCTCTGCTGTTGCCTAGCAACAGGGGCCAGAAAAACAAACAGAAAAGCAGTTTGAGTTTAGTTGGTAGGATCATTCCACAGAAACTACCAGAGCAGGCAGGGAGGGAGCTGCAGGGAACAGGTCCCAAAAGAGAAGCAGAAAGTCCCAGAAACCAATGAATGGGGACAAAAGAAAGCCCCAGGAAGACAGTTAAGTCAAGGAACAAGAACAGGAATAGGGAACAGGTCCTGTTTAGTGGAAGTGAGAGCAATGAACAGAGGGAAGGCTTTGAATTAAAGAGAGAAAGCTGCAGGAAGCAGGCTTAAGGCAAAGTAGGCTTGCAAGCAGCCAGAAGATCCAAGGATCCAGACAAAAGTTGGTGACTCTGTACTATGGGCACATGAAGCAGTGGTGTTCTGTTGGCATGGCTGAGTATCTGAGAGAGAGTGTGTGGAAGATGGGGCTTGAATGCACGTGGCAATCCAGGGCACAGGAACATAGGAAGGAGGGTTCAAAACCCTTGAGGTGGGTCCTTGTGGAAGGCACCAGAGAGAAAGTATCGTTTGGGAGAAGATTCCAAAGTGAGTTCTTCGAGAGTGGAGTTTGGAAACCCTCGTGTGAAAGATGGAGTTCAGTGAGACCAGTTGGCTCACGGTGTGACAAGTGCCTGGAGCTGATGAAAGATCCATAGCATCTGTTTGAGGTGGCATCTGTCATGTGGTGTGTCCGACCACAGGTCGCCAATTGGTTTACATGGACTGTATACTTACTGTGAATATTAGAGTATAAGATAGCTTTTGTAACTTGTGTTATCCTTACAAATCTGTACATATCTGTAAAAGGTATAGTTGTGGGCGAAGGAGTATTGTAATATAATTCGTCTTTTCTTGTTTAATAAATGTTTTATTCTTTTGTTAAAAGATCATCAACTGACTCCTGTGACTTTGTTCAGTAGCCACCCTCCATATATCTGAATAAAAAATAAAAGTTAGGATCTATCAAGATGGGTTCCACCCTGGGATCCAACTTGTCAAGTAGTAACATCAGCTGGGATCAGATCAATAAGGAATCAGGTAATTATAGAACTTTTTATGCTCTATAGTGAAATGTAAATGCTTCTTGGCCACTTTAAATGGCTGGAATTAGACATCAAAGGGGTAGAAATATTAGTTTTCCCTTTGTTTACCTTTATTACCATCAAGACTGTTAGCGATGCTTTGTATAAAATCACCAAAGTGACTTCAGCATTTCAGCATTCAATGCAGTTTTATTTGATTCTTTCATGGGATGTGAGCATCGCTGGATAGGCCAGCATTTATTGCCCATTCTATTGCTCTTGAGGTGGTGGTGGTGAGCTACCTTTTTGAACTGCTGCAGTCCGTGTGGTGTAGGTACACCCACTGTGCTGTTAGGGAGGGAGTTCCAGGAGTATGACCCAATGACAGTTAAGGGACAGTGATATAATGCCAAGTCAGGATGGTGTGGCTTGGAGGGAACTTCCAGGTGGCGGTGTTCCCATGCATCTGCTGCCCTTGTCCTTCTAGATGGTAGAGGTCGCAGGTTTGGAAGGTGCTGTAGAAGGAGCCTTGGTGAGTTGCTGTAGTGCATTTTGTAAATGGTACACACTGCTGCCACTATGCTAGAGGGAGTGGATGTTTAAGGTGGTGGCTGGAATGCTAGTCAAGCAGGCTGCTTTGTCCTGGATGGTGTCCAGCTTCTTGAGTGTTGTTGGAACCACACTTATCCAGGCGAGTGGATAGTATTCCATCACACATGGACTGCCACAGTTTAAGAAGGCAGCTCACCATTGCCTTCTCAAGGGCAATAAATGCTGGCCTAGCCAGCAATTCTCACATTCCATAAATGAATAAAATAAGCTCCTGACTTGTGCCTTTTAGATGGTGGATAGGCTTTGGGGAGACAGGTGGTGAATTATTGTCTACAGAATTCCCAGCCTCTGACCTGCTCTTGTAGCCACAGTATTTATATGGCTGATCCAGTTCAGTTTCTGGACAATGGTAACCCCCAGGATGTTGATAGTGGAGGATTCAGCAATGGTAATGCCATTGAGTGTCAAGGGGAGATGGTTGGATTCTCTCTTGTTGGAGATGGTCATTGCCTGGCACTTATGAGCCCAAGCCTGAATGCTGTCCAGGTCTTGCTGCTTATAGTCATGGACTGCTTCAGTATCTGAGTCTACATGAGTGGTGCTGAACATTGTGCAAATACCAGCAAACATCCCGACTTCTGACCTTATGATGGAAGGAAGGTCATTGATAAAGCAGCTGAAGATAGTTGGGCCTAGGGCACTACCTTGAGGAACTCCTGCAGTGATGTCCTGGAACTGAGATGATTGACCTCCAACAACCACAACCACCTTCCTTTATGCTAGGTATGACCAGTGGAGAGCTTTCCCCCTGATTCCCAATAACTCCAGTTTTGCTAGGGCTCCTTGATGCTATACTTGGTCAAAGGCTACCTTGATGTCAAGGGCAGTCACTCTCACTTCAGGTCTTTTGTCCATGTTTGGACCAAGGCTGTAATGAGGTCAGGGGCTGAGTGAGTCTGATGGAACCCAAACTGAGCGTCACTTAGCAGGTTATTGCTAAGTAAGTGCCGTTTGATGGCATTGTTGACTACCCCTTCTATCACATTGCAGATGATAGAGTGTAGACTGATAGGGTGGTAATTGGCCAGGTTGGATTTGTCCTGCTTTTTGTGGACAGGACATACCTGGGCAATTTTCCACATTGCCAGGTAGATGCCAGCGTTGTAGCTGTACTGGAACAGCTTGGGTAAGGGTGCAGCTAGTTCTGGAGCACAAGTCTGCAGTACTATTGCTGGAATGTTGTCAGGGCCCATAACCTTTGCAGTATCTCGTGCCTTCAGCTGTTTCTTCACCTCACAGAGTGAATCAAATTGGCTGAAGACTGACACCTATGATGGTGGGGATGTCAGGAAGAGACTGAGATGGATCATCTGCTTCAGCCTGGTCTCTTGCACTGATGTTCTGGGCTCCCCCATCACTGAGGATGGGGATATTTGTGCAGCCTCCTCCTCCAGTTAGTTGTTTAATTATCTACCACCATTCATGACTGGGTGTGGTAGGACTGCAGAGCTTAGATCTGATCCATTGGTTGTTAATTGCTTAGCTTTGTCCATCACATGCTGCTTCCACTGTTTGGCATGTGAGTAGTCCTGTGCTGTAGCTTCACCAGGTTGACACCTCATTTTTAGGCACGCCTGGTGCTGCTCCTGCACACCCTCCTGCACTCTTCATTGAACCAGGCTTCATTGAACCAGTAATGGTGGAGTAGGGGATATGCAGTTACAGATTGTGGTTGTATACAATTCTGCTGCTGCTGCTGATGGCTCACGGTGCCTGATGGATGCCCAGTTTTTGAGTTGTTAGATATGTTTGAAAGTTGGTGCATATAATACAGGACGTGGTCCAAACTAACAACAGAACATGACATTGCTTCGCTTTGCATGTACATAATTCAGCAAAGGACTACAGTTTACAAAGCACTGCCATTTTCCAAAGTGACACCATTCAAACTCACCACCACCTTCTCAAAGGAAGAAGATGCGACCCAAGGCAAGGTGAGAGGGGAGGTAACTGGTACACTAGAAGAATTTACAATTGAGAAGGAGGAGGTGTTAAAAAGGCTATCTTAACATAAAATAGATGATACCAGGACCAGATGAGATGTATCCATGGGTACTGATGGAACTGAGAGTGGAAATTGCAGAGGCACTAGTGATAATGTTCCAGTCTTCTTTAGACACAGGGAAGGTGCCAGGGGACTGGGGAATTGCGAATGTTACCCCCTTGTTCAAAAAGGGATGCAAGGACAAAGCTGGCAACTACAGATCAGTCAGTTTGACTTCAGTGGTAGGGAAACTTCTGGAAACTATAGTTTGGGACAAAATGAATAATCACTTAGACAAGTGCAGGATAATTAAGGAAAGCCAGCATGGATTCATTAAGGGAAAATCATGTTTAACTAACTTGCTGGAGTTTTCTGAAGAGGTAACAAAGAAGGTTGATAAGGGCAATGCTGTTGATGTGGTGTATAAGGATTTTCAAAAGGTATTTGATACAGTGTCATGCAACAGACTTGTGAGCAAAATTCTATCTCATGGAATAAAAGGGAAAGTAGACACATGGATAAGAAATTGGCTAAGTGACAGGAAACAGAGTAGTGATAAATGATTGATTTTCAGATTGGAAGAAGGTTTGTAATGGATTTCCCCAGGGGTCAGTATTGAGACCCTTGCTTTTCCTGATATATATTAATAACCTAGACTTGTGGCATTCAGGGCATGATTTCAAAATTTGCAGATGATACGAAGGTTGTCAACTGTGATGATAGTCTTGAACTTCAAAAGGACAGACATGCTGGTGGATTGGACAGACAAGTGGCAGATGAAGGTCAATGCAGAGAAGTGTGAGGTGATTCATTTTGGCAGGAAGAATATGGAGAGACAGTATAAAATAAAGGGAGAAACTCTAAAGGGAGGTGCAGGCACAGAGAGACCTCGGTGTACATGTACATAGATCATTGAAGATGCAGGGCATGTTGAGAGAGCAGTGAACAAAGCATATAGTATCTTAGGCTTTATTAAGAGGGGCATTGAGTGTAAGAGTAAGGGAGGTCATGTTGAACTTGTATAAGACACTAGTTAGACCTCATCTGGAGTACTGCATCCAGTTCTGGGCACCATACTTGAGGGAGGATGTGAAGGCATTGAAGAGAGTACAGAGGAGATTCACAAGAATGATTCCAGGGATAAAGAACTGTAGCTATGAGGATAGATTAGAGAGGTTGGGACTGTTTTCCTTGGAGAAAAGGTGGCTCAGAGGAGACTTGATAGAGGTGTTCAAAATCTTGAGGGGCATAGAGGGTGTAAATCGTGAGTAACTGTTACCACTCAAGAAAGCATCAAGAACTAGAGGGCAAAGATGATTCAAAATAATTAGCAAAAGGAATAAAAGTACTGAGAGGAAAAACTTTTTCACCCAGAGGGTGGTTGTAGTCTGGAACAAACTTCCTGAGGAGGTGGTGGAGGGAGGTTCGATCGAGGTATTTAAAAGGAAATTGGATTTCTATCTGAAAAGAAAGAATGTGCAGGGATAAGGCAGGAGAATGGTACTAGGTAGAATGCTGTTTCAGACAGCCAGTGCTGACTCGATGGGCCGAGTATGCACCGTAAGCATTCAGCGATTCTGAGCAATAAAGCAGCATAGCGATATTTGGGATGTTATTAAAGTTCTCCCAGATCAACATATAATAAATACATTAAAAACATATTTTCATATTTATTTGAAGTATTTTGTAAAAATGTTATTTTCTGTACTCATGTAGATTTCATCTAAATTCTCTATACTCCCTGGTGGCAACAGATTCCTTGAAGCCCCTCTCCCCCACCCACACACTGTAATTAGCGCATCACCCCAAGTCCCCTGTCTCTCTGGGGATGTGGCCTTTGCATCTCCTAATCATAGAAAGTCAGTCAGATTGGCGGTGGATTCAAAAGAGAGAAGCAGATTGACAGTCCTCCCTGGGCTAGATGGAGGGTGGAATTCTGCCAATGGGTGGGAATTTCTCATCGCTGGATGAAACCACAAGTGGGAGGAGGGGAGAGCCAGTTGGGCGGAGAATAGGAAACAGGGGGGAGGGAGAGCCATTAGGATTTGGGAGGATGCAGACCAAGAGTGTTCATTTTATGGATTATGATTTATTACATGATAGATTAGGAATTTCTTGTTTTAAAATAAAATTATTGCTCGGCAGATTTGTTATTACACAGGGTCCTGGTAATTCACTCTGCTTCCTTGAAGAACAAAACCTGCAGCCCTAGCTTGGCTGAAGTACTGCATTCTGATTGTATCAGAAAGCTGATATAAACTACTCACTTAGAAAAACCATTTTCCAATTAATGCAGGTTTTGCCAGTGGGCGGATTCCTCTCTCGTATGGTACAGGACAACACAAGCCAGCACCATGAAACCCTTACCTTGCCCAGACTTTGTGAAGACGCAAGATGCAATTCCACTGACGTCCTCTTTCCTGATGCATTCATACCGAACTTGAGCTCGAAGCACAGGGAGGGAAACGACCTGAATATCACCGAGGTTTGTCAGCACCAGAAGCCCATTCTCACTGTAATCCTCCACTCGACTACTGCTGAAACTGGCCACTGACACTTTCCGCACCCGGGACCCTTCCAGTGCCGTCAGCTTCAGTTTAGTTTTCGTGCTGACTTTTGGTAGTGTGAATATCTGTCAACAGAGAGGAGGATAATTAAAGCACTTCGCAGTTGAACCAGCCGCGACTGCTCAATGTACAGGGCAGGTTTGTGGGGTGGTTGAACAGTGGCAGAACGCAGAGCTTATGGCTAATGTCTAGAACTCTAGTTCAGCTGTCAAAGGATAATAAAGCATTTAATGAAGACAGTGCCAGAGCTGAGAAGTAGAGCAGTAGGACACAGGGAGTCCTGTGACTACAACAACTGCACCTTCTCAAAGGCCAGCTTGCGCAATATTGTGTACATAGCTAAAACAAAACAAGTGCTTTCCTGACTGGAAGGCTGTTTCTAGTGGGGTTCCACAGGGCTCTGTACTGGGTCTCTTGCTGTTTGTGGTATATATCAGGATTTAGACTTAAATGCAGGGGTTACGAATAAGAAGTTTGCAGATTATATGAAAGTTGCTGTGTGGTTGATAGTGAGAAAAAAGCTGTCAAACGCAGGAAAATATAAATGGACAGGTCAGGTGGGCAGAAAACTGACAAATGGAATCCAGAGAAGTGTGAGGTAATGCATTTGTGGAGGACAAACAAGGCAAGGAATACACAATAAGTGGTAGGATACTGAGAATTGTAGAGGAATAGCGGGACCCTGGAGTGCATGTTCACAGATCCCTAAAGGCAACAGGGCAGATAGTTAAGGTGGTCAAGCAGGCATAGGGGATACTTTCCTTTATTGACCGAGGCATAGGATAAGGGAAGAGAGGCTGTGCTACAACTGCATAGGGTACTGGATGGTATGGCATATCTTGAGCGTTGTTGGAGCTGCACTCATCCAGGCAGTTGGAAAGTATTCTATCACACTCCTGACTTGTGCCTTGTAGATGGTGAACAGGCTTTGGGGAGTCAGGAGGTGAGTTATTCGCCACAGAATTCCCAGCTTCTGACTTGCTCTTGGAGGCACAGTATTTCTATGGCTGATCCAGTTCAGTTTCTGGTCAATGGTATCCGTGTGTTGTTGATAGTGGGGGATTCATTGATGGTAATGCCATCGAATGTCAAGGGGTGATGGTTAGATTGTCTATTGTTGGACATGGTTATTGCCTTGCGATTGTGTGGCATGGATGTTATTTGCCACTTGTCAGCCCAAGCCTAAATGTTTTCTAGGTCCTGCTGCATATGGACATGGACTGCTTTAGCATCTGAGGAGTTACGAATGGTACTGAACATCATGCAATCATCAGCAAACATCTCCATTTCTGACCTTATGTTGGCGGGAAGGTCATTGATGAAGCAGCTGAAGATGGTTGGGCCAAGGACACTACCGTGAGGAACTCCTGCGGTGCTGTCCTTGGACTGATGCAATTGACCAACGACTACAACCATCTTCCTTTGTGCAAGGTATGACTCCAAACCGGTGGAGAGTTTTCCACTTGATTTCCATTGACTCATTTTGCTAAGGTTCTTTGATGCCACACTCAGCAAATAAAGTCTTGGTGTCAAAGGCAGTCACTCCCTCCCTGTTCCAGGAATGGAGAATTATAGACGTGAACAAAAATTAGATAGGCTAGGTTGTTTTCCTCTGGAGCTGAGGAGGCACAGGGAAGATTTAATTGAGGTGTATAAAATTGAGGCGTTTAGATACAGTGGATATGAACGACCCTTTTCCATTAGCAGAGAGATCAATAACCAGGGGCCATAGATTTAAAGTAATTGGTAGATAGATGAGGGGACTTGGGAGTAATTTTTTCACCAGGTGGGTGGATCTGGAACTGACTGCCAAATGGGTGCTAGATACAGAAACCCTCACTGCATTTATTAAGTACTTGGACATGCACTTGCAGTGATGTAATCTACAGGGCTATGGACCAAGAGCTGGAAGGTGGGATTAGACTGAATGACTCTTTTAGCCAGCACAGATACGAAGGACTGAAAATGGCTTTCTTCTCTGCCATAAATCTTCTATGTTTCTATGACATTCAACCAAGGAGGCAGTAAAGAACGAGTCCCATGGATAAAAGCAAAAAACCGCGGATGCTGGAAATCCAAAACAAAAATAAAAATACCTGGAAAAATTCAGCAGGTCTGACAGCATCTGCGGAGAGGAACACAGTTAACGTTTCAAGTCTGTATGACTCTTCAACAGAACTAAGGAAAAATAGAAAAGAAATGAAATATAAGCTGGTTTAAGGGAGGTTGGGACAGGTAGAGCTGGATAGAGGGCCAGTGATAGGTGGAGATAGCCAAAAGATGTCATAGACAAAAGGACAAAGAGGTACCTTCAACACCTCTTTGTCCTTTTGTCTATGACATCTTTTGGTTATCTCCACCTATCACTGGCCCTCTATCCAGCTCTACCTGTCTCACCCCCCACCACTTAAACCAACTTATATTTCACCTCTTTTCTATTTTTCCTCAGTTCTGTTGAAGAGTCATACGGACTCGAAACGTTAACTGTGTTCCTCTCTGCAGATGCTGTCAGACCTGCTGAGTTTTTCCAGGTATTTTTATTTTTGTTATGAGTCCCATGGGGATATGGTGGTCATAAAGAAACTGATAAAACAATTAATAGGACCACTGAACGGCTAGAGAAAAAAAATGTTGTAGGTACTTCAGATGTTAGTTAGACCACCCTTACAGTATGTGTATATGAATATGAAAACATAAGAGCCGTAGAAAGGGGACAATGAAGATTCACCAGAATGAGATTGAGAAATTAAGTGACATGAAGAGGGGAGAGCACTGTGTTTGGTTATAATTTATACCTCCACTTCTCAGAGGTGGATAAAGGGGAATCTGTAGATGTGGTGTACTTGGATTTCCAAAAGGCATTTGAGAAGGTGCCACAGCAAAGGTTACTTCATAAAATAAGATCACATGGTGTAGGGGGTATCATATTAGCATGGATAGAGGATTGGTTAGCTAACATGAAGCAGAGAGTAGGGATAAATGGATCTTTTTTGGGTTGGTAAACTGTAACTAGTAGAGTGCCATGGCAATCAGTGCTGGGGCCTCAACTGTTTACAATCTATATCAATGACTGGGATTACGGCATTAAATTTGCCGATGACACAAAGATAGGCAGGAGAGAGAGTTGTGAAGAGGGCACAAGGAGTCTGCAAAGGGATATAGATAGGTTAAGCGAGTGGGCAAAAATTTGGCAGATGGAACATAATATGGGGAAAACATAAACTTGTCCCCTTTGACGTGAAAGCAGCATATTATTTAAATAGAGAGAGACGACTGTAGAACTCGGTGCAGAGGGATCAGAGTGTCCTGGTATATGAATCACAAAAGGTTAGTTTGCAGATACACTAATTGATTAAGAATGCAAATAGAATGTTGATGTTTATTGCAAGGGGAATGGAATATAAAAGTAATGAAGTTTTACTGCAGCTGTACAGGACCTCGGTTAGAGCTGTACGTACTGTGTACAGTTATGGTCTCCTTATTTGACAAAAGATATAATTGTGTTAGAAGCACTTTAGAGCAGGTTCACTCAAGATAAAGGGCTTATTTTATGAAGACAGGTTGAACAGGGTGGGCTTTTACCCACTGGAGTTTAGAAGAATGAAAGGTGATCTTATTGAAATATACAAGATCCTGAGGGGAATTGATATGTTGGATACCGGGAGGATGCTTCCTTTTGTGGGAGGACATTAGAATTAGGGGACACAATTTAAGAATAAGAGGTTTCCCTTTTAAGACTGAGATGGAGATGTTTTTCCTGCTCTCAGAGGGTCATTAGTCTGTGGAATTCTCTTCTCCAGAAAACAGTGGAGGCTGGGTCATTGACTTTATTCAAGGCTGAGTTAAAGGGATTTTTGATATGGTTATTTGGGGGAGAGCGAGAGTGCGAGACAGTCAGTCAGGCAGGAAGGTGGAGTTGAGACCACAATCAAATCAGCCATGATCTTATTGAATGGCAGAGCAGAGTTGAAAGGCCGAATGGCCTACTCCTGCTTCTAAGTCCCAAAGAGTACAGCAGATTCCTTAATCTGGATGTGTTTGAAATAAACCAACTTCAAAATTTGCTGATTGCCCAGGTTTATCGATAAGGTAAACCAAAAACCCAACTGGAAAGAGGCGTCTGATCTGGAATGTTTTACTTTAATTGAGGACTTATGGTGATCTCTGACACTGTGTTTTTGAACAATAAGCTTCAAGACTGAAAGCTGGAGCAATGTGTTCAGTAACAGGGAAAGGTTGAAAGACAATGGCCGGACGGACTGACTCCTCTTCGTGATTCAGTTTGTGGGATCGAACCAATTACCTTGAACTGCTCCTCAGATATGACCAGCAGCATGTGGTTCCCATGCATGTCCGGGCTCTTGGAAAGGTCATGTGCTGCTTCTAGTGGTTCAGGGAGGAGAATTCCTCGACCATCCAATATAAAGATACCAACCACAGGGGCTCTGTGCATTAATTGGATTTCCTTTGCTGTAAAGATAGTGGAATAAGTTAACGTGGTCTGAGAGTGAAATGATTCTGGAGTTTCACCTTACAATTTCTGCATAGATTTTGCAATGGTCAAACAACTGATAAATATCATTGGAACACAAGTGTTTCGATCTCAAATTCAAAGGGTATGAAGCTGGTATTTTTCTACTACATGTAATACAGTAAAAACACACACTGCTCTCCATTGCCCCTTTCCCCTATCCTCAGTATTCACTCCCTTGGATTCAGTCTCTCTTTCTTCTTTTCCAAAGTTAGTATTGTAGCATCTGCCCATCCATGAGATAAGGATCCCAATGATTTGAGCTGTGTCCATTAGCAAGAATGGTAATGCAAGACACCCCAGTCTGGTTGAGGATCAGTGAAGTGGATAAACTGGGCCAAACAAATTTTAAAGTTGGTTTATTTCAAAAACACACAAATGAAAGAACTATACTGTTAAGGTGCTGATCTCCATCACATATTATACACGTTTGGATAACAATGAATGTATTGTTTAATGGCAGAGATCAGGTGGGTTACTCTCTTCGTACTGTCTGTGACAGGCAGTCTGTGGACAGCATAGATGTAGCAAATTCTGTACTGTTTCCTTGGTGTTCGAAGGGGTCTTAGCTCTTTTATTGAAGTTGGAGAGATTGTGAGTGACAAAGAACCAATTCTATTGTAAGTGCTTTGATTGGATGAATGAAAACCCATTTGGCTCATACAACGTTACTTTGCCCCACAGCAGACTGACTTCATCAAATACAAAGGAAGAAGGGATTCTATATTTAGTTATATTGATGCATGAAGCATTCATTGATTTGTTGACAATTTTCTTTGATAATAAGACAGCAACATCAAGGAATGTCTGATGATCTGGGAATGAGAACATTTGAGACACGCCACAGGTTTTGTTCCCTATAAATTCAGAGGTGTGGCAGGAGCTCAGGAGATAGCAAGGGACAAGCTGGTTTCCTCAGGAAGTTTGTATAGGGTAGAGACAGCGACTTTCATAATCAATATAAAAATGAACATCACATACAACAGATAACTAACCCATTACGGATGAAGTTTGTGAAATAGTATACATTCAGTAATTGCCACTCGCTTTGGCTTTTAGGGTAATTTGGTTATAAATAAAGTGATTTTAAAGAGTAGAGACAAGGCAAGAGAGGCAGGTATTAATATGGGAAATGATAAACAGACTGTTACAGAAAGGGACTGAGAGTACAATTCTGAGAGTAAATCAGCAGATAAGATTAGACGTTACAAAAATAATAAAAAGGACAAAACTAAAGGGTATGTATCTAAACTCACGTAGCATTTATGCTGTTCTTTATATTCTTTCCAATTTTCTGACCTGCCACCCATCTTTGTGTAATCATATGATTTTTCTTTAAGTTTGATACTGTCTTTAACTTTTTTAGTTAACCACAGATGGTGGGCCCTGCCCTTGGAATTTTTCTTTCTCACTGGAATGTATATATTCTGTAAATTCTGAAATTCCCTTTACATGTCTGCAACTGAACTTCTATTGACATGTCCCTTAACCTCATTTGCCAGTTCACTTTAGCTAGCTCTGCTTTCATGCCTTCATAATTGCCCCTATTTAAGTTTAAAGTACTAGTCTTGGACGTATTTGTTTCCCTCTCAAAATGAATGTAAAATGTAATCATATTATGATCGCTGCTACCTAGGAGGTTATCAATTAATCCTATCAATACCAGATCTAGTATAGCGTGCTCTCTGGTTGGCTCCAGAACGTGCGGTTTTAAGAAACTATCATTCCTCATTTCGACTTAAACCACTCCTGCATGCTGGTTTCCTGAACTTAGGTCATCCCTCTCTATTGCGCTAATACCATCATGAATTAACAGAGCCACCCCTCCACCTTTTCCTAACTTCCTGTCCTTCCTAAATGTTATGTACCCTTCAATATTCAGTCCCAATCTATGTCATCCTGTAGCCATGTCTCTGTAATAGCTATCAAACCGTACTTATTTATTTCTGTTTGCACTATTATTTCCAGCATGTAGGAGTGGTTTGGGTTGGGTTGAAATGAGGAATGATAAAAGCAAGAAGTCACTTGTGGGAGTGGTGTATAGGCCTTCTAATTGTAACTACATGTTAGAATAGAGTATAAAGGAAGAGATAATGGGAGCTTGCCAGCAACGTACAGCAATAATCATGGGGGATTTTAATCTACATATAGGCTGGAAAAATCAGATGGGCAAAGGTAGCGTAAATGAGGAGTTCATAGTATGTTTTCAGGCTAGTTTCTTAAAACCGCACATTCTGGATCCATCCAGGGAGCACGCTATACTAGACCTTGTTTAGAGCAACGAGATAGGATTAATTGTTGATAACCTAGGTATTCACAGAATATATACATTCCAGTGAGAAAGAAAAATTCCAAGGGGAGGGCCCACCATCTGTGGTTAACTAAAAAAGTTGAAGACAGTATCAAACTTAAAGAAAAAGCACATAATTACGCAAAGACGGGTGGCAGGTCAGAAGATTGGAAAGAATATAAAGAACAGCAAAGAATGACAAAAAATATTAATAAGGAAGGAAAAATTAAGAGTACTAGAGAAAGCTAGCTAGTGACATAAAGATGGATAGTAAGAATTTCTATAGATATTTAAATAAGAAAAGAGTTAAAGTGAGCATTGGTCCTATAGAGAGTACATCTGGGGAATTGATAATGGAAAGTAGGGAGATGGCAGAGGAATTAAACAGGTATTTTGCTTTGGTCTTCACAATAGAGGACACAAGTAACATCCTGGAAATAACTGTAAATCAGGAAATGGAAGGGAGGGAGAAACTCGGGAAAATTACAGTCACCAGGGAAGTGGTACTGAGCAAATTGTTGGGGCTGCGGGCTGGCAAATCCCCAGGTCCAGATGGACTTCACCCTAAGGTCTTGAAAGAAGTGGCTAGTGAGATAGTTGATGCACTGGTTTTAATTTTCCAAAATTCTCTAGATTCAGGGAAGGTTCCATTAGATTGGAAAATAGCAAATATAACTCCTTTATTCAAAAAGGGAGGGAGACAGAAAGCAGGAAACTATAGGCTAGTTAGCCTAACATCTGTTATAGAGAAAATGTTACAAGCTATTATTAAAGGTGTTATAGCAGAGCACTTCGAAAAATTCAAGGCAATCAGGCAGAGTCAACGTGATTTTGTAAAAGGGAAAATGTGTTTAACCAATTTATTGGAGTTCTTTGAAGCAGTCAGATGTGCTGTGGATAAAGGGGAACCGGTGGATGTACTGTACTTAGATTTCCAGAAGGCATTTGATAATGCGCCACATCAAAGGTTTTTGCAGAAAATAAAAGCTCATAATGTAGGGGGTAACATATTGGCATGGACAACAGATTAGTTAACTAACAGGAAGCAGAGAGTTGGCATAAGTGGGTCTTTTTCTGGTTAGCAGGATGTGACGAGTGGTGTGCCACAGGGATCAGTGCTTTTTACAATTTATATAAATGACTTGGATGAAGGGACTGAAGGAATGGTGGCTAAATTTGTTGACGACTCAAAGGATAGGTTGGAAAGTAAATTTTGAAGAGGACATGAGGAGGCCACAAAGTGACGCAGATAGGTTAAGTGAGTGGGCAAAGATCTGACAAATGGAGTATAATGTGGGCAAATATGAAATTGTTCATTTTGGCAGGAAGAATAAAAAAGAAGCTTATTATCTAAATGGTGAGAGATTGCAGAGCTCTGAGATTCAGAGGGATCTGGGTGTCCCAGTGCATGAATCACAAAAGGTTAGTATGCAGGTACAGCAGGTAATTAGGAAAGCTAATAGAATGTTATTGTTTATTGTGAGGGGAATTGATTACAAAAGTAAGGAGGTTATGCTTCAGTTGTACAGGGCATTGGTGAGACCACATCTGGAGTATTGTGTGCAGTACTGGTCTCCTTATTTAAAGAAAATATATAAATGCGTTAGAAGCAGTTCATAAAAGGTTTATTAGACTAATACCAGGAATGGGCGGGTTGCCTTATGAGGAAAGGCTGGACAGGTTAGGCTTGTATCCACTGGAATTTAGAATAGTAACAGGCGACTTAATTGAAACCTTTAAGATTCTTAGGGGTCTTGACAAGGTGGATGTGGGGAGGATGTTTCCTCTTGTGGGAGAATCTAGAACTAGGGGTCACTGTTTAAAAATAAGGGTCGCTCATTTAAGACAGGGATGAGGAGAAATTTTTTCTCCCAAGAGGATTGAGAGTCTTTGCAACTCTCATCCTCAAAAGGCAGTAGAAGCAGAGTCTGAACATTTTAAGGCAGAGCTAGATAGATTCTTGATTAACAAGGTGGTGAAAGGTTATTGGGGGTGGGCAGGAATGTGGGGTTGAGGTTACATTCAGATCAGCTATGATCTTATTGAATGGCAGAACAGACTTGAGGAGCCGAGGGGCCTACCCCTGCTCCTAATTCACATGTACATATGTAGCCCAGTTCTGTCCTAAACACCCACATGCAGCACCAAGAGGACTCACCGGATGGGAATCAGAAGCAGGAACCTTGGTGATTTTTCTTCACCCACTGGTAGCAGTTCATGCTGCAATTGTACAGGGCCTTGGTGAGACCACACCTGGAATATTGTGTTCAGTTTTGGTCTCCTTATCTGAGGAAGGATGTACTTACTATAGAGGGAGTGCAGCGAAGGTTTACCAGACTGATGGGATGGCGGGTGTGACATATGAGGAGAGATTGAGTTGATTAGGATTATATTCGCTGGAGTTCAGAAGAATGAGGGGGCGGGGGGATCTCATAGAAACCTATAAAATTCTAACAGGACTAGACAGTGTAGATGCAGGAAGGATGTTCCTGATGGTGGGGGAGTCCAGAACCAGGGGTCACAGTCTGAGGATATGAGGTAGACCATTTAGGACTGAGATGAGGAGAAATTTCTTCACCCAGAGAGTGGTGAGCCTGTGGAATTCGTTACCACAGAAAGTAGTTGAGACCAAAACATTGTATGTTTTTAAGGAGTTAGATATAGCTCTTGGGGCGAAAGGGATCAAAGGGTTTTGGGAGAAAGCGGGAGCAGGCTATTGAGTTGGATGATCAGGCATGATCATAATGAATGGCCGGGCAAGCTCGAAGGGCCGAATGGCCTACTCCTGCTCCTAGTTTCTATGTAATAGCCAGTTCAGAATGAAGAACCATGCATGTGACTCAGGACCAAAGCACACAATGGGCTTACTGCTTGAGCTGTGCGACAGGAGAGCTGCACAAATGGACAGTCATCTACACAACACAAAAGCAACACAGCAATGGATAGAACACAAGAGGAACCATGGCACGGCTAAAACTCACCCCAAACACTCCCTGCAAGGTGTGAAAAAAAATCACTCACGCAGAGCCCCCCTCACGAGGGGGGGATATCACTAGGCAAAGGTTTCCCCATGAGGAGGTGGGGAAAATCACTCACCCTGAGCTGCAGTGACTGGCTCCTCCATCCTCCTCTCCACAGGCGGAATGTGAATAGTGTATGCAAATATGGTCCCACCATTGGTACCAGCCCACAGTGACGGCCCATGATAGGATCCTGCAAAAAAAATAGTTCAGTAAAGCAGCTTCATGTACAACATTCAGCTTAAAGTTACCAGTCTGTAACTAGACTGAATCTAGTCACTCTACCACATTTTCTCAATCAACCTCCAGAAAGCATCTAATAAGGTTCTGGAGATCAACTAAAGTAAAAGTGATGGGACTGGAGGTAACCTTGTGACATGGGTTGGAAACTAGTTGGGGAGATAAGCGACAGTGCAACAAAACCAATATACTGCAGATGCTAGAAATCTGAAATGAAAACAAAATATTGGAAATACTCAGCAGGCCATTAACCTGAAACATTAACTCTGTTTCTCTCTCCACAGAAACTGCCAGACCTGCTGAGTATTTCCAGAATTTTCTGTTTTTATTTTGTAGAGTAGGAAATGTTCTCTCATTGGCAGGATGCAACAACTGGTGTTCCCCTGGAATCTATTCTGGGATTTGGTGATTGGCCAAAACTACAGGGGATTCCCAATTCCATGTGGCTAGGGTTGCCATCCCTCCAGGATTGGGCTGGAGTTCCCAGGAATTAAAGATCAATCTCCAGTTCAGTGATTTATGCAAACCTGGAGAAAATCAATCAGGACATTGATTGAGATTGTTGTTTTTTTTTTGCCATTTTCTTTGAACTTTTCTCTTTCAATATTTTTTTATCTGAAAAAATGGGGAAAAAGGCTGTTTAGTTGAGTCAAGCATCATCCAATTGGGTAATGAGTCTTTATGCTTTGCAATTGGCGTAGGAAGACAGTGCGTCACAAAGATGGATGTATTTGCCAACAAATGGCTGGAGTGCAGGAGCAAGTCATGTGATGAAACTTCCACGAATACATTTATCACAGTTGGCAACCCTACGTGTGGCCAATACCCTCCCGCAGAACTGGACATGGTTAAGGTTCACCCTCTGTGCGGAACCTGTAACAGAAACTGGCTCCATCTGGATCGGTATTGAGTGCTGGTTTTGTTGCTGTTTTCTGTGTACTGAAAATTCCTTACAACACTGTGTAATCCAGCATCAGCTGATGGATAGAAGTGGTTTAAGGGGTCCCACTAAAAATACAACTCATGGAATATTGCACTTCACTGACACACCGATTGAGATTTAGATTAAACTAGCTCTCTGTGGTCACTAATCCTCAGGATCAACAGCTCAATCAGTAATAATCTCTCACCGTCTCTTACAAAAGAATCTGCAAAATAAAGTGATCGAACAAATCCAGTAAAGGAGTCATCGGCAGAACGGGCCTCAATCCTGCGCTGCACTGGTGCCAGCTCCATCTCATTCAACGCTTCCCGATCCATTCTGGCATTGGCCTCCTGCACCTAAAGAGAGATAGAGCGACTGGTGATAGTATGCACAGTCAATAGATAGCCAACTCATCACACAACCAATAACGTCATAAAATCTTAAAGAATAGGAGTAGGCAATTCGGCCCATTAAGGCTGCTCTGCTGTTCAATAAGATCATGGCTGATTTGATTGTGGCCTTAACTCCATTTTCCTGCTTGTTCCTCCAATCCTGAACTGTCTTGTCAATCAAAAATCTGTCCCTCTCGGCCTTGAATCTATTTAATGACCCAAATTCCATTGCTCTCTGTGGAAGAGAATTCCAAAGACAAATAACTCTCAGGGAAGAAATTCTTCCTCATCTCAATCTGAAATGGAAGACCCCTTATTTTTAAACTGTGCTCCCTAGTTCTAGTTTCACCCACAAGAGGCATCTACCCTGTCAAGCCCTTGGATGAATCTTATATTTTGTCAATAAAATCACTTCTCATTCTTCTAAAGTCCAGTGAATATAAGGTTAAACCTTTCCTCATAAGGCATTCCCTTCAACCCAGGAATCAGAACCTTCTCTGAACTGCTTCCAATGCAAGTATATTCTTCCTTAAGTAAGGGGGCCAAAATTGTACACTGTATTCCAGGTGCGGTCTCATCAATGCCCTTTACAACTGTAACAAAACTTCCCCACTTATACTCCATCCCCTTTGCAATAAATGCCAACATCCTTCTTGATTACTTGCTGTACCTGCATGCTAACTGTTTGCAATTTCTGTACAAGGACACCCAGATCCCTCTATATTGTAGCATTCTGCAGTCTCTCCATTTAAAGAATGTTCTGCTTTTTTATTCTTCCTGCCAAAATGGACAACCTCACATTTTCCCACATTATACTCTATCTGCCAAATTTTGCCCACTCACTTAATCTATCTATATCTCTTTGGAGAATCTGTGTCCTTTCCACAACTAGCTTTCCTACCTATCTTTGTATCATCAGGAAATTTGGCGACAACACATTCACTCCCATCATCTAAACCGCCATCTGACCTCAATATCCAACAGGAAAAGGGGACAAACAGAAAGCTGTACCAATGAAATTTGAGAAAATTCTACACGAAAGCCCTTAGTCACATTCAAAGCTGCAGACATTCAGGAAAAAATACTCAATGATGATTAAGTTGACTGTATTATAGCCTTTTAACACTCAGAATTAAAATCAAACTGCAGGAAAGGTTTATACATTTAAGTCTGTTGGTGCTCAGATTATCTAAGGTTGACTAAGGAGGCTTCAGTGACTTCTGGTAATAACGGGAGAGGCACTGAGACCATGTGGGAACTGGGAGTGCGAAACACCATTAACCCAGAATCGAGAGACAGTAACCTTTATTCACCACCAGCTTTCCTGCTATCCCATCCAGCTCTGCTCATTTAGAAGGAAGTGAGCTTCAAGCTCTCATCCAGCAAGTAATGGGCATCATCTGCTGGAGCTTTATACCCGGTTGAACGATATGGACAGGCAGTGCTATTTTATACACAATACAATAAATGTTGGCAGCTCGTGAGAACAACGACAATAATATTTTCAGACTTTTTAAAGCACTTCCACCTTCTAACAGTTCACATTCTGCTCAAAAAAGAATCAGAAATTTACGGCACAAAAACACACATCCTCCTTTACCCTTTGCTTCCTACCTCTGACTAATTTTGGATCTGATTTACCATCTTTCCTTGGATCCCATGGGTTCCTACTTTTCTGAACAGTCTGCTTTATGGGATCACATTAAAAGCCCTGCTAAAATTCATATGATCTACACATCAAACACACGATCCTCATGACCCTTCTTGTTAACTCGCCAAAAAGTTAAATCAATAATCAGATTATGACCTCCCCTACATAAATCAAGGTTGATTATCCTTGATTAATCCCCTTGCTCTTTATGCATTTATAAAACATATTTGGATTCTACTTTATTTTCCAATATTCTTTCATGCCCTCTTTGCTTTCCTAATTACCTTTTTAATTTCACCTTACACTTTCTACACTCCTCTAAACTTTCTGAAGTAGGAGCTCTCAGTATCTGACGTAGGTTTCCCTTTTTTGCTTTATCCTGCCCTCTATGCTCCTGTCTAATCCACAGCTGGAACAGAATTATTAAATATTCCCAGCACAGGCACAACACAAGTTAGATAAAAATAAAGTTCCCTCTACACTGTCCCCATCAAACACCCCCAGGACAGATACAGCACGGGGTTAGATACAGAGTAAAGCTCCCTCTACACTGTCCCCATCAAACACTCCCAGGACAGGTACAGCACGGGGTTAGATACAGAGTAAAGCTCCCTCTACACTGTCCCCATCAAACACTCCCAGGACAGGTACAGCAAAGGTTAGATATGGTGTACTAACTACAATGGGGTAAGAATGGATCTGGGCCAAATAACGTAGAGACAAAGGTTGGGAGAAAAACATTAGCTGACCAATGGGCTACCTTTGGGCACAGTCAAGGTATATTCTCTTGAAAGGGAAAGGTAGGGCAAACAAAACCAGAGTTCCCTGCATGACATAGAAATTACGATAAAGAAAAAATGTGTTTATGACAGATGTCAGGTAGAAAATACAATTGAGAACTAGGCTGAATATAGAAGGTTCAGAGGTGAAGGTAATAAGCAAATAAGAGAAACAAAGAGGAGTATGAAAAGAGACTGGCAGCTAACGTAATAGGGAATCCAAAAGTCTTCTATAGGCTATAAATAGCAAAAGCAAGAGTGGGGCCAATTAGGGACCAAAAAGGGGATTTACACAGGGGGCATGGCCGATGTATTAAATTTATACTTTGTATCTGTCTTTACCAAGGAAGAAGATGCTACCCAGGCCATGGTAAAAGACGACATAATTCAGAAACTAGAAGGGCTTGAAATAGATAAGGAGGTGGTACTGGATTGGCTGTCTGTACTTAAAATAAATAAGAAACTAGAATCAGATGAGATGCATCCAAGAATACTGAGGGAAGTGAGTATGGAAATTGCAGAGGCACTGGTCATAATTTTTCAGTCTTCCTTAGTCTCAGGGGTAGTGTCAGAGGACTGGAGAATTGCAAATGTTGCACACCTTTTTGAACAAGGGTGTAATAGTAAGCTCAGCAACTACAGGCCAGTCAGTTTAACTTCGGTGGTAAGGAAACTTCTAGAAATAATATTTCTGGATTAAATTAAGAGTCACAGGACAAATTACAAATAATTAAGGAAAACTAGCATGAATGTCTTAGGAAAAATCATGATTAACTAACTTGGAGTGTTTTTTGAAGAGGTAACAGAGAGGGTTGATGAGGGTAATGCTGTTGATGTGGTGTACATAGTCTTCCAAAAGGCACTTTATGCAGTGCTAAGCAACAGACTTGTGAACAAAGTGTCATGAAGCTATTAATGTATATAATATTATTGGAAAATATTTTTCTTTTAAAATAAAAGGTTAGTCTGTGGGTGTGTCTTAATTGGATTAAAGCCAACTAGTCTGGGTGCTTTGATGTGTACTAGTTTTGAGATGTAAGAGAGGTAGAGTGCATTTACATTTTTTGAATAGAGCATTCAAGAAGTGGGGTGAAATCTGGCACCTAGCTAGCAGAGTCCAAGCAACGTTTACATTACTAATAAAATCGGTACTATGAAAGGGGTTCTACTATTAAAAGAGGTGGAGTTCAAAGAGGCTGGTGATACAGTGAGAATTTACATTCAACCAGATGTGCTGAATACAACTGACAGCAGTTGTGTGTGTGCAGGGCAGAGGCAAAAGCAGCTGTAAGCCTACAACTGTCTCCACAGGAACCAAAGTGGAAAGAACCTCATTTTGAATTTGTAAGGTGAAAATGCTTTGCCTGGTGTCTGGTTAAGTCTATTTGTTGCTGTTGCCTTAATGGAGATTAGTTTGGGAATTTGTTAAAAGTTATGATTAGTAGCAATTTCTAGCCATGTGTATATATTTAACTTGTGTAAATTAACAAAATGTTTCATTTAGTTTAATATAAAACCTTTTGAGAACTGGTGGTCTGATTCCTGAATTTAGAGTTGCATCTCAAACATACCACTTAAAAATATAGGTTATGACAGTTGTTTAAAGTTTCCCTCTGGGATTTTTAAATAACTCCACTTTACCAGCTGCCAGGTCGTAACAAAAATTATAGCTCATGGAACAAAAGGACAGCAACTACATGGATATGAAATTAGCTGAGTGACAGGAAACAATAGTGGTTACTGGATGGTTTTTGGACTGGAGGAAGGTTTGCAGTGGAGTCCCCCAGAGGTCCATCCTGGGACCCTTGCGCTCCCTGATACCTAGATCTTGGTGTACAGGGCATAATTTCAAAGTTTGTATATGATACAAAACTTGAAAGCATTGTGAACTGTGAGGAGGATACTTCAAAAGGACATAGACAAGTTGGTGGAATGGGTGGACAGGCGGCAGATGAAGTTCAATGCGGAGAAATGTGAAGTAATTCATTTTGATAGGAAGAAAAGGAAGAGACAATATAAAATAGAGGGTACAATTCTAAAGGGGGTGCAGGAGCAGAGGGATCTGAGAATATACGGGCATAAGTCATTGAAGGTGGCATGACAGGCTGAGAGCGCGGTTAATAAAGCATACTATACAGTAGCCTTGGCTTTATTAATAGGGGCATAGAGTACAAGAGCAAGGAGGTTATGTTGAACTTGTGTAGGACACTAGTTTGGCTCCAGGTGGAGTGTTGCATCCAGTTCTGGGTGCCACACTTTAGGAACAACGTGAAGGTGGAGAGTGTGCGCGAGAATGGTTCCATCGATGAGGAACTTCAGTTCTGAAATCAGATTTTGGAGAAGTTAGGATCATTTTCTTTGGAGCAAAGGTGGCTGAGAGGAGATTTGATAGAAGTATTCAAAATCATGAGGTGTCTGGACAGAGTAGACTGGGAGAAACTGTTCTCATTCATGAAAGGATCAAGAATGAGAGGCATAGATTTAAAGTAATTGGTAAAAGAAGCAACAGCGACATGAGGAAAATCTTTTTCACACAGCGAGTGGTTAAGGTCTGGAATGCATTGCCTGAGAATGTGGTGGAGGCAGGTTCGATGAAGCATTCAAAAGGGGATTAGACAGTTATCTGCAAAGGAAGAATGTGCAGTGTTACATGGAGAAGACAGGAGGATGGCATTAGGGAACTGCTCATTTGGAGAGCTGGTGCAGAGACGATGGGCTGAATGGCCTCCTTCTGCGCTGTAACATTTCTGTGTTTCTGAGTAGAGCTCCCTCCACACTGTCCTCATCAAGCACTCCAGGTGCAGGCACAGAGTATTAAGTGCCAAAAAGCACAATTTTCACATCTTATCAGAATGCAACATTAACCCACTAGCAGGTGAATCAAACTGGACCATGATCATTCCCCACTGCCCCACACAGCACTCAAGTATCTCCCCACCCACTCACCATGCAAGCACTCTGTCATCTTTCCCCTTCAGAACTGTACTGCACCACCGTTTTATTTTTCAGACCTAAGAGCCCCCTTACCTTAGCAGCATTGTTTCCGGGTACTGTTCGCTTCCTCCCAGACGCCCTGGTCCCCCGAATCCGACGGAATGAATGTCGCAATGATTTCTTAATTGACTTTACTCTCGAGAGGGGCCCTTCGAGGGCCAGCTGGTCACTGGGGTGCAGTGTACACCTACAGAGGTAGAATAAGACAAGCTCAAAACATTCTCAAATAAACATACTGCAGCCAAATGCACATCAGTTACACAGCAGGAAGACCTAGCAAATGTCTCCCCAGTGCTGTGCCTGTCCTAGGAGTGTTTGATGGGGACAGTGTAGAGGGAGCTTTACTCTGTATCTAACCCCATGCTGTGCCTGTCCTAGGAGTGTTTGATGGGGACAGTGTAGAGGGAGCTTTACTCTGTATCTAACCCTGTGTTGTACCTGTCCTGGGAGTATTTGATGGGGACAGTATAGAGGGAACTTTACTCTGTATCTAACCCATACTGTATCTGCCCGGAGAATGCTTATTGCTGATATTGGGTTCTGCTTCCCTGCGGTAATCTATTACCAATGCATATCCATCTAAAACTCTGTAGGTAATCTCTTATGAGAGCACTGAACAACATTTGAAATTTCCTCTGGATGCAGGATGTGTCCCCATCTTGTAGGGTGGTGGTCCCTGCTGATCAGAAGTATGTACTCTGCCTCATTTAAACCTCAGCCCTGTGTCTGAAGCCAAATCAATAAGAGTGGGCAGTGAGCTCCTCAAATGATCCTGTAGATAAATGAGCTGTGGAGAGGAGTTGGTCCCAGGATGATCACCTGCTCAGTCTAAGTGCTTGAGGATAGAATAAATCTTTACAGTACTTGATTTCTTTTATTATTAGGAATTTGTATTATGTTATAATTTCCCTGCCAGTGATGTCCTTTTGCGTGAGCCCTATATTATGGAACTCTAAGATGTGGGGCATAGAGTTCCAGAGAAAAACTGTTCCACTTTCGAGTTTCTCTCAGATTCTGTGTCCCACTTTCTACAAAGTCTGAGAGAAACTACAAAAAGTGGGACACAGAGGAGAATTCATCATAAAACTTGCCAGTTCTGCCCATGGGAATTGCTGGCAGAATTCCAAGGATTAGAGAATGAGGAGAGATGACAGAAACTAGGCAAGCTTTCCCTTGAATAAAGAAGGTGAAGGGGTTATTTGATGGAAGATTTTAGAATTTTGAAAGGAATGTATAGGGTAAAGAGAGGGGAAATTTTCCCACTGGTGGGGAGTATGGGACACAGCAACAATATCTTAAAATTCAGAGCCAAGCCATTCAGGAGAGAAGTTAGAAAATTCTTCACATAAAGATGTTAGAAGTGTGGAACTCTCGCCCACAAAAAAATAACAACAGATGCTAGAGCTCAATTAATAATTTTAAATCTTGGATTGCTAGATTTTTGCTTTTATTTTAATTCGTTCATGGGGTTATGGGCATCGCTGGCTAGGCCAGCGTTTATTGCCCATTCTTAATTGCCCTTGAGAAGGTGGTGGTGAGCTGCCTTTTGCTAGACAAGAATATAAAAGTATATGGAACCAAGAACGCTGGACTGAGTTAAGATATAGATCAGTCATGACCTCATTGAATGGTAAAACTGGCTCAAAATGATTGAGTGGCTGCCTCCTGCATATTTTCCCAAATATTATGCCCAGCTTTCTATGAAAAGTTTAATTGTCAGTTAAGGCACAAATTATATGTAGAGATATTTCCATTTACAGTGAGATAAAACTCGGAGTCATAAATAAAAAACAGTCACTAATAAATCCAATTGGGAGTTCAGAAGAAACTTTTTTTTACCCAGAGAGTGGTGAGAATGTGGAACTCACTATCACACCGAGCAATTTGAGGTGAATAGCATATCTATGTATCTACATTTAAGGGAGAGTTAGATAAGTACAAGGGAAAAAGGAATAGAAATATGTATGTTGATAGGATGAGACTCGCGTAGAGTATAAACACTGGTATGGACCTGTTTAGTTGAATGACCTCTTTCTGGGCTGTAGACTATGAAACTGTAATCTTAGATGTGCCACACAGAGCACAACAGAAATAAACTAATGTGGGGAAATTGCTGCAGATGTCCAGAATTGGTTTGAAAAACTCTGACCAACAATCTGGACTTGCATACATCAGAAGCTAGACTGAATGGACAATCCTTGATCTGACCAAACTGGCCTTGACCACAACCAATTGGACAATCTCTTAACTGACCTCACCACGACAGTGCGTTTTTGCTGGTAGTCATAGAGCCCAAAGCCGTGACTTGTGCCGAAAGTCACCAGTTTCCACTCCGAATGCACGGCAAGTGACGTGACGACAGCTGGGGGCTGACACTGCACCAGGACAAAGGGCTGGAAGCCTGCGGGGAAATGGACGGGCTCCTCACGCGGATTCAGACGCTCGTGGCCTTTCCACTTAAATGTATCCTGATCCTGCAAGATGTCAACAAGCGTACAGGCCACCTCCTGGTCAGCAGCCTCATCATTCAGCTCCAACACCAAAACCTGCCATGAAGAAATGAGGGATCAATAGCATTAACACAGGGAGCCCAGTGTATGAACAAGGGAACCACTGTCTCCAACATCTTGATCTGCAGCTATAAACAAGATGCTGACTCCAGTGATATTCCTGCTGCTATGCCTATATAGTAAGGTACTCAAGCTCTTCAGAGATTCACTGGGCACATGTAGCAGTATTTTAAGAAATCTTTAGAATCACAGAATTTTATACCTATTTTAGTCGGCAGGTGGGGGTCGGGGGGGAAAGAATTACTAGAAAGAATTCTGAGGGATAGAATATATCTGCATTTGGAGAGACACAGATTAATCAGGGATAGTCAGCATGGATTTGTTAAGGGAAGGTCGTGTTTGACAAATTTGATCAAATTTTTTGAGGAGGTAACCAGGAGTGTTGGTGAGGGTAATGGGGTTGATGTGGTCTACATGGACTGTAGCAAGGCTTTTGATAGGACCCCTCATGGCAGACTGGCCAAGAAAGTAAGAGCCCATGGGATCCAAAGCAAAGTGGCACATTGGGTCCAAATTTGGCTGAGACGCAGGAAGCAGAGGGTAATGGTAAAGGGATGTTTCTGTGACTGGACGTCTGTTTCCAGTGAGGTTCCACAGGGCTCGGTGCTGGGGACCTTGCTGTTTGTGGTGTACATAAATTGATTTGGACTTAAATGTAGGGGGTATGATCAAGAAGATCACGGATGACACGAAAATTGGTAGGGTGGTAAATAGTGAGGAGGATAGCTGTAAACTGCAGGAGGATATCAATGGACCGGTCAGGTGGGCAGAGCAGTGACAAATGGAATTCAACCCAGAGAAGTGTGAGGTAACGCACTTGGGGAGGGCTAACAAAGCAAGGAACTACACTCTGAATGGTAGGACCCTGGAAAGTACTGAAAATCAGGGACCTTGGTGTGCATATGCATAGAACCCTGAAGATAGCAGGCCAGGTAGATAAGGTGGTCAAGAAGGCATATGGGATACTCGTATTCTATGCCTCGACTATTAAAGGCAAGAGCAGGGAGGTTATGCTGGAACTGTATAAAATGCTGGTTGGGCCACAACTGGAGTACTGCGTGCAGTTCTGGTCATCACATTATAGGAAGGATGTGATTGCACTGGAGAGGGTGCAGAGGAGATTTACCAGAGTGCTGCCTGGGCTGGAGGGTCTGAGCTATGAGGAAAGATTGGATAGGCTGGGGTTGTTTTCATTGGAGCAGCAAAGGTTGAGAGTGGACCTGATAGAGGTGTATCAGATTATGAGAGACATAGATAGGGTGGATAGGAAGGCACTTTTTCCATTAGTAGAGGGGTCAATAACCAGGGGGCATAGATTTAAGGCACGAGGTAGAAGGCTAAGAGGGAGCTGAGGAAAATTTTTTTTCACCCAGAGGGTGGTGGGAGTCTGGAACTCGCTGCCTGAAAGGGTGGTTGAGTCAGAAACTCTCATAACATTTAAGAAATATTTAGATATTCATTTGCATTGCCATAGCCTCCAGGGCTATGGGCCAAGCGCTGGAAAATGGGATTAATCAGATCTTTGTTGACCGTCGCAGACACGATGGGCCGAATGGCCTCTTTCTGTGCTGTAATCATCTATGAGTCAGTATTTGTTACATTACATAATTCACGTTTTCTGCTGTTATAGCGTGGTTTCTCTTTGACTAACTAATACTATCAGAATCTCGCTGTCCCTGGGAGGGTGCCAGTAATTCACAGGGTGATCCAGTAGGGGTTTTTTTATGTTCAGGGCTTCTCACTGAAAGGTTTCAAACCACAATGTTCCAGAACCCACCTGTCCTGCAGTGCCAGCCACCGTCAAATGACTGCTATACTTGCACAAGTGAATCTTCTGGATTCCCAGCCTGGGGTCATCACTGTACGGATCAAAAGAGCCCACCTGTAGGAACACGATGTGAAAAGGAAAGCCATCTGTAACAGCCCTACTGCAGAGTGGAGTCAGTGCAAACCCTCCATTAAACTACTGTGGATCAGTCCTGGTTTAGACTCCCAGTGAGAGCTGATCTCTCGGTGCAGGTCCCCTTCAGTCTAAAATACTGTCGCTTGATTGGGGAAAGAGATTCCATTTGGCATTCTCACCATCACAAGAACTGGAAACTGATGACAATAACTCTGGGTCTAATATCAAAATTAGAAGGATGGGTTAACCGAATTTTAAAGAGATTTCAGTGACCCAGGAATTCACAGATAGCAGATTTAAGTAGATTTGATCAAAACTCTGATCTTAAAACGAATACACAATAATTGGCAACTTGAGTTGATGCTCAAACCCATCAGATTGCAGAGGTGTGGAACAGCCTGCCATCCAGATCTGGCTGCCATTAACTCCTAAAACAAACTGGGCAAATATCTCGTTAAGAATGAAATTGAAGATCATGCAATCTAAATTTGGTGGAGGGAGTGCGTTGGTTTAGACACTGGGACAATGCTTTGTTTTTAAACAATAATAGCAGGAATGGGCAGATTGGGCCTTGATTTAACACCTGATTCAAATAAGGCAGTTCTGACAGTGCAGCACTTCCTCAGCACTGCACTAGCGTGTTAGCCTGGATTACATGTTTAAGAGTGGGGCTTGAACGCACGACCTCTGATAGAGAGACAAGAATTCTAACACTGAATCAAGACTGACACTGCACTGTTCAAAGGCTTAACAACTTTCCAGCAAAATTGACTAGATAAGCATTTCTGCATCAGCACTACTTTGCTATTCACCTCGTCTTCCTGCATTCTCTCAGTATGGGCCTTTCGTCAAGCTTCTGGTTCCTGTCTCCCAGTCTCGCACAGTACTGTGCTGCACCATGCCTGATATTTGCTATAACCACATCCAAAACAAACGGGTCAGTAAAAACACACTCCAGTCCCAGGGTTGTGTGGTGAATTGCAGGTTACCAGGTGGTGTTCTGCCTGAAGCATATCCGGGTCCCCTCTCCCCTAAATCCACAACCCCTGCACAAGCAGGTCCAGATCTTTGTTGTGGTGCTGCCAATCACCACTTGCACAAACTCCGTGTGCCAACACCGTCGTACAGCTACTTACCTTCCGCAGGGGCGGCCACTCATCCTCCCCGGACTGATTCAGGTTGTCGTTGTGATCTGCATCTGTGACAAACACACTGACTGTGCTGAGTTTGTAAAGAGGCTTCAAGCACACTCCAGAAGCATCCCAGAAACGGACTGTCCCATCTTCGTGCCTGTCAAGGGGAAACAGAAAGGAGATCAGAAGCAGTGAGCTGAGATCACTGAATGAATCCTACACTGCTCTTTGCTGTGGAACAGTGATCACTGGGAATACATTGAAAAGTTACAGCTCAGACACAAACTCATTGCCTGTCACCATCAGCAAGATTTGTGCCATCCATTTCAGGGCCACATATCCTGTGCTGTCTCCACAGCAGAGCTCCAGATCTCTACTCTTTCACCTTGCTGATAGAACCAAGGCTGTCCCAGCATCTACAGAGCCACCGAGAAGCTATCAACAACCCTGTAAGACTTGGGGATTCCTCCTCATATGCTTCTACTCACAAATACAACTGCCAACTCTCCACTCAGTAACTGCTCAGAGGCCATTGTGTTGTGTACTGCAAGTGCAGGCACACCCAATTGCTACACAGCAATGACTGTCAGGAGAAACACTCAAAATCTCTCCCCACCCCACTACTCCCTCTTCCACCCTCGCCCCTCCCTCTCTCTCTCCTACTAGTCAACCCTCTTTCTCCCAATGTCACACACTCGCTCTCTCCTAGTATCAGCATTGTCTCTCTGTCTCACTTTCAGTTTTGCACCCTCTCCCTTTAAGTGTGATTTGAGTCAAGTTGAGAGAGAATGCTGGATTGAGATTGGGATCTGTGCTCCTCCCAGTGTGCCAGCATGTTTTCTGGCAGGCTCTGCACTGTCCTCTTATCCTCTCCAGCTCATTAAAAAATAATAATTGTACCATGAGCAACATAAAAATTTCAATGTTTCAAATGTAATTTCAAATGTATTTTCCAGTTTCTTATTCCTCTCTCATCTAGTCACTCCTCTCACTTGCTCTTTGGGAATTTGCTGTGTGCAAACTGGCTGCTGCATTTGTTTACACAACAATGTCTGAGCTTCGGAGGAATTCATTATGTAAAGAACTTTGGGAAATGAGATGCCTATCACAATCTCAGTTACGAATCAAGCACCTATCACCAGACTGAAGCTGAGAGAGGTTTAAAGACTGAATGTCCTTACCCAGTGAGGAGCAGGTCTCTTTGTGGGGGCTCAGGGGCAGTGCTGTACCCTCCATCGATAGGCCACGGCTGTGGAGACAACACATTACCGGTCACTTCAAAACACAAACTATAAGTATCTATGCAAGTGCCCGATTCAAAGCTGCCAGCACCAGTAAGTATGTAGAGAGAATAAACTGTGCCTTCAACATGTATGCAGTGCCTTCCCTTACCAGCAGAGGCCTCTTTGCCTGAGTATTTGACAACTAAGTCTTCTCTCCTGCACCTGCAAATGTCCCAAAGCAGTTCAGGTGCTGACGGGAGGTGGTGCTATGTTCAGTGCCACAAACGGTCCTTCAGCGTTCAACAGATTAATTCAATTATGGAAGGATGGATGACAGCTAAACACAATCCTGCAGAAACCTACAAACTCAGTCTTGCTTTTCCCCCCCAACATACTCTCCCCTCCAACAGGATCCTCTGCAAAGGGTTCAGTATCAGGAATGTTACCGATTCTTTCTAAGCAACACCACAACCAAACCCCCCAGCCCCGGATCCACCTGAATTACAGGTGAAACCTGTCTGGGATCCGTGTGTATTTAAGGAATACAACAAGTTGGGCCATCACAGCCTCCAGATCTTCACTTGCAAGTTTAACAACTTTAGAAAATCACATCAATACTGCTGATAGAGGTTAAAAGCACTCAATGCAGAACTGTAAAGAATGCCGAGTGACAGGCAGGTTACACAGACACTGTAATATGTCAAGGAGGAGGCATTGCACAGTAACACTCCAATACCTGCTGTTTACATAAGATTTTGCCCTCATCTTCACACAAATTCTGGCCACTTGTGCATCCTTAATTTTCAGAAATTCCCCCACCTCTTCTTTCTCCTCATTTAAGACGCTACTTCTGAGTAACCTTTTGGACATCTGTAATATTCAATACCTCCTAATGTGGGTGGGTGTCAAATTCTGACTATACATCTGTGAAGCGCATTGACATGAATGAGCTGCTGCTCATGAGTGTGACACTTGATCAGGAGTTAGAAACTGCCTGCAACACCCACTGAAATCATCTTGTAATTTCAGCGAGGGTCTTCACTTAAATGGCCCTGTTTTTCTTTATTCAAATGCAATCTCCTACTCCCCAGAGACTGTGTTTTGGAGCTGTACCTTGGTGGAGTAGTGAGTGGTCTGCTTGTTACCAGCAGCAATTATTCTCTCCCAGAGTTTAATGGGAATGTTGGAGACATGGTGGGAGCAGGTGATGGCTGAGCAATGGAGAGGTATCAGATATGGCGACTGAATCACTGGCCATGAAGGGGTCTTCAAATCGATGGCTACCAGCTCTTCCTCTGCTAGAACCAGCAGTGCACTTGGCTCATCGCAATCTAGGAAACACAAAAGGGGAGTCATTCAGGGAGAGTTCGAGTGCAGACATTACTCTCAAAATAGCATTGTGACCAAGCAAAGTACCATCTCCTTCACATTACTGAATGCTCTGAAATTCAGTGGCATTACCATCATTGACTCCCACCACTATCAACATCCTAGGGTTACCGCTCACCAGAAACAGAAACTGAACTGGACCAGCCATATCAATACTGTGGCTGCATGAGTAGTTGAGAGGCTAGGAATCCTGCAGCGAGTAACTCACTTCCTGACTCCCCAAAGCATGTATAGCATCTACAAGGCAAAAGTCAGGAGTGTGATAGAATACTAAACAAAAACAGAATTACCTGGAAAAACTCAGCAAGTCTGGCAGCATCGGCGGAGAAGAAATCAGTTAACGTTTCGAGCCTTCATGGCCCTTCGGCAGAACTGCAGCATAGTTTCAACAAGGGAGAAATATAAATTGGTTTAAGGTGGGTGGGGGGGGGGGGGGGGGGGGGGGGGAAGAGACACATTGAGGGTGTGGTGTGAGCAGATAATCAAAAGATATCACAGACAAAAGGATCAAAGAGGTGTTGAAGGTGGTGGTCTTTGTCTGAGAAAAGTGCTAATTAAGAATGGAAAACAGGATATTCAAAGTACAGCTCTAGTGGGGGTGGGGTGGAAAGACTAAAGGTTTTAGTTTTAGATTTAAAAATAATGGAAATAGGTGGGGAAAGAAGAATCTATATAAATTATTGAAAAAAAAAGCGGGTGGGGGGGGGGGGAAAAGAAACGGGGTGGGGATGGGGGGAGGGGGAGTTTAAGATCTAAAGTTGTTGAATTCAATATTCAGCCCAGAGGGCTGTAAAGTGCCTAGTCGGAAGATGAGGTGCTGTTCCTCCAGTTTGCGTTGGGCTTCACTGGAACAATGCAGCAAGCCAAGGACAGACATGTTGGCAAGAGAACAGGGTGGAGTGTTAAAATGGCAAGCGACAGGGAGGTTTGGGTCTTTCTTGCGGACAGACCGCGGGTGTTCCGCAAAACGGTCGCCCAGTTTGCGTTTGGTCTCTCCAATGTAGAGGAGACCGCATTGGGAGCAACGAATGCAGTAGACTAAGTTAGGGGAAATGCAAGTGAAATGCTGCTTCACTTGAAAGGAGTGTTTGGGCCCTTGGACGGTGAGGAGAGAGGAAGTGAAGGGGCAGGTGTTGCATCTTCTGCGTGGGCATGGGGAGGTGCCATAAGTGGGGGTTGAGGAGTAGGGGGTGATGGAGGAGTGGACCAGGGTGTCCCGGAGGGAACGATCCCTACGGAATGCTGTCAAGGGGGGTGAAGGGAAGATGTGTTTGGTGGTGGCATCATGCTGGAGTTGGCGGAAATGGCGGTGGATGATTCCAGTGAAGCCCAACGCAAACTGGAGGAACAGCACCTCATCTTCCGACTAGGCACTTTACAGCCCTCTGGGCTGAATATTGAATTCAACAACTTTAGATCTTAAACTCCCCCTCCCCCCATCCCCACCCCGTTTATTTTCCCCCCACCCGCTTTTTTTTCAATAATTTATATAGATTCTTCTTTCCCCACCTATTTCCATTATTTTTAAATCTAAAACTAAAACCTTTAGTCTTTCCACCCCACCCCCACTAGAGCTGTACTTTGAATATCCTGTTTTCCATTCTTAATTAGCACTTTTCTCAGACAAAGACCACCACCTTCAACACCTCTTTGACCCTTTTGTCTGTGACATCTTTTGATTATCTGCTCACACCACACCCTCAATGTGTCTCTTCCCCTCCCCCCCACCCACCTTAAACCAATTTATATTTCTCCCTTGTTGAAACTATGCTGCAGTTCTGCCGAAGGGCCATGAAGGCTCGAAACGTTAACTGATTTCTTCTCCGCCGATGCTGCCTGACTTGCTGAGTTTTTCCAGGTAATTCTGTTTTTGTTTTGGATTTCCAGCATCCGCAGTAGCTTTTAGCTTTTTGTTTTTATCTTTGTGTGTGATAGAATACTGTCCACTTGCCTGGATGAGTGCAGTTCCCACAACACTCAAGAAGCTTGACACCATCCAGAACAAGGCAGCCCTCTTGACTGGGACTCCATCTATCACCTTAAACATTCACTACCTCCAACAACGTCAATGTCAAAACCCTGGAACTCCCTTACTAACAGCACTGTGGGTGTACCTACACCTCACGGGCTGCAGCAGTTCAAGAAGGTGGCTCACCACCACCTTCTCAACGGTAATTAGGGACGGGCAATAAATGCTGGCCTAGCCAGTGATGCCCACGTCCCATGAAAGAATATTTTTTTTTAAAAATTACCTTATTCTGCATTGCTGATCACAGCTCAAATAAACATTCCAGCCTGACCAATGATCTCTTCTTGGGATAAGGCAGAGACTTAAGTTCTGGGAGTACTTGGTCTGCAGGGGATTCAGTGTCACACGACACCTAGATGGGGGTCTATTTTGCTGCTGAATTATCTGGCACAGATCCCATCAAGCCACCCTCTTTAATTCCAATTATCAGTGTCTGTCATGCAAGGGCAGTAACTTTAACTAACAGCTGTCTCTGAGATAAAGGCACAAGTCAGGCCCAGAAGTGTATTCTTGGTGGCCCTTCAGATCTCCTTGTTTGAACTGCAGCATCCCATTAGATTTACACAATATCCTCCTTCTGCTCTGTTTTGTTAATTAAATCATTCACCCCAGTGTTATAAAGAAACCCCTGCTCATAACATCATGAACACCCTTGCATAAGATTACTGCAGCTCCTTGAGTCTGTGGGACTTGACCTAAAATGTTATAATCAATAAATCAATAATTAACCAGCCAAACTGAACATATACGGTGAATTTTAATCACAGGAAGTATGATGGATGAGCTACAGGGTGATAACAGTAAACAATTTCCTGTGAGGAAGTGTTAATAGCTGTAGTTACCTCATCAAATGTCAAACTAATTTTAAGCTTTTGCAGTAGAATGTAAGTAGGAACCCTCATGACAACACAAATTGCCACGTTTGGTTGTAAGGCTTATAATTAGTTGGACATGTACTTAGTTTAATCTTAAAGTCACATGTGAATGTCGTCAAGTGTCCCCATTAAACTCTCCCAGGGCAGGTACAGCACAGGTTAGATACAGAATAAAACTCCCTCTGCACTGTCCCATCGAACACTCCCAGATACAGAAACATTTAAGTTATGAATATTTAAGTTCCTGTAGGAAATTGTGCTGGGAGCCTGATCCTTATGTTTCAGTTACTCGCTGAAGAGTAGAGTTTCTACACCCACTGTCCATTCATATGTTGCTGTTGAGAAACCATTTAACAAACAGGAAAGACAAAGCAGGAACATGCAGCACACCAGCTTAATCACATTATGGACCAAGTTAGTGGACAAGGATTCCCCCCCACCCTGCCCCCCAAGACCATGTATAAAAAAGGACAGACAGCTAACACCATTTACCTGATTCAGATTCACCCTCATCAACAACAAAGAAGTCAATGACTCGGGAGGTGAAGTCAAATGCAATCTGCTTGGAGCCGTGTAGGACAGAGATACAATGCCGGTCGCCATAGCTGGCCCGAGGCATCCCTCCTTTGAAGATAATGAACGGAGTCCTGCAGAAAGAGAGCATTCCACCTCTGGTATGAATCTAGTCCGGCTCTACAGACAGTTTGATGATACTAAGGCAGTCCCAAAGACTATTGCGCCACAGAATTCAGAATAAAAACCAACACGCAGAACAACCACATCAGCCCTCCACCCTCCTTTGTCCCTTAGCCAATTTTGTACCCAGGCTTCTAATGTCTCTTTAATCCCATGGGCTTCAATTTTGCCAACAAGTCTTAAATGATACTTTACCAAACACCTTTTGAAAGTCCACATACACAATATTAACTCTGTAATTTCAAAGGACTCGATCAAGTTAGTCAAACACGATTTGACTTCAACAAACCAATACTGTCTTTCATTTACTAGCTCCTACTTTTCCAAATGCCGATTAATTTTGTCCCAGATTATTGTCTCTAAATGCCTCACCCGCCATCTAAGTTTGGATAACTAGCCTTTAGTTGTCAGGTTTACCCTCTCTCCCCATCCTTTTTTTTAAGCAGGAGTGGAACAGTTGCAATCCTCCAGTGCTCTGGCACCTCTCCCTTCTCCAAGGAGGATTATGGCCAAAACCTCCACAATTTCTATGCTTAGTTGCCTCAGTAAACTACACAATGCTTCTCTTCCAGACGGAGTGACTTTTCCGCTGAGGGCTGCCAACTCAATCCATTATCCTCTTTATTTTATCCTATTCAATATCATTACTGCTTCTTCCTTTACTACTACATTGGACGTCTTCATTAGAGAAGAGGATGCTGCCAAAATACTCATTTAGTACCTTAGCCATGTCCTCTGCCTCCAAGAGCTCCTTTCTGGTTCCTAACCAGCCTCAATCTTCTTTGACTGCCTTTCCAATATTTTTGTGTTTATAAAAGACTCTGGGTTCCCTTTTATGTTAGCCAATAATATATTCTCATTGTGTCCCTCATTTGTTTTTCAAATATCCTTGGTATTTTTTATATTCAGCTTAGTTCTCTACCGTACTATGCACCTAACAATGGTCATAAGTGCTCTTTTCGTCTTAGTTTCACCTCCACATCTTGCGTCTACCTTTGCTGCACGACCCCCATGCCAACCATAGGAATGTGTGTACTCTGTATCAGAACTCTCTCCAATTTCAAGGCCTCCCATTGTTCAATTACTGTTTTGTTGACCAATTTTTGATTCCAATCCATCTGGGCCAGATGCCTTTACAGCTCACTGAAGTTAGCCCTCCTCCAATTAAGTACTTTAATGCTAAACTGTCCCGTGCCCTTTTCCATAATTATAGTGAAGCCATTGATATTGTGATTACTGTTCCCCAAATGCTCCCCCACTGAAACATGAACCACTTGTCCCACTTTATCCTGGAGAACTAGATCCAACACTGTGTCCTTCCAGTGAGGCTGGAAACAAGCTAATCAAGAAAATTCTCTCGCATACATTCAGGAATTCCCCCCCTCTTTGTCTTTTAATGTTATCATCCCATTCTCCTTAGGATAAGTGAAGTCCCCATTATCACCACTTCAGTTCTTGCAACTTCCTGTAATTTGCCCCTTCATCACTCCCATTATTTGGTGGCCTGTAGTAAATAGCCAGCCAGTGGTCCTCTATTCTTCCTAAATTATAGCCAAAGGGATTTTGTCTTTGATCCTTCAAAGCCCAATGATTAATATTGCCAACTCCCATTTTTCCCTTTTCGGAATCTTGTAGCCAGGAATATTAAGTTTTCAATCCTTCCTTTCTTTGATCCATATCTCTGCTGCCACAATACCACAGCCTAGTGTGGCAGCTTGTGTCAGTTGCTCACTTATTTACCATATTCTAACCACACAATACTGCATTAATGTACATGCTCAACAAACCTTCCTAGACAGCCTTGTATTCCTGCCCCCGGCTTCTATCCCCCAGCTGATCCTTCCTATTCCTGAACTATTGGCCTTTCCCAGTCTTCTGCATGCAAGCACAAAGTCATTTGCTGCACTAAACTTGATCAACAGCAGCACAGTGACTTACCTTTGCTTGGTTGTGAGCCAAAGAATCTTTGGAATTGCTTTGCAAGGGAAGGGACCTGTGGACAAGGAGATAAAAAGCTTAGTAACAGAGATCTGAAGTCCAGAGATCACACGGAGCTCAATATCTTTTTCTGCTCCTGTACATCCCTGCGACATGTACCGAAAGCCAGATACCATTTAGGAAATTAGCTCTAATTTCTTATTCACGTTCATCTCCAGCAGTAGCAAAGCAATTCTTCTAGTCGTTTGCGTTTCCTCCGTCTCTCATCCTCTGCCCCGGTCTGTGCTGAGTTAGCAGATTGCAGTCAGGTGGTAATGAACTGGACAAGTTATTTATTTAAAAGGAGGGCAAAGTGCACAGAAGATGCAGCAAATTTGTTAACCTTCAGGGATCCTGCGCACTAAGCTTTCCAATTCATATTTTTAGAAAAAGCCTCCCTGTTGGCGTTTCAGTGCAAGCGACATTGTTTCGCAGGATCATACTGACCATAAGGCACTTTGTTTTCTAGAGGCTGTGGTAATCGGTCATCATTTGATATAGGCCATTGACAGTAACTGCCATCACTGTGGGAGCTGATAATCTGTCGCCCATCCCTCTGCCAGGTCACACTCTCCAATTGCTGTGAATGAAAACAGACACAGCATTACCAAACGCTTAAAGGGCTCCCCAGTTACATCCACATCCCAAGAATGGATTAAAAAGACTGTACCAGATCTCCCAGAAAGTGGTGTGTTGCTTGGCTAGCCTGTAAATCCCACAATATGATAAGGCCTCTGCTATATCCAATCAGAATCTGTTGGGGGTTTCTTGGATTCTCCTGCAAGGCCTCCACAGATCCCAGTGAGCGTCGACTCCTATAATCATCAGGCACTCTGAGGGAAGAACAGAAATGGGTTACTTTTCACTTCAAATTTGTTCTCTTCTCACCAGCCTCCATTCAACTTACCCCTGGACTGTAATCACAGTCTGTCAATGAGAAGGGAGGCGGGGGCAGAGACAACCAAACCAAGAGGGGTCTGAAGAGCAAACTGGAGGAGGGCCTATAAAGAATGGTGGGGAGTATGTGAGACATCCAGACAGCTCATTAAGGATTCTGGGCAGGGACATCACTGACCGTTAGAACAAGACTCAATAACCAGCATGTGTAACAAGGTGGCAATTGACAGGTCTTCCAATGCCAATGATCGATCAAACCTCTGTTTTGATGCTAAAAACGTGGACCCAGATACAACTATTCAGTAACCTCAGCAATCTTCAACATCATGGCAGCTGACAATTGACCAATACAGCTTCTCAACTGATTCCAATGGAAATCCATTTAAAAATAAACTAATCCCATTTGTCACAGTCACATAGGATGTCATTTGTGACTTTGATAAGAGCCGTTTCAGTATGGTGGCAGGGGCAGAGGCCTGATTGGAGGGATTCAAACATGGAGTTGTGGGAAAAGATCACAACAGATTTGGAAGTTGACAGCAGGTTCAAGAATTTGAGAAGAATGGGAGGTTATAGATGGGGTGTAGTTTGCAAGAGCAGAGGGGCTAAAGGTCAGGATTTTTTTTTAAACAGGAGTGTGCTGATGACAGATTTGAGGGAGGGGAAACAGGGTCATGAGTTTTGCAGGAATAGGGCAGAGGGAGCAGGTGGTAGCTCTCATGGGCTAGGTGAGCTCAGGGGGCTTGCAGGGAGATAGGAGAGAAATGAGAGAATGATGAGAGTTGAGATAGACTGGAGAAGCTGGGGTTCTCCTTAGAACAGAGTGTTAATGCTGCAAACGCTGTGACAATTTAGTGCATGCTTTAGTAATTAATAGCAACTGATGCTAATTGGGGAAGGTTAGGGCACATATATAAGAACCAGTTGGAAGGGGAAAGTAGTCTGCACTGAGTTTATTTACAAAACCCAGTATAACATATGCTGAAGACAGACTGGCTCCAGCATCTTCCTTTACCAGACGGATGCTCAACGGAGTGACATAAAGAAAGCCAAGAGGAGATTTCATAGAGGTATTTAAGATCATGAAGGATTTAGAGTAACTAAACAGAAACTCTGTTTCCTGTGGCTGAAGGAATCAATAACCAGATGCACAGATTTAAGGTGATTGGCAAAAGAACCTGGGGCTAAATGAGGAACATGTGGTTTGGATTTGGAAATCACTGCCTGGTGGAGAGGTGGATACAGATTCAAAAAAGAATGGAGGTGTCAGCTGTGGCTCAGTTCATAGCATCCTCGCCTTTGAATCAGAGGGTTGTGGGTTCGTGTCCCACTCCCGGAAACCAAGAACTGTGATTGTACTCGAAAGAGTTGCAATCTGTGACTGTTGATAACTCGAAAGAGTTTCAAAAAAGAATTGGATTAATACTTGAAGGAAGAAAGGAGAAAAAAAGAACTAAAGCAACAGAGGTGCAAGTGAATGAGAAAGAGAAAGATTGGAAAACTTGAATTGTATCTTGGCAAAAATCACGTGGCGATACTGGGACCAAACTTCACCCCCAGCACCAACATCCTTCAATTATTCAAAAGGAAAAGAAAACAGTAGTAATAAATAAGGAAGTGGGGTAATGAATAACAGCTCCTCCTGTCCAATACCATCTGTATAAAGGTCATCAGATTATAATCTATAGTAATAATAAAGCAGGTGGCAGTGGTAGGCTCAGGTTGAAGCATGTTAATGAACAGAAGCCTTACTTCTGTAGAACAGCTTCCTGACTGATGGTTCTCTCTTCCTGCTCGCTGAAGGATGGCTGTTCGACCACAAACACACAGCCGCCTTCTGTCCCCAGGAACAACACATCACCAGGCGAATGAGGGAGCACCACTGTTATGGTAGTGACACTTGGCGGAGCACTGTAAACAGGAAACAAGCAGGTCACAGGGGGTATCAGTTGATTGAGAACAGCAAGATCGAGAAACCAGAACTCTGCACCGTGTAAAGTTATTGAGTCAAATAAATGACAATTATACAATGCACACTTGCCCTGCTCAAACAGCTCTACGTGGCCTCTCGAGCAGCGTACAACTGGAGTGGAAATGGAAGAAATCCTGCTCGCACGTTCATCATCTTCTGAATGGATGCAGAACCAACACAGACCTCCTGCTCCTGACAGCCAGGGATACTCTGGGCCTTAGAGCAAGGTCTGTAGCATCGCTTCACACTCATGACAACAGTGTGTGTAACTGATCCCACTTGGTACTGTACGACTTCACTAGATCAGATAACAGTGGACAGCAGAAGCACTGGATAACCTGTTCGTTCTCAAGGTGAATTTTGCTGGATTGTAACATTCTGAAACCTATTAAACTCCCTGAGCCATCAATTAGAGTCACAGCAATTTCTGACAATCCCAACATTAGACTGTATTCAGTGCCCTGTGTGAGCCCTTGTGACCATAATGCGCCTTATTTAGTGAATATCAGTATATCTAATGTTCTGCTATTCTATTTAGTTATGGTTGTAATCTGTCCTAGTTGAACAGAGAATAAACACTGATCATGTGACAGCCTGCAAGCCAAAAGAAAAGCAAACATTAAAAAACTCACTCGCTCAATAAATCTAAAACCGCTGGTGCGCATCCCCCACAATTTTGGACAGTGCAAACCTCACTCGGGCCAAGCCGGTTTAAAATCTTACCCGGGCTGCCCTCGTAGATCGAAACGAGATTCCTCCTTTAGGACACTCAGTCCATCTGGGCTTTTCCTCAGCTTCCATAAATGCAGACTGTTGTCATCCAAGAGCGTCACCAGCTGACCCTGCAACAGAGATACCCCACATTCTATAGAATATGTTCATTCAGAATCCACCAGCTCAAAAGGAAGTCAAGCTGGCAATTTGGTACAATCTGCTACTTTCCTACCACGAGACTCCTGAACCATTGAAGCTCAGAAGAAGCAGCACGAGGAACAGCATAGCTTCGAATTAAACACCTTACAACCTGGAGTTCAATAACTTCAGATCATAACTTATGCTCTCATTTTTTTCCAGGAGATTAGCAGTGGCCAATAATTTTGCTTTTGCTACTTACATTTTCTCTTATGTTTCTTCATTTGTCCCATTACCATCTCCTTTTGTCATTTACTCTCTCCTGCCAGTCCTAATCACTCTATCGAAGACTTTCCCAATTGTTCTTTCCTTTCCTCTCTTTCGCTGCCCCTACACTTACTTAAATCTTGCTACATCGTTAACTCTTCCAATTCTGATGGAAGGTCACCAACTTGAAACGTTAACTTTGTTTCTCTTTCCAACAATTGTGCCTGATCTGCGTATTTCCAGCATTTTGTTTTTATTTCTGAGTCTCTAAGGCCTGTCCTCCTTTGCCAGATTTTCACGCTTCCCCTCTCCAATTGAGCTGACTGGCTTCAACAATTCACACATTCCCCGCATGTCACACATGCCTTTTATTTAACTACATTTCTCTCATCTGCTCTTTTGTCTCAAGTCATTATCAGTTCCAAAAGTCAACCATTGCTTGTCCTCCATCCAATACATTGAACACTTTATTCTGCTGCTCCATGTGACTCCTCAGTCATCGAATGTACAGTACAGAAACAGGTCATACTGCCAAACAGCTCCACACGGTTCCTAGAATCACAGAATGTTACACTCAAAGCTGCCACCCAGCCGTCATGCCTGTGCTAGTAGAGTTATCCAATTCATCCCACTCCTCTGCTCTTTCCCCACAGCCCTGTAATTTTTTGCCCTTCAATCTTTGATCCAATTCCCTTTTCAGTGTTATTGAATTTGCTTCCAGCACCCTATTCCAGATCACAAATTGAATGCAACTACATTTCTCCTCACGTCACGTCTGCTTCTTTCCCAATCACCTTAAATCTGCATTCTCTGGTTACCCATGCTCCTGCCACTGGAAACAAGTAACTCTTAATTTATCCTGTCAAAACCTTTCATGATTTTGAACACTACTAGTAAATCTCCTCTTAATCTTCTCGCTCCAAGGAGAGCAACCCTAGGCTGAGCACCCAGTCCACATAACTGAAGTCCCTCATCCATTCTACCATTCCAGTAAATCTCTGCATCTTATCCAAGGCCTTGACATCCTTTCTTATAGTGTGGTGCCCCAGAACTGAACAAAATACTCAAGCTGAGGCCTAACCAGTGATTTACAGAAGTTCTTCAGAACTTCCTTGCTTTTGTATTCTATTCCTATTAACAAGGCCAAGGATCCCATATAATTTAAGAGCCTTCTCAACTTGCCCTACTCCTTCAAAGACCACACCCCAGGTCTCTCTGATCCTGCACCCCTTTAAATTTGTACCATTTTGTTCATATTGCCTCTCATTCTTCCCATCAAAATGCATCACTTCATTCTTTTCTGTGTTAAATTCCATCAGCCATGTGTCTGTCCATTTCACTAGCCCTCCTGAAGTCTGCTACTATCCTCCTCATTGTTCACTACATTTGAGTTTTGTATCATTTGCAAACTTTGTCATTACATTGTGTATATGCAAGTCCAGGTTATTAACGTATGTATGAATGAAAAAGAGAGAGACATGCTGAGAAAGCTTTTTGTCTTACACAAGATGTCTCTTTTCAGCAATACCCAACTTCTGTCTACCAAGCAACTATTATTAACATATATTAAAAAGAGCAGTGCTCCAAATACTGCTCCCCATCCCCCCTACCAGGAACATCACTGCATACTTCCTTTTGGCTTTAAGAAATCTGCACTGCCTTCCATTTATTAATCCATGCTTTTCCAAATGCCAATTATTTTCATCCTAGATTATCGTCTCAAAAAAGCTTCCCCACCACCAATGTTAGGAAGACTGGTCTGTATTACCAGGTTTCTCTCTTTTCTAAAAAGGAGAACAACATTTGAAATTAAAACAGAAAATGCCAGAAATACTCAGCAGATCTGGTAGCACCTGTGGAGAGATGAACAGAGTTAACATTTCAGTTCTGTGACCCTTCATTAGAATTGAAAAAAGTTAGAATTGTTAGAAGTTTTGAGCAAGTGAAAGTGGATAGTTAAGAAAAAGAACAAAGGGGAAGGCCTGTGACAGGGTAGAAGGCAGGATTGCTTAGATTACAAAAGGGTTGTTGGTGTAAGGTTAAAGAGAGAGTGGGGAGCAATAAAAGTTGTGTCTAGAGGAGGTGTGAATGGCAGAATGAAGACTAGCTACCATCCAAAGGCAAAAATAAGAGAAAAATGAGCGTAAAACAAAAACCTGCAAAAAAAGGGTAAACAAAAGGAAGGCAGAGGATATAGTCTGAAATTGTTGAACCTGTCATTTTAATTATCTACCTTGCTGTTATGCTGACCCCTCTATCCTTGGCCTCCTGCAAGGTTCCAGTGAAGCTTAACACAAGCTCGAGGAACAGCATCTTATCTTTCAATTAGACACTTATAGCCTTCTAGACTCAACACTGAGTTCAGCAACTAAAGACCATAATCTCTGCATCCGTTTCATTTCCTCTAACTTTGCAGGATTTGGTTTTACTCTCGTTTTTGCTTTCCATTGGCAGCTGTTCATTATTCTGCCATTCACACCTCCTCTAGACACATCTTTTGTTTCTTTACTTGTCCCATTACTAGTTCTTTGGTCTCTCCTGTCTTCCACCTTATCAGACCTTCACTTTCGTCCTTTTTCACTTGCTTCAATTCTTACTTTTCCCAGTTCTGATGAAAGGTCACAACCTGAAACATTAACCCTGATTCTCTCTCCACAAATACTGCCTGATCTGCTGAGTATTTCCAGCATTTTCTGTTTTTATTTCAGATTCCAGCATCTGTAGCATTTTGCTTTTGTATACTTCTAGTCCTCTAGTACCACCCTGATATTCAAAAGAGTTTTAGAAAATTTATGATATGGCAGGTGGTATTTATCAGGCTGACCAAATCCACAAGGGAAACTTGGCCACGCTATCACAACGATTTTGCAATTTCTATTTACTACGCGAAGGCTTGTGCACTGAAGTCAGACGTAATGAGTCCACTTGTTTTATCTCTACCTTCACCCCACCCCCACTAGAGCTATCTGTACCTTGCTCGTCCTGCTTTCTACCCTTAATTAGCACATTCCTTAGATAATATCACCACCTTCAACACCTCTTTGTCCTTTTGTATGTGACATCGTTTGATTATCTCCACCTATCACTGGCCCTCTATCCAGCTCTACCTGTCCCACCCCCCCCCCCCACTTAAACCAGCTTATATTTCACCTCTCTTCTATTTTTACTTAGTTCTGTTGAAGGGTCGTTCGGACTCGAAACGTTAACTGTGTTCTTCTCCGCAGATGCTGCCAGACCTGCTGAGTTTTTTAAGGTATTTTTGTTTTTGTAATGAGTCCACTATCACTTTTAGAAATTTTAAGATTAAATGAAAACATTCATTAACAAAGGAAAAAAAAACTTAAAACACACTCAAGATTTCAGTTACACCGTTATAACAGTTCCCCAAATTTCTACTTAAAGGGAATGTGTAGTTGGGAGTCTGGTTAAGGCAAGTTCAAATAGATTCCAAATTTATAAAGTCACCCAGCAGTATTACCACAAGCACCCACCGGACAATGGAATTCCAAAGGCTTTTAACACAACTTTGGTCACTGGAACACCAAACTTCTTCAGGGTAGTTAAAGGTTCCCCCCCTCTACCCACCCCCCACCAAGCCTGTTTCACATAGTCACCTTTCAAGATCTCACATGACCACACCTTACACAGCCTTCCATCCTTCTTTAAATTTATTTCTCCCTTTTTGATCAGTAAATCCCATTTTTTCCACTTGTCTTTAGAAATTACTTTTCCCAGAATATAACAAACTTTCATGTTCTCATTATGGCCAGCACTTCAGGGGGGAAAAAAAATCAACGTAATAACCTTGCCTTATTTATCCTGCCAGTTGTAAACATTTTCCATGTCCCTTTGCAAATCAAACACTTCCCCACTTATCTAAAAATGCAAATTTAATTCACACCGTATCTGTTGACCTCAGCCTATCTCTACTCATCTCCATTTCAAATGCCTGTTTTACACCTCACTTCTTTGATAATTTAAACCTTGCAGCCTACCCGTCTCCAGTTTAATTAAATTAGCCACACACACGGAACCACACACACACATACACACAAGCCTGCTTTTAAGTATCCCACAGTAATATTAGGAACAATATGACAGCTCCTTGACAAATTGTAGCTAGAACCTCTGCAATTTCCACCCTTACTTCCCTCAGTAAATTATGATGCATTCCATATAGACTGGATGCTTTCTCCGCTTTAGGGAGTCAGCATTTTAAGTACCTCTGCTTTGTCTATTTTTATCCTATCTGATATTACTGCCTCCTTCTTCACTGCTAGTGACAGCATCCTCTTCTCTTGTGAAGATAGATGCAAAGTACTCAGTTAGTATCTCAGGCATGTCCTCTGCCTCTATAATACGGTCTCCTTTTTGTCCCTAATGGGCTCCATGCTTCCTTAGACTATTTGACTTTTACTATTTGCATGTTTCCCACCTGATTTCATCTAACCCCATCAACATAACCTTCTATTCCTATGCCCTCATCTATTCCTTGTAGTAGTGAGTTCCACATTCTCACCACTCTCAGGGTATTGCAAGTATGGTACTGCAAGGTTCCTTAATATATTTCTCTGCTTTTCAATTCTACGTCCTCGAGAAATGAACCCAAGTGCTTTATTCACATTTTCATGGCCTTGTTAACCTTGTGATTTGTGTATCTGTATCCTGAGATCCCTCTGCTCCTCTACTCCATTTAGATTCTTATTTTCCAAGGAGTCTGTGACCTCCTTATTCATCCTAAGTGTAACACCTCACCCTTGACTATATCAACATTAATTTACTTTTCACATACCTGTTCTTCAAATTTATTAACTTCTTACATTTTGTCCTAAGTCTTCTTCGGTATTTACTCTTTCCTCCCAAATTGGTATCACCCGCAAATTTTGAAATTATACTTCCAATTCGAGTCTAAATAGTGTATGTAACTGGGCAACAGTGGCTCTAGCACCAATCCTTGTGGAACATCACTTCCCATCATTTGTCAGTCGGAGTAACTTCTTTTATCTACTACTGTTTTGTTGCCAGTTAACTATTATACTACAATTCATTGTATGACTCCACATGTATTGACCTTAGTTGTGAACTCTAGAAAATCCAAGATTATTATATCCACTGCATTCACTCCCTCTAAAAATATACTTTCAATTCAAATAATTAAATTTATAATGTTGACAGCAAACCCAGATGTGTCCATTAAATCATATTTGTTTTGTTCTAAAAATTTAGAACAATTTCAGGGCATTTTGTCAGTAAAAGTACGATTAAAAATAGAAGTTGACAAAACCTAAATGATTGCGAAATGCCAATATAATGTGACCATGAAAGCAGCCATACCCCTACATCATGGGCAGCTGTTTATTACTTCATTCGCTAAGTACCAAATGTCCACAGGCCATGCTGTAAGTTCAAGAATTGTAGAAGGTGATGACATCGAGGCATTGGGAATTGTGCAACATGAAATAAACAAAGGCCTGTGGCTTCTGTCACCAGAGTGGACACTATGCAATTTACTGTTCAATGTCACATACAAATCAGTCCGTTGGTAGGAAGGACGAAATTTTAAAAATCCCAGAAAGCAGGCAGGGATTTCAACAACAACTTATATTTATATAGTACCTTTAATGTAATGAAACATCACAAGGCACTCACAAGAGCATTATAAAACAAAGTATGATACCAAGCCACATAAGGAGACATTCAGTCAGATGACCAATGGCCTGATCAAAGAGGTAGGTTTTAAGGAGTGTCTTAAAAGGAGTCTTAAAGCCATTGCAGAGAAATGGAAAGAGGGAACTCCAGAGCTTAGGGCCAAGGCAACTGAAGGCACGGCCACCAATGGTGGAGCAATTATAATTTCCAGTGGTTGGTCCCGTTCTCCACTAACTTCAGCGCAAGACTGGAGAGTCATTTTTTTGGTCGTTATGATGACTAGGGTTGCCAATTTGGGCTGGAAATATTCAAGGAGATATCGGTGGAAGTGATGTCATGGAAAGCTGGTGGCAAGGTGAGAGTGAGCGAATTGCTTCACTGGCCCAATTTCTCATCCACCCTGCCATCTCATCCCACTTCCCTTGGCCACTCTCCCAGACTCAGTTTTTGGGCATTTATTTCTCTTTCTGCTTCTCCTTTCTCTCCTCCGCAACAACCACCTGGGGGACTTTCAAATGTTTAATACTGGCTTCAAACACGAGTTGTGTTGAATGCCCCAAGATTAGAAGAAAACAAATAAAGCAACACTTTCACTATTAACTCAGTCAACAGAGTGTATCAAATTTGACAACTGCAACTGATGAGAAATTCTCCCTCTGAGGGTCAGAGTCTTTGGAACTTTTTGTGGAAGCAGATTCTTTGAATACTTTTAAGGCAGAGGTAGACATATTCTTGATAAGCAAGGGGGTTAAAGGTTATCAGGGGTAGGCAGGAATGTGGATTTGAGGTTACAATCAGATCAGCCATGATCTTATTGAATGTTGGAGCAGGATCAAGGGGCCTAGTGGCCTACTCCCCTCCTAATTTGCATGTTCGTATGATGTGATGCTAAACTTTTTAAAAAGTCTTCTTACTGCCCTCCCAATTCAATGATATGAATAATTTAACCAGCACCTTTAATTGGCAGACAGATCTCAGCATGGATACAGCAAGCTCTGTCTGTCTATTATGCCTCTGAAGATCTACTCTTGGAGGTGTGTTTGAAATGTTGATTTTTAACTGTTTTAATCTATTTAATACATTTATCAATCTGATTTTCTAAGCACCGAGTGGAGTGAATTATATTGTTTTAGAAATGTGTGTCTTTCTCAATCAACTCAGATTTAAGCTTATGTCATCAATTTGATCGATTATTTCCAGTGACAGGTACAAGGAGGAGTAAAGGTGCCTTTTAAAATCTCCTGGGTTGCTTTTAAAAGCCACTGGGAGATTGATGGCAAATCAGGTAGACTCCTGGCCATTCTGGGATGGTTGACAATCCTAATGACAACTAGGGTGGGACCAGCTACGTGGAAATTTCAGGGTGATTCTTGAGATTGTTGAGCAGATGTACAGGTTCCTCAAGCACCAAGAAAGTGGGTAAGATAGTTGGGGGTGGGGGTGGTGGGGTGGAGAGAGGGGGAGTTATATAGGCATGAACGACCAATACAAAGTACTTCCCTCCCAGGCTGCTAGCATCAGTGTCCAAGATTGATCCTGAGAGTTGGCAGACTACCAGCCAATCCCAGAGGTTTGGTAAGCCAGGGATTGAGGCAATGCGTATTCAAGGAGGACACGAAGCAGGAAGTATTCAGTTGGGGAAATCTTGTGGTGGATTTACAAAATGTACATAAACTTATCCTCCTGTCCACTCTTCCTCAGTCAGAACACACTGATGGACACCGAACAATCAACATTGCTGCATGGTGCTTGAGCCCAAGAGCGCTGCTGAGACCTTGTAACTTTGAAATCTTCCTTCACTGGCACTAACTTTGCTGGTATTACAGGGACTCGTTACTTTGGAGTAGGAGGTTGCCCAAAGTAGGGAGGAGGAAGAGGGGAAGCATAATGTGATAATTGGACAGGATTCAATGGTTAGGTGGACAGATCACATCCATCTTAAGTCCTGGTCCCAGGGTGAGGGACACCTCAAACTGGCTTAAAGAGTACTGGAGAGGAGGACAGGATCCAGTTATGGCCCATGTTGGAAGTAGTAGTAGAGTGAAGAGTAGGCAAGAGTTCCTGTTTGAAGAATGTCAGAAACTAGGAGCTAAATTAAAGAATGGGACCTGAACGGGGACATGACAACATAAAACTACAAGAAAAAGTTTGTAAAAAGCAAAAAATAGCATAGACCCTAGCGACTTGGAAAAGAGCAGCTAAAACCTACAAAAAGGGCATATGAAAAGCATTTACAAGAATTAAAATCAACATTAATAATGCCTTTACATTAGGAAAGAGGTGGTAAAAATTAAAAACAAAAAATGCTGGAAAAAACTCAGCAGGTCTGCCAGCATCTGTGGAGAGAAAGACAGAGGTAACGTTTCGAGTCCGTATGACTCTTCTTCAGAGCTAAAGAGAAGTAAAAATGTGGTGAAATTTATACTGTTTAAGTGGGGCGGAGCAGGTGAAGTTGGATAGCTCCGACAGTATTTTGCTTTATCTTAGTGGTAAAAATCAATTTGGGCCCCTTGAAACCTGATAAGATACTGTCAAGGAAAAGAAGAAAATGGCGAACATGTTGAATAACTACTTTGCATCAGTATTTACAGTAGCGGAAGAGGTCAGCATGTCAGACATTCAAAGGAAACTAATACTGAATCAGGGATAGGGAGTCGCCAAAACGAACATGAGGATGACAACACTAATTAAGAAAACAATTGCATTAAAGAATGACAAACCTGCAGGAATAGATGGTTTCCATCCGAGGGTTTTAAAGGAAGTAGAGTCAAACATTGCAGATGTCCTAACTATAATGTTCCAAAGTTTTCGATTTGGGAATTGCACCTTTAGATTGGAAAATTATGCTAATTAAGAAAAGAGAGAGGGGAACAGCCGGGAAGTACTGACCAGTTAGCCTAATATCTCTTACTGGGAAATTACTAGAGTCTATAGTTTAGGATAGGGTGACTGAACACCTTGAAAACTTCCAGCTGATCAGAGAGAATCAGCATAGATTTGTAAAGGTTAGGTCACGCCTGACGAATCTGTTTGAATTTTTGGAAGAGGTGACTAAAGTAGTAGACATGGGAATGGCTATGGATGTTATTTATTTGGACTTCCAGAAAGTAGTTAATAAAGTTCCCCATCAGACATCATTAGTTGAAATTAAAACTCATGGAACTGACAGCAAATTATTGACCTGGCTGGGAAATTGGCTGAACATCAGGAGACAAAGTAAGTATAATGGGCAGGTCCTCTAATTGACAGGATGTAAGAATGTATGTTGGGGCCTCAGCTATTCAACATATTTATTCACAACTTAGCTGATGAAACAGAAAGTCACATATCCAAATTTTCTGATGACAAAGATAAACTGCATTGCAAACAGGGTAGATGAAAGCATAATCTACTAACACCTCTTTAATTTTAAGTGAATGAGCAAAATTGTGGCAAATGAATTTCAAAGTAGGCAATCCTGAGATCATACACTTTGGGCCCAAAAAAGGATAGAAGGGGGTAATTTCTAAATCTGTAACCTCATAGTCCACTATATCCACCACTCTACCATTGCCATCAAGCTAGGGGGTCAGTTCTGGTTCAATAAGGAGTGTAGGAGAGCATGTCAAGAACAGCACCTAAAAATGTAGGAGGTGCCAACCTGGTGAAGCTAGTACTCAGGACTACATCATGATAAACAGCAGAAGCAATATGCTATAGACAGAACCAAGCAATCGCACAATTAACTGATCAGATCAAAACTCTGCAGTTCCACCACATCCAATTGTGAATATAGGTGGACAATTAAACAACTATCTGGAAGAGGAGGCTCCAAAAAACATCCCCATCCTCAACGATGCGGGAATCCAACAAGTCAGTGTAAAAGAAGCATTTGTAACCATCTTCATCCAGAAGTGCCAAGTGGCCTCCTCCTGAGGTCCCCACCATTATAGATGCCAGTCTTCAGAAAATTCAATTTACTCCATGTGATATCAAAAAATGGCTGGATGGCATTGGATACTGCAAAGGCTATGGGCCCTGACAACATTCCAGCAATACTACTGAAGACTTGTGCTCCTGTCATGAAGCTATTAATGTATATAATATTTTGGGAAATATTTTTCTTTTAAAATAGAGGTTTAGTCTGCGGGTGTCTTAATTAGATTAAAGCCAGCTAGTCTGGGTGCTTTGATATGTACTAGTTTGATATGTAAACAGAGAGGTAGAGTGTATTTGCATTTTTTGAATAGAGCTTCAAGAAGTGGGGTGAAAACTTGACGCCTTTCTGGCAGTTACCAAGCAATATGTTTATATCACTAATAAAATTGGTACGATGAATGGGGTTTCATTGTTAAAAGGTAAAGTTCAAAGAGACTGGTGAGACAATGAGAATTTGAATTCAATCAGTGGTGGTAGGTATAACTTCAGTAGTTTTCGGGTGTGCAGAGCTGAAGCAATGTGAGATCAAAAGGCAGCTGTAAGCCTCCAACTGGCTCCACATTGAGCCTCATTGAATTCGTAAGGTGAAAATGCTTTGCCTGGTGTTTGGTTAAGTCTATTTGTTGCTGTTGTCTTAATGGAGATTAGTTTGGGAATTTGTTAAAAGTTATGATAGTAGTAATTTGTAGCCATGTGTACATATATTTTAAACTTGTGTAATTAACAAAATGTTTCATTTAGTTTAATGTAAAGCCTCGAGAACTAGTGGTCTGATTCCTGAGTTTAGAGTCGCATCTCAAACATAACACTTAAAATTATCGGTTATGACACTTGTTTAAAGTTTCTCTCTGGGAATTTTAAATAACTCCGCTTTACCAACTGCATCGGTCATAACAGCTCCATAACTAACCACACCCCTAGTTAAGCTGTTCCAGTACAGCCTCTAGACGACATCTACCTGGCAATGTGGAAAACTGCCCAGGTATGTCCTGTCTACAAAAAGCAGGGCAAATCCAACTGGCCGATTACCGCCCCATCAATCCACTCGCAATCATCAGCAAAGTAAAGGAAGGTGACGTCAAATGTTATAGTGCACTTAGCAGTAATCTGCTCACCAATGTTCAGTTTGGGTTCCACCAGGGCCACTCAGCAACTGACCTCATTACAGCCATGGTCCAAACATGGACAAAAGAGCTGAAATCCAGAAGCAAGGTGAGAATGACTGCCCTTGACATCAAAGCATCATTTGACCGAGTGTGGCACCAAGGGGCCCTAGCAAAACTGGAGTCAATGGGAATCAGGGGAAAACTCTCCACTGGTTCGAGTCATACCTAGCACAAAGGAAGATGGTTATGGTTGTTGGAGGTCAATCATCTCAGCCCCAAGACATCACTGCAGGAGTTCCTCAGGGTAGTGTCTTAGACCCAACAATCTTCACTCCTTTCAGCGTAAGGTCAGAAGTGGGAATGTTTGCTGATGATTGCAGAGTGTTCAGCACCATTCACAACTCCTTAGATAGTGAAGCAGTCCATGCTTGCATGAAACAGGACCTGGACAACATTCAGGCTTGGGCTGATAAATGGCGAGTAACATTCGCACCACACAAATGTCAGGCATGAGTATCTCTAACAAGGGGGAATCTAACCATCTCCCCTTGTCATTAATGGCATAACCATTGCTGAATCCCCCAATATCAATATCCTGGGGGTTACCATTGACCAGAAACTGAATTGGACCAACTATATGAATACTGTGGCTACGAGAGCAGGTCAGAGGCTGGGAATCCTGTGGCGAGTAACTCACCACCTGACTCCGCAAAGCCTTTCCAGCATCAAATAGGCACAAGTCTGTAGTGCGATGGAATATTCTCCACTTGCCTGGATGAGTGCAGCTCCAACAACACTCAAGAATCTTGACACCATCCAAGACAAAGCAGCTCACTTGTTTGGGGCCCAATTCATCACCTTGAATATTTCACTCCCTCCACCATCGGTACACTGTGGCAGCAGTGTGCTTGACAAGGCTCCTTTGACTGTAAACCTGCAACCTCTATCAACTAGAAGGACTAGAACAGCAGGCACATGGGAACACCACCACCTACAAGTTCCCCTCCAAACCACAAACCATCCTGACTTGGAACGATGTCGCTGTTTCTTCACTGTTGCTGGATAAAAATCCTGGAACTCCCTCCCTAACAGCACTGTGGGTGTACCTACACCACATGGACTGCAGTGTTTTAAGAAGGTGTCGCCGCCACCACCACCTTCTCAAGGGCAATTAAGGATAGGCAATAAACGCTGGTCTTGCCAGCCAAGCTCACACCCAAGAACAATTAACAAAAAATAAAGTAGCGAAAAGCTAGAATGTCCAAATAGATTTGCCAAAGCAGGTACATAGATCATTAAAATGTCATGGACAGGTACAGAAAATAATCAGAAGGCTCATGGAATGTTGGTCTTTATATCCACAGAACTAGAACACAAGAGGGTAGATGTCATGCTTCAGGTCTCAAAAGGTGTGTTTAGAATGCATCTGGAGAACTGTGAGCAATTTTGGGCACCATACCTGAGGAAGGATATACTGGCTTGATTTGATCAAAGTTTCAAGACATTAAGCACAATAGAAAGGGGAGAGAGAGAGAGAGAGAGAGAAACTATTTCCACTGGTTGAGGGGAGTCTAGAACTAAAGTGTATAGTCTAAAAATTAGAGCTGGATTTATCAGGAGTGAAATTAGAAAACACTTTTACATAGAAAAGTGAAGTAGACATTTGAAACTCTTCCACAAATGGCAATTGATGCTTGATCAACTGTTAACTTTAAAACTGAGATTGATATATTTTGTTATCCAAAAGTCTTAAGAGACATGGAGCTAAAGTGGTTTATGAAGTTAGATTGCAGATCAACCATGTTCTCATTGAAAGGCAGAACAAGCTCTCATTGAATGGCTGATTCCTGTTCCCATGACTAGTTTCCAGAAAAAGACTTGTTGCACTTGCCATTCCCTCTAGCCCTTCACCTATGTTACAATTATACCGTTAATTGCAAATTGAAAGATTTCTGATTTCCAGTGAGCTCTGGTTTACAATGTACAGCAGAGTGGAGTGGAATGCCACTTTATACTTGCTGCCAGTAACATTCTATAAGACTATTCTGGTTGGATCCGAGTCGAAATAGACATCATCTCAAATCTACAAAGCCTTAGAATTAGTGTAATCAGGGAAGAGGCGAGAACAGAAAGAAGAACACGTGAACATGAAGTGACAAAAAATAATTCGGAAGAGAGAAGAACGCATTACCTGTTCTGGTAGGAAATGAATCTGGGTAACAGCTGCATTCTCCTCATGCAAGCCCATGACCTCCACCTCCGGTGCTCCGTAGCTACAGCCACAGGTTAAGGACCACAACTTTCAGCACACATCCATTGTGTAACATTTAAACTCAAGTTCATAACTTAAACCAATCTGAAAAAAAAAAATGGAACTCTCCATTTCTGAATCCATGGGCTCAATTTGAAAAGTACATCACTGGCACACTGTCCGTTCCTGGGTAATGCCAGGAAACTGATCCCAAGCCTCTATAACTGGCCTCAGCCCCACTGGACTACAGAGGAGTGGGGGCTCGGGAGCAGAGTGTGTCTGAACAGTAACTATAAATTGCTCTAAAGCCTTAGTGATGATGCCTCCAAAATGTGCCTAAATGGAATTTTAGCTTAAAAGCAGACTTTACAAAATGACAATTCAAGTTCTACAAGGTTTTGCTGACAGTATTAAAAGGAAGAGGAGGGAAGGAGGCTCTTGTGGAGCATAAATACCGACATGAACCTGCTAGACCAAATAGCCCACTTCTGTGCTGTGAACTGAATGTTAGGACAACACAAAAAAGATCAATTCAAATCATCATGGAGGGTTTGTGTCATGGAGTTTCCCAGATAAATAAGCAGCAGTAACCACAGCAGATAAAAGCAAAATACTGCGGATGCTGGAAGTCTGAAATAAAAGCAAAAAATGGTGGAAAAACTCAGCAGGTCTGACAGCGTCTGCGGAGAGAGAAACAGAGTTAACGTTTCGAGTCCATATGACTCTTCTTCAGAGCCTGCTCTCAAAACATTAATTCTGTTTCTCTCTCCACAGATGCTCTCAGGCCTGCTGAGTTTTTCCATTTTCTATTTTTATTTCAGCGGATTCAGTAATCGCCATTAGACCTTTTCTACTCCCACATAGGGGCAGTGAGGCTGCAACATAAGTGCAGTCTCCAAGTGTAATCAGATTTAACACTAGTGATACCCAAATATCTTCTCCAATTATGGAAACATTTTAAAGTACTTCATTATTTCCTCAGGAAAACTACCAAACTAGGATACAAGGGATTCACGTGGGTTCATTGTTAATCCCAGCTCAGTTATAAAAAGATAAGACTAAAAAGAAAAGGCTAATGGTCAAACCTGTCAATTTGTCAGATTTACTGGAGCAACCAAGTTAGGTTTGAGAGTCTCTGAAGGCTGCAATTAGGCCAAATCACAAACCAGCAGGATTAAATGACCATAGTGAAAAGTAAAACTGAAAGGCGTTTTATCAGACTACATGAAGCTTTCATAATGAGTTGGACAAATTAATGGCACAAGAGGAGTTAAATAGGATTTATCCACATGATTGCATGGTGACCATGGTTAGGAATCAAATATTCCAGGGGACTGATGTATAGAGAAGGCATAAAATGGAAAAGGTAGGGTGTAGCCCTGATAAGAAAGGGTGACATTTGGACAGTAGTGAGGAAGGATCTTAGCTCAAAAGAACAGGAAGTACAGTCAGTATGGGTGGAGATAAGGAATAACAAGGGTAGAAAACACTGGTGGGTTTAGTTCATGAGCCCCCTGACAATAATATTGCTCTAACAGTACAGTTAATCAAGAAGTCGGAGAGGCTTGTAACAAACACAAAGCAACAGTTGTAGGGGATGTGATTTTGATAATATACCATTTTTAGGATTTTATATTAATGAGGGCTAACATTTTGGAATCCCATACTAACTACACTTAAAATAGACTAGCTTAAGCTTTTGCTTGCTGAGAGATGGATAATTAAACGGTTAAATTGACCAGGCTGCTAGCAATTGCAGCTGCAAGGCTCAAGGCTGTCAGTACTGAGAGAACACGGTTTTGCTGATAAGAGTTAGCTTGCCAGGAGTGTTCCTAGACAGCACCCCTTTGCTTTAAAGGCACATGCAAGGCCTCCCAAGAATTCTCAGCATCAATCCCTCCCTTTAGATTGACTTCATCCTGGGGTCTTAAAAGAGGTGGCTAATGAGGTAGTACAAGCATTGATGTTAATTCTCCAAAATTCCCTAGACTCTGGACAAGTTCCATCAGACTGGAAAGCAGCAAATATAACCCCTCTATTCAAGAAGGGAGGGAGGCAGAAAACAGGCAACTATAGGCCAGTTAGCTTGACGTCTGTCATGGGGAAAGTGTTAGAATCAATCATTAGGGTGGTTATAGCTGAGCACTTAGAAAAACAAGGTAATCAGGAAGAGTGAGCATGGTTTTGTGAAAGGGAAATCCTGTTTGACCAATTTATTAGAGTTCTTTGAGGGAGTAACATGTGCTGTGGATGAAGGGGAGCCTGTAGATGTACTGTACTTGGATTTCCAGAAGGCATTTGATAAGGTGCCACATCAAAGATTATTGCGGAAAATAAAAGCTCGTGATGTAGGGGTAACTTATTAATGTGAATAGAGGATTGGCTGGCTGGCAGCAAAGAGAGAGTATGCATAAATGGGTCTTTGTCTGATTGGCAAATTGTCTGATGAGTGGAGTCCCACAGGAGCCTGTGCTGGGAACTCAACTTTTAACAATTTACATCAATGACTTGGATGAGGGGGAACAAAGGCATGGCAGATAAATTTGCAGATAACACAAAGTTAGGTAGGAAAGTATGTTGTGAAGAAGGCATAAGGAGTTTGCAGATGGATATAAGTAAGCTGAGTGAGTGCGCAAAAATCTGGCAGATGGAGTATAATGTGGGAAAAAGTGAAGTTGTTCACTGTAGCAGGAAGAATAAAAAAGCAGAATTCTGCGGAGAATGACTGCAGAATTCAGAGGTGCAGAGGGATCTAGATGTTCTCATGTACGAGTCACAAAAAGTTAGTATGCAGGTACAGCAAGTAATCAAGCCGGCTAAGGTAATGCTATCCTTTATTATGAAAGGAACCGAACATAAAAGGATGTTATGCTCCAGTTATACACAGGGCATTGGTGAGGCTGCACTTCGAATACTGTGTGCAGTTTGGATGCACGTGCATTGGAGGTGCTTCACAGGAGGTTTACTAGATTGATACCTGGAATGAGTGAGTTGTCTTATGAGGAAAGGTTGGACAGACTGGGCTTGATTCTGCTAGAGTTTAGAAGAGTGAGGGGTGACTTGATTGAAGTATACAAGATCCTGAACGGCCTTGACAAGGTGGACGTGGAAAGTATGTTCCCTCTTGTGGGTGAGTCCAGAACTAAGGGCAGTTTTAAAATTAGAGGTCACCCTTATAGGACAGAGATGAGGAGTACATTTTTCTCTCAGAGGTTGTGCAACTTTGAAACTCTGCCTCAGAAGGTGGAGGCAAGGTCACTGAATATTTTAAGGCAGAGGTAGATAATTGTTAGGCAAGGGAATCAAAAGTTATCGGGGGTAGATGGGAATGTGGAATTCGAAACACAAACAGATCAGCCTCGATCTTGTTGAATGGCGGGGCCGGCCCGACGGGCTGAATGGCCTACCTCTGCTCCTATTTCATATCTTCGTATGTTCGTAAGGCTAGTAGAAGCACTTAGACATTTTAATTAGAATTGATTCCTAACATATTGATCATTTAAGTATAATAAACAGAGTAAGCCATTTAAAATAACTTCTTTGCTTATTTCTCCAGTTTTACCCCAAGACACACTGTTTAACCCTGGCACTTGAGAAGGCCAAGTGTAACACCTAGAGATAGCATTGAGTACAAGCAACGAGCATTTGTTTTAAGTTACTGGTTACATGAACTGAGTCATGAAGGTGGGAAGGGAAAGCAAGTGGCCTCACTTTTAGCCAATTGAAAGATTTAATATAACCTATGTCCAAATTTGGCACTAAGACTTTCAGATTTAGGAATAAATATTGAAAGTTGTTGACACAGTCGTCACCATCACTCCTATGGTGACAACTGTCCTGAAGACACAGCTCAAGCCAGGACAAAGAGAAAGACTTTGATTGTGGTATTAGCTCTCAGACGATCCACGGTCTCTGTGGGTTAATCCATGCCGTCTTCACTGCCTTTTTTTTTAAGTATATTTACCATCCTTGCTTAATAAATTCTACTTTGATTCACTGCACCTGGTTTTCTTCATCATTTGATTGTACCTTGCTGGGGGAGGCAGTGGCATAATGGTAACGTCATTGGACTAGTAATCCAGAGGCCCACGGGACTGGGGGCCCACTGTGCTCTGGGAAAGGGTTCAAATCTCAGCATAGCAGCTGGTGGAATTTGAATTCAATTAATAAATCTGGAACTAAAAGCTAATCTCAGTAATGGTGGCCATTGCCGATTGTCATAAAAACCCAACTGGTTCATTCATGTCCTTTAGGGAAGGAAATCTGCCGACCTTACCTAGTCTGTACTCTCTATGACTCCAGACCCACAACCATGTGGTTGACTCTTATATGCCCTCTGAAATGGCCTAACAAGCCACTCAGTTGTATCAAACCACTATGAAGTCTAAAAGGAATGAAAAAGAAAAAAGCAACAAACCATCCAATATCGACTTAGGCACGTGAAATGACAACAGCAAACTGAGCCCTGTCGACACTGCAAAGTCCCCCTTACTAACATCTGGGGGCTTGTGCCCTAATTGGGAGAACTGTCCCATAGACAGCCAAACCCAGTCAAGCAACAGCCTGACAGCCATACTCATCAATCACACCCTGCAGACAAGTCCCAGACACCACCATCACCATCCCTGGTATATCCTGTCCCATCAGCAGGGCAGACCCACCAGAGGTGGTGCCACAATGGTATACAGTCAGGAGGGAGTTGCATTGGGAGTCGCATGGCATCAGTTCAAATAAGGGCAAGTAAACCCCCTGCTGATTACTACCCACTGTCTCCCCATCAGCTGATGAATCAGTACTCCATTTGAAGACAACTTGGATGAAGCACAGAGGGTGGCAAAGGCAAAGAATGCATTCAGTGTGGGGGACTTTAACATCCCATGAGTGGCTTGGTGGCACCACTATTGATAGAGTTGGCTGAGTGCTAAAGGGCATGGCTGCAAGACAGTTGCCTTACCACCTGTCAGAGAGCCTAAGAGGGAAAACTTACCTCATCTTTAACAATCTACCTTCGCCAATGCATCTGTCCAGGACAGTAGTAGTAGGAGTGACCATTGCACAAGACTTGTGGAGACAAAGTCCTGCCTTCACATAGAGGGTATCCCCTCTATCGTTTAGCACTACCACCGTGCTAAATGGGAAAGATTTCAAACAGGTCTAGCAACTCAAAACTGGGCATCCATGAGGCACTGTGGGCCAACAGCAGCAAAACTGTAAGATAAACATTTCCAGCAAAATACTGTGGATGCTGGAAATTCCATTTCCCTCCTGGTGTTTGACAAGGTGTTTACCAAAACTCGCTTTCACAGCCAAATTCTTTCCAGAGTGCTTACCCTTGTCCTGCTATCATCACATTCACCATCAACATCTCCTTTAGCCAGTACCAATACCATTAATACCCCTTTTGTCCATGACATCTTTGTCAGTCTCTCCTTTGCCCCCACCTATCGCTGGTCTTCTATCCAGCCTCACCTGCTTCACCCCCCCTAACAAGTATAAATTTAATCACATTTTCACTTCTCTGTAGCTCTGAAAAGTCATACGCTCTCGAAACGGTAGCTATGTTTTTCTCTCTACAGAAGCTGTTAGACCTGCTGAGTTTTTCCAGCATTTTCTGTCTTTGTAGCAGCAGCAAAACTGTATTCAACCACAATCTGTAATCTCATGGCCCAGTATATCCACAACACCATCGAACTAGGGGATCAACCCTCATTCAATGAAGTGTGCAGGAGGCCAGGAGCAGCACTAGGTGTAGCTAAAAATGAGATGTCAACCTGCCGAAGCTACAGCACAGGACTACGTGCATGCCAAATAGCAGGAGCAGCATGCGATAGACAGAAGTAAGCTATCCTACAACCATTTAATCAGATCTAAGTTATACAATCCTACCACATCCAATCATCAATGGCAGTGGACAATTAAATAGCTAACTGGAGGAGGAAGCTCCACATATATTCCCATCCTCAATGATGATTGAGCCCAGCACATTAGTTCAAAAGATAAGACTGAATTTGCAACCATCTTCAGGCAGAACTGCCTAGAGGATGATCCACCTCAGCAGTGCAAATGCCAGTCTTGAGCCAATTCGATTCATTCCACATGATATCAAGAGACGGCTGAAGGCACTGGATACTGCAAAGGCTTTGGACCCTGACAACATTCCAGCAATGGTACTGAAGACCTGTGCTCCTAGCTGCGACCCTAGCCAAGCTGTTTCAGTATATAGTTACTACACTGTCATCTACCCAGCAATGTGGGACATTGCTCAGGTTTGTCCTGCCCACAAAAAGTAGGCCAAATCCAACTCAGCCAATTACTGCCCCATTGGTCTGCTCTCAATCATCAACAAATTGATGGAAGGGGTCACCGACACTGCTATCAAGCTGCACTTATACAGCAATAACCTGCTCACCGATGCTCAGTTTGGGTTCCACCAGGGCCACTCAGCTCCTGACCTTATTACAGCCTTGTTCCATGGACCAAACATGGACCAAAGAGCTGAATTCAAGAGATAAGGTGAAAGTGACTGTCCTTGGCATCAAGGCAGCATTTGACTGAGTGCAAACCCGAGCAAAACTGGAGTCATACCTAGCAGAAATGAAGATGGTTGTGGTTGTTGGAGGTCAATCATCTGTCTCTGGACATCATAGTGGTATTGTCACTGGACTAATATTCCAGAGCCCTAGGGTAATGCTCTGGGTGCCCGGGTTCGAATCCCAACATTGCAAATGGTGAAATTTGAATTCAATAAAAATCTGGAATTAAAAAGAAACCATTGCCAATTGTTGTAAAAACCCATCTGGTTCACTAATGTCCTTTAGGGAAGGAAATCTACCGTCCTTACCTGGTCTGGCCTACTTGTGACTCCAGACCCACAGCAATGTGATTGACTATTAAATGCCCTCTGAACAAGGGCAATTATGGATGGGCAATAAACGCTGGCCTAGCCATGAATGATTAAAAGAAAAGGCTTCTCAGGTGAATGTCCTAGGCCCAACCATCTTCAGCCTCAATGACCTTCTGTCCATCATAAAGTTATAAGTGGGGATGTGCACTAATGATTGTACAACGTTCAGCACCATTTGCAACTCCTCAGATGCTGAAGCAGTCTGTGTCCACATGGTTAGAGCAGGTCAGGGGCTGGGAATTCCGTGGCATGTAACTCACCTCCCAATTCCCCAGAGCTTGTCCACCATCTACAAGGCACAAGTCAGGAACATGATGGAACTGTTCCTGTTCAGGCCTAACCTGTGTTTTATGCAGGTTTAATACAACTTTCATGCTTTTTATACTTTCTGCTGCTATTGATAAAGCCCAGGATGCCATATGTTTTATTAAATGTGCTCTCAACATGTCCTGACACCTTCTATGATTTATGCACATATACACCAGGTCCCTCTGCTCCTGCACCCCGTTTAGAATTGTACCCTTTATTTTATATTGTCTCTCCACATTCCTTCCTACCAAAATGAGTCACTTCACTGTATTAAATCTCATCTGCCACTTGTCTGCCCATTCTAACAACCTGTCCATGTCCTTTTGAGGTTCACACAATCCTCCTCTTGGTTCACAATACTTCCAAGTTCTGTATCATCTGCAAATTTTGAAATTGCACCAAGGTCCAGGTCATTAATATATATCAGGAAGAGCAGGGATCCTAACTCCTGGGGAACTCCCTTGTAAACCTTCCTCCAGTCCATAAAGCATCCATTAACCGCTACTTTTTGTTTCCTGTCACCCAGCCAATTCCGTATCCATGATGATACTGTTCCTTTTATTCCATGAACTCCAACTTTGCTCACAAGCCTGTTTTAAGACATGATATCAAATGCCTTTTGGAAATCCATGCATACCACATTAATAGCATTACCTTCATCAAAAAAAACTCCAGCAAGTTAGTTAAACACTATTTCCCCTTAGCAACTCTGTGCTGGCTTTCCTTAATTAAACTGCATTTGCCCAATTGATGGTTAGTTTTGTTCTGAATTGTTTCTAAAAACTTCCTCACCACCGAGGTTAAACTGTCTAGCCTGTAGTTACTGGCTTCTCTTTACTCCTTTTTTGAACAAGGGTGTAATATTTGCAATTCTCCAGTCCAAGTATAAGGAAGATTGGAAAATTATGGCCTGTGCCTCCACAATTTCCACTTCCGTCAATAACCTGGGATGCATCTCACCCAGTCCTGGTATCTTATCAGCTTTAAGTACAGCCAATCCAATACCTCCTTATCAATTTTAAACCCTTCTAGTGTCTGAATTACCTTCACTTTCACCCTGGCCTGGGTAGCATCTTCTTCCTTGGTAAAGACAGATGCAAAGTGTTGATTTAAGACCTCAGCCATGCTCCCTGCCTCCACATACAAATCCCATTTTTGGTCTCTAATCAGTCCCTCTCTTCCTCTTACCACTCTTCTTCTATTTATATGCTTACAGAAGACTTTGAGATTCTCTTTTACGTTAGCTACCAGTCTCTCTCCATGCTCTCTTTATTCTCTTATTTGCTTTATCAATTACCCTCTGAACCTTCTATATTTAACGTGGTTCTTGGTTGTATTATCCACTTGACATCTGTCGCAAGCACACTATTTCTGCTTCATCTTAATCTCTATCCCTTTCATCATCCAGGGAGCTCTAGATTGTTTGGCCTACCTTTCCCTTTTGTGAATCTGTGTCCAGACTCTTCTTTAAAGGCAGCTTATTGTTCAGTTACAGTTTTTCCTGCATCAACCCAGTCCCACTCTGCTGTCTACTCTGGGCTCCTCATTGACACTTGCCCTGCCATGCTCTCTGTCCCAAGAGTTGCGTGCACATTAGGACAACCAGCAGCACTGATATGAAATGTTCCACTTCATGGAGCGGCAACAACTGGTCAACATCCTATAAATGGTTCACATATTTTATCTGCGAAGCTATTATAGGCGGGACAAGAAATAAAGCACAAGTAGTAAGATACTCTTCAGCTGATCTCAGCTACACTTTGGAATTTTAGATGGTCTTGATGACTCCTTGGTTACCCTGTTTGAATGCTATGGTATAGAGTCACCCACCTACCTTTTTCTGTGGTGTACTGCACATGTGTGGAGATACAAATCAAATTAAAAACAACATTTTCAAGTCAATGAGGTAGTCAGTAAATCTTGGAGAATTGTTCAGTTATTAATCTGCCCGAGAATCACCCAGCCACTTTTTCTTTCACAGAGCTCAGGCAGCAATATACATTAACCCTAGCACTTAACAGATACATCACTATTGTTTTGAGGGGTCAATTCACATTGGTCCGGACTTTTCAGTTAGAACTGAACAAAATTTCCCCCTCTTCCCTTAAGATGCTGTTACTTGGGGTACAAACTGCCCTCTGCTGCCTGCCTCCCACAAGGTCTCACTCAAGTCTACTCCAAGTCAAATCTGCACCTCTGACAAAAGACAAGCTGTTTTGGATCTCATCACCCAAGTGAGCTGTAAACAAACAGTCACACCGAGGTAAACAAGCTACATTTATAGAGTTTTTAACATAGAAAATATCTCCAGGGTCTCTTGGGGAATGAAGGAGCAAGTTCTGGGTCCTCGGGCAAACATTTTTTTCCTCAGATGATTGAGACACTTTGGAATTCTCTTCCTCAAAAGGTGGTTGAGGCAGAAGTAGATAGATTCGTCATAACCTTTCACCCCTTTGCTTATCGAGGGTAAGCAGGAATGCGAAGTTGAGGTTAAAATTAGATCAGCCATGTGGGTTGGAGGAGAGGGAGAAAAATTTTAAACTTGGTCCACTGGAGGTGGAGGTAGAGGGATGGGGAGCCAGTGTGGGTCCACAAGAATGAGAGTGATGGATTGGCAGGGATTGGTGCAAGAAGGATAGGCAATGGATTCAGGAAGCCACAAATTGGATAAGGTTGGCCTGGAGATTGTGCAGGTTTGGATTAGGATTTTGCTGTATGGACAGAGGTGACAAAGTTGTGAAGGTGGAAGTAACTGTTCACTGTGACAGAAAAGTTGTTGGGTTTTAAGTGTAGAGTCTGAGTGAAGGATAGGGGAGTCAATGAAGCAAGTGCAGAGTTTTGTTGGACAATGGCATTTGTTTAATAGAAGGAAATTCCAGCTCATCGCAACTAATCAGACTTAAAGCACAGGTACTATGGGAGATGGGAGTCAGCAGCAGATTCCAGGGAAGAGTGAAACCATTTTGGAGAAGCACTAGCCACGTTGGGACAGGCAGGGATCACACATATACATTTACAGAGCAGAATGACATGATATACTGTACTGAGCCCAGCAGACAGCTTGAGGAGGCTAAGGATGGATAATGCAGAGTGGCCACAGTAACAGAAAAATCATTGGTGCCTTAGCCCAGGGTGAAGCCAGACTGAAGGGAATTCAAAAGGAAGCCAGGGCAGAGCTGAAGATTGGGCTGGGAAGAATTCAAGGAGAGACTAGAGGAAAGGCTGGAGAGGATGGGCTTTGAAATAGTGGCAGAGAGATTTTGAAATGGAGAGGGACAGTGCTTACATAAGGGTTCATATAGAAAGTTGCATTAGGCTCAGTTAATGTAATGCATTGGGAAGAGGCTCTCAGAAGCAGAAGATGGTTCTGATATTAGAGCTCAAGTTGGACAGGGCCAGGGTAGGAAGGGGTTGGGAGAAGATGAACAGTGATGGAAATTTGGGGCAAAGGTTGTGTGAGGGACTGCCAAGTTGGCAGATTACCAGAGAGGATGGAGAAGTGATAGTTGGTCAGAAATGAGAGCCAATCCTAGTGTAGCTCTCACCAAATATCCACATATCCCCCACCCCCTCACTCCCTCAAACGTGAGAAAAAATTGCAGCCTCCAAGTTTCAGATCGCCCAAGATGGTACAGACCAGAAATTAAAGTTGGGAGGGGTCTTTGTTAGTCTATGGAGCACAGTGCTACATTAGACTGTCCTGTGTATAGGTTGCATGCGCCGTGGGCTCCAACTTCTCTGCTGTTCCATTTTTGTAACAATCATTAAACTTGCAGGAAATTCCAATCAAGTTAAATGAAAAACCCATACTAAACAGGCTGTGATAAGAAGAGTGGAATGCAATATTATTAGTCATGGGGTTATGAAATAAATAACCACAAGCTTGTTTCAAACATCAAAGTCAAAAATTGCACCACACCCACTAAATAGTAATAGGCGGAGATGAAGTTCCGGTGTGTGTTCAAGGTAGTTTTCTTTTAGATTGGTATCTGAAGGAATCAACATGGTTATAAGTTATTTTAGATCTAGTTTTGTGCAGAGACGGGGTTAATTTATAACCTTGTCATGGAGGAGTCACTGGGGAAGAGTGATCATAATATAGACCAAAAAGATTTTGTTAAGTCCAAAACTAGGGTCTTAAACCAGGGAAGAGCAATCTATATGGATACGAGGGACAAGTTGGTTAAGGTGATTGGGAAGCTAGAGGTATGACGTTAGACACGCAATGGCAAACATTTAAAAATTAATTTGTAATTTGCAACAATTATACATTCCCTCGTTTGAAAGCTTCCTTCACCAAGGTGCATGCAGTCACAATTTTGACTGCCCTTCCTATAGTCTTTATTGTTATCCTCAGTATATCACACATGTTGGAAAAGTTCAGTTTCTATGGATTCTCATCACCATTACTCTAAGGGTCTCCTTATCAACCCTTTTCTGATCCTGCATCTCTCTCCCCTAAGTGTGATGGAGTAGATTGCGACTGATAAGAGTGGATGTAGTTTATTTGAAGTTTCAATAAGTATTAAATAAGGTGCAACTCCAGAGGTTACAGCACAAAATTAGGGATCATGGAATTGGGAGTAATATATTCGCATGGACTGAGGATTGGCTAAAGGGCAGAAAACAGAGTAGCAATAAACTGGTCAACTTTGGATTGGTAGGCTGTAACTAGCGGGGTATCACAAGAATCAACATTGAGTCTCAACTACTTACATCTATATCAATAACTTAATTACGGGGACAGAGTCAGAAAACTTGGATACAAAGTTAGGTGGGAAAGAGCTGTGAGGAGGATGCAAAGAGGCTGTAAAAAAGAGACAGATTAATCGCGTTGACAAGAATGTGGCAGATGAAATATAATGTGGAGAAAAGGAATCAAGTTTAAGATTAAAGAGTATTACTGCAATTGTATAAGGCCTTGGTGAGACCATACCTAGAGTACTGTGTACTGTTTTGGTATCCTTATACAAAGATATACTTGCTTTAGAGGGTGTGCAAGGAAGGTTCAATAAACTGATTCCTGGGATGAGGGGATTCTTCTGAGGAGAGATTGAGTATATTAGCCCAATGTTCCCTCGAAGAACGAAGGGTGATTTAACTGAAACATAAAATTCTTAAGGGTTTGGACAGGAGAGATGCTGTGAGGATGCATTTGGGATCACAGTCTCAGAATAAACGTCAGCCATTTAGGTGAGATAAGTCGGGATTAATGGGTCTTTTTCAGGTTGGAAAAACGTAACTAGTGGAGTGCCACAAGGAGCAGTCCTAGGGCCTCAATTATTTACTATCTATATTAATGACTTGAAGGAGGGGGCAGAGTGTAATGTACCCAAATTTGTTGACAATACAAAAATAGGTGGGAGGGCATGTTGTGATGAGGACGTAAAGAATCTGCAAGGGGATATAGACAGGTTGAGTGAGTGGGCAAAAAATTGGCAGATGGAGTTTAATGTAGGAAAGTGTGAGGTCACGTTCTTTGGTAGGAAGGATCAAAAGGCAGACTATTATTTAAATGGAGAGAGACTCCAAAAAAGTGCAGCACAGAGGGATCTGGGTGTTCTTGTGCATGAAACACAAAAAGTTAGCATGCGGGTGCAGCAAGTAATTAAGAAGGCAAATGGAATTTTGGCCTGTATTGCTAAGGGGTTGGAGTTTAAAAATAAGAAAGTCTTGTTACAACTGTACAGGGTGTTGGCGAGGCCGTGCCTGGAGTACTGTATACAGTTTTGGTCCCCGTATTTAAGAAAGGATATACTGGCATTGGAGGCAGTTCACAAGAGATTGACTAGGCTGATTCCTGGGATGAAGGGGTTGACTTATCAAGAACGGTTAAACAGGTTAGGCCTTTATTCATTATGGTTTAGAAGAATGAGGGGTGATCTTATTGAAACGTACAAGATTCTGAGGGGACTTGACAGGGTAGATGTTGAGAAGATGTTTCCACTAGTGAGGGACTCTCAAACTAGGGTACAGAGTTCCAGAATAAGGGGACACTCATTTAAAACTGAGATGCGATGGAATTTCTTCTTGGAGGGTAGTGAACGTCTAGAATTCTCTACCCCAGAGAGTTGTGGAGGTTAGATCACCGAGAGTATTTAAAGAGCAGGTAGATAGATTTTTGGAATATTGGGGAGTTGAGGGCTACGAGGAGCTGGCATGAAAGAGGAGTTCAGGCAGATCAGCCATGATCTTATTGAATGGCGGGCAGGCTTGAGGGGCCGAATGGCCTGCTCCTGTTCCTATTTCTTATGTTCTTTGGAGAAATTTCTTGACTCGAGTCGAGTGTCTTCGGAATTCTTTTCTGCTAAGGTGCTCATTGAGAATACTAAACTCAAGAGATCGATAGATAAGGGAATTAAAGGATACGAGGTAGTGCAGAAAGTTGTAGAGGAGTAGATGATCAGCTATGACTGTAGTGAATGGTGGAGAAGGCTTGAGAAGCTGACTGGCCTACTCCAGCTCCTATTTCTTATGCTTTATTCCGAGGTCACACTTGCCCAACAGGAAACCTAAGAACATAAGATAAGAAATAGGAGAAGGAGGCAACCACATGACCCCTCAAGCTGCTCCGCCATTCCATATGATTATAGGTGATCTTCTGCCTCAGCTGCACTCTCCCTCACCCACCCCGCGCCCCCATATCCCACAATTCCCTCAGAGGTCAAAAACCTGTCATGCTCAGCTGTGAATACTCTGTACTCAACGATGTAGCATCCACAACCCTCTGGGGTAGACAATTCCAAAGATTCACAATCCTTTGAATAAGGAAATTTCTCATCTCAGTCCTAAATAATCTTGATGCTGAAAATAAAAGGCATCAAAGGCATCCTGCGGGATAATGGCTGCCCTGATAAGATCATTTCACGTCGTATATCACGCAAACACATGAATGGGCCTGAGGCTGTCACTTCCAGCCCTGAAAAGTGCCCAGTCCACCTCAGATTACCCTGGAGGGGCAAAGTGCTTCAAAAAATTGAGGAACAGCTGAAGCTAACTGTATCACACTGTGCACAAGTGGTATTCGCTACTAACAGGATGCTGTTGTAAAGTCAAAATGAGGTTCTGCTTATCACACAAATGCGTAATGTGGCATATGAATTGTCCATGACAGTATTGGTAGGAGTGACCAACGCACAGTACTTGTGGAGGTGAAGTCCCGTCTTCATATTGAGGAAACCCTTCATCGTGTTGTGTGGTGCTACCACCGTGCTAAATGGGATAGATTTTAAACAGATCTAGCAACTCAAAACCATGATGCACGATGGGCCATCAGCAGCTGCAGAATTGCAGTCAACCACAATCTATAACCTCATGGCCTAGCATGTCCCCCACTCTACCACTACCACCAAGCCAGGGGATCAACCCTGGCTCAATGAAGAGTGCAGAAGGGCTTCCAGGAGCAGCATCAGGCATACCTAAAAATGAGATGCCAGCCCGATGAAGCTACAACACAAGACTACTTGCGTGCCAAATAACATAAGCAGCAAGTGATATACAGAGCTAAGCGATTCCACAACTAATGGATTAGATCTAAGCTCTGTAGTCCTGTCACATCCAGTCGTGAATGGTGGTGGACACTTAAACAACTCACTCAAGGGAGGTGAGTCCACAAATATCCCCATCCTCAATGAAGGGGAGCGCAACATGTCAGTACAAAAGATAAGGCTGAAGCATTTGCTATAATCTTCAGCCAGAGATGCCAAATGGCTGATCCATCTCAGCTTCCTCCAGAGGTCACCAGCATCACAGATGCCAGTTTTCAACCAATTCGATTTACTCCACATATCATCAAGAAATGACTGAAGGCACTGGATACTGCAAAGGCTATGGGCCCTGACAATATTACGGCAATAGTACTGGAGACTTGTGCTTCAGAAATTGCCACGCCCCTAGCCAAGCTGTTCCAGTACAGCTACAACACTGGCATCTACCTGGAAATGTGGAAAATTGCCTAGGTATGTCCTGTACACAAAAAGCAGAACAAATCCAACCTGGCCAATTACCGCCCCATCAGTTTACTCTCGATCAGCAGCAAAGTAATGGAAGGTGTCATCAACAGCGCTATCAAGCGGCACTTGCTTAGCAATAACCTGCTCACTCACACTCAGTTTGGGTTCCACTAGGGCCACTCAGCTCCTGACCTCATTACAGCCTTGGTTCAAACATGGACAAAAGAGCCAAATTCCAGAGGTGAGAGTGACTGTCCTTGACATCAGGGCAGCATTTGACCGAGTGTGGCATCAAGGAGCCCTAGCAAAACTGGAGTCAATGGGAATTAGGGGGAAAACTCTCCTCTGCTTGGAGTCACACCTAGCAGAAAGGAAGATAGTTGTGGTTGTTGGGGGTCAGTCATCTCAGCTCCAGAACATTACTGCAGGAGTTCCTCAGGGTAGTGTCCTCGGCCCCACTATCTTCAGCTGCTTCATCAATGGCCTTCTTTCTAATATAAGATCTGATGATTGCACAATGTTCAGCACCATTTGTAACTCCTTAGATACTGAAGCAGTTCGTGTCCAAATGCAGCAAGACCTAGACAACATCCAGACTTGGGCTGACAAGCGGCAAGTGACATTCACACCACACAGGTGCCAAGCAATGACCATCTCCAACAAGAGAGAATCTAACCTTCACCATTTGACATTCAATGGCATTATCATCGCTGAATCCCCAACTGTCAACATCCTACGGGTTACCATTGACCAGAAACTGAACTGGACTAGCCATATAAATGCTGTGGCTCCAAGTGCAGGTCAAAGGCTAGGAATCCTGCAATGGAGTAACTCACCTCCCGACTCCCCAAAGCCTGTCCACCATCTATAAGGAACAATTCAGGGGTGTGATGGAATACTCTCCATTTGCCTGGATGAGTGCAGCTCAAACAACACTCGGGAAGCTTGACACCATCCAGGTCAAAGCAGCCCCGCTTGATTGGCACCCCATTCACAAACATTCATTCCCTCCGCCACCAATGCACAGTAGCAGCAGTGTGTACCCTCTACAAGATGCACTGCAGAAGTATGCCAAGGCTCTTTAGACAGCACCTTCCAAAGCCACAACTACTACCATGCAGAAGGACAAGGGCAGCAGGTACATGGGAACACCACCAACTGGAAGTTCCCCTTCAAGCCACTCAACATCCTGACTTGGAAATATATCGCCGTTCCTTCACTGTCGCTGGGTCAAAATCCTGGAACTCCCTCCCTAAAAGCACGGTGGATGTACCTACAGCACATGGACTGCAGTGGTTCAAGGTGACAGCTCACCACCACCTTCTCAAGGGCAAAGAGAGTGAAGCCCACATCCCTTGAGTGAATATTAAAAAAAAATGTCAGTGCTGGTGTGATGCTGGGTATGTAGGCCGTACATCCCAAAGACTGGCGGGTAGAATCAAACAGCATGTCCCAGCCGCTGTTCACAATGGGCAGGGTACAGACTGTATCCAACCAGCCCCGTGTTCGCAAAACTCAAAACTCAGTGTCCAACATTAGATGCGATTCCACAATTGGACAACATTTGCTAAATAATCCTCAGTGTGTTAAGAATTACACTGACAACCAATTTAAGATTATTAGCTGGGCTCACAGTGTGGTGCATTTGTGTACTGGAAGTTACATATAATAATACACAGGGCCCTGTTCTTTGCAGACAGAAAGAACATGTACATACATTGCACCTGTTTTAACTAAGCAAAATAAGTGACAGCCATTTGCTGACTCATTCCTCAGGGCAATGACTTGACCAATTAGGGTCAAGCTGCCAGGTTTAAAATTTCTAACAGTGCTCGGTAGTTAACTGTACATTCTCCATGGCACCACCTCTACCAATCAGAGTCCACTTGCCAAACAATCAGCACTCTCTTCTCAAAGTGTAAATTGTTGTTTTTCCCTTATATTATTCTTGTGAAGTATTATGATGAATATAAGATGAAAAGCTTTGATAGGTCTTTCTTTTTAAGCAATAATCAAGTTCTGTACTACCAAATGACTAAACGTACCTCATGTGTGGGAGATTTTGTTTGCACACAGAGCCACAAACAGGAAAGAATACAATCTTTCAATGAGAAGTTTAGTTGAATGCGCCCCCACCTGCTGTCTCCATGGAATCCCCCGATTGGCCAATGTTCTGACAGAATGGCCAATTTGGGGGTTGGAAGGCAAACCAATCAGGGCAGTGGAAGCTGTCCCACTGAGAACCAGTCCATTCTGGAGGAATAAAGTTTGCCCCAGCACCAGCTCTGAATGCCGGAGAGAAGGATTTCTGCACATGCAGGAGCATTCTGGCATAGCCGCTTAACGGCTGGTGAGTGGGTGGCATTCCAGCCCACATGGTGCAGCAGGGAGGATTTCTTTTAGGTTTGCCGATAGTAAACGGAGCACAAAGTAAAGGGGAGGGAGAGAAAGAGACGAGACACTGATGCTGTGCAGAAAGATGAAGTGCTGACAGAAATCTCTGATGTTGTTTATGTAAAGAGGGAAAAGCTGAAATCTGGGACATTTGAGCAAGTTGTTAATACACCAGGACGTTTATGAAAGACTATAGTACGAGTACCCCCAAACCTCTCTGAACATCAACATTTACAAGTTTCCTGCCTTTTAAAACATATTTTGCTTTCGTATTCTTACTGCTGTCATGTTCCAGTTTATTCTGACCTTTAAATTAATTTTTATATTTTAAAACTAACCACAAAAAGGTGCAAAAAGATGGCACCTGAGGTCACCTGACTTTTACGGATTAAAATACTCCCATCTCCAGAGGGAACAAAAGGAACCATCCAGACTCATGTTGACACAATGCTTTTTCCTGAAACGAATTCAAAAGGGTAGTTTCAAATTGAACAGGTAATTCAGATACGAAGAAACTAGCAGTCTCAAACTCGCAAGGTGTGAAAGCCACCACACATATAATCGAGTTAACCACCCTCCTTATTTGGAAAAGGACATTGGACTTGAAAAAAAGTCACACGATGAGACAGCCATACTTTGCTTTCAAACCAGCCAGAAGCTGTTCTGCAGTGCAAAGTTCCAGCAGAAAACCATCAAACCAGCTGCAAGTCATCTAAGCAGCCACGATAATAAAAAGCAATACCTCAAAAATGGGAAAAAGACTCTATCCAACTGTTCCAACTTCCAGTTCACCTGAGAACCAATCACCTGGACATTCAACTGCAAGAAGCCATGCAGCTTACCGAGAATCCTCTGCTTTACAAGACTTTAATTTTAACTGAAGCATCACCTAATCTGAGACACTATAGACCTGCTACAAGAGACAGCCAATCATAAATTGTAGGGTTTTTAAAAATTATTCATTCATGGGGTGTGGATGTCGCTGGCAAGGCCAGCATTTATTACCCATCCCTAATGGCCCTTGAGAAGGTGGTGGTGAGCTGCCTTCTTGAACCACCACAGTCCATGTGGTGTAGGTACACCCACAGTGCTGTTAGGGAGGGAGTTCCAGGATTTTGACCCAGTGACAGTGAATGGTATGGTTTACCTTCATCTGTATCTAATGTGTGTGAGATAATACGTATGAGATGAGTGAGAGAGGTGGCATGTTTTAAACTTCTGGGGAAAGTGTAAAATAATAAATAAACTATTTTTCAAAGCTCACAAAAAAACTTATTGCTGGGATTATTTAAATTGGGACAATAACTCTTCAGGGAAGAAAACAGACACCTTCTACATGAAAACATATTGATCACAGGCAATAAAAAGGAACTCAAATTCTGACCATGACACTGCCAAGGTGGATAACCTCACACTTCCCCATAATATACCTTATCTACTACCTTGTTGCTCACTCACTTAATCAGTCAATCTATTTGCCTTTGCAGCCTATGTGTCCTCCTCACAGCTTACATTCCCACCTAACTTTGTATCAGCAGCAAATCTGACTGGCATACACCTGGTCGCTTCATCCAAGTCATTTGACCTGCACTGGAGTGTTACTTTGGGTGCATTTAAGTGCTTAAATTGGAGTTTGGTGAGTGAGGGAGTTCAGTAAAGAGGGGAAGGAGATGCAGCTTTTTCTACCTCTTACTTTGCTACAGCAGAAGAAGCTGTTGAATGTCATAGGAGCCCATAAAGCAGCAGAGAGAGAAAGCTGGGGGTTTACAGATAAAATCTAAAAGTGGCACCACAGGATTCCCATAAGTTGATTGGTTGGTAAGTATAGGCTTTTCTGGACTCGGCAGAGAGGTGGCGACTGGTGAGTGACAGGTGAGTTATTATACCTTACTGCAGTAAACACTTTATATAAAGTTTAAGGTATGTCAGTGCAGCTCAGCCATGTGGAATATGGATCCTGCGCAATGTGTGAAGTTGTACAAGCACAAAGTGCCCTCGATGATGACATCTGCAGGAGGGTCACCAGCTCTGGGTTGCGGAACTCAAGAGCCAGCTGGAGTCACTGTGGTGCATGTGCAAGGCTGAGGATTATGTGGATAGGCATGTTTAGAGAGGTGGTCACACTGCAGCCAGAGTATCTAAGAGATACAGGCAGGTACTCAGGAATCCTGAGGCTATACCACGCTTTTAACCTCTTTTCCCTATGGATAATGGTGAGCGAGATGGTTCTTCAGAGGCAAGAGCCAAGTGGCACCACGGGTGGCTCAGCTGCACAGGAGGGGGCGAGGAAGAGCAGAAGTGCTATAGTAGTCGGGGATTGCATTAGTTAGGGGAGCAGGCAGGTGTTTCTGCGGCTGTAGGCACGACTCTAGGATGGTCGGTTGCCTCTCTGGTGCCAGGGTTAAAGATGTCACGGATCAGCTGCAGGGCATTGTTTTGGGGGAAGATGAACAGCCAGAAGTCGTGGTCTACATTGGGCCAATGACACTGGCAGGAAAAGGGACGAATTCCTGAAAGCAGATTTTAGGGAGTTAGGAAGGGAGTTAAAAAGCAGGACCTCGAGAGCAGTAATCTCAGGATTACTCCTAGTGCCATGTGCTAGTGAGTTAAGAATACAAAGGTTGAGCAGTTCAACACGTGGCTGGAGAAACGGGGTAGGGAGGGACGACTTTATATTTCTGAGGCACTGGGACCGGTTCTGAGGCAGGTGGGGCGTGTACAGGAAGGATGGGTTACACCTTAACAGGACTGGCACTAATGTCCTTGCAGGGAGGCTTGCAAGTGCAGTTGGGGAGGGTCTAAATTAGATTGGCAGGGGTATGGGAACCAATGGGGAAATTCAGAGTGAAGAGGAGAAAAACTGGCAGTGGGAAGTAGAGAAGTACATATCAGAGTGTAGTATCAAGGTAAATAGAATACTTGGAGAGTTTGATAGAATTAGAATAGGTTATGGTAAGTCATTAGATGGGGTCAGAAAAAGGGGGAAGATAAAAAGCCTAAATCAGGTTTAATGTGCATGTATGTGAATGCATGGCATGTGGTTAATAAGGTTGGTGAACTGCAGGCAAAGGTTGACAAATGGAATTATGATATTATTGCTATAACAGATACCTGGTTATTTTGGTTTTGCTTCTTAGACTGTTTCTGGTCAAGAATTCAATACACTAAAGAAATTCACCAAAACTGCCCCACCAGCATTTGTTGTCCAGGACCTGACTCCTCCAGAATGTAAGCAAATGGCCAAAGGCAGCGGACAGTTTACACTCCAACATGTCAGATAGGGATAAGCAGAGAGCACTGAGTGTAGGTGGTGAGGCTTCGCTTCAGCACTACTCCCACAGCACAAGCACACACTCGAAGACTTTGTGCATCTTCTTACTGGTTTCGGTCAAGGGGAAAAACAAAAAGACTCTGCATCTACTCCCCTGCGACTTAGAAGACTCAGTGGTAAAGTTCCTGCGCTTGGAGTAATGTACAGCTTTAAAAATAAATTGTACAAGTTATTTTGCTGTTGTTACATAGAAACATAAAAAATAGGAGCAAGAGGAAGTCATTCAGCCCGTCGAGCCTGCTCTGCCATTCAATAGGGTCATGGCTGATCCTCTATCTCAACACCATACTCCCACTCATTCCCCATACCCCTTGACGCCTCCCCACTACTGTTGATGGAAGATGACAACCAACACATCCACTATTTCCATGGCCACCTCCCTTAGTACCTTGGGATGTAGATTATCAAGCCTTGGGGATTTATCAGCTTTCAGTTCCATTAATTTCTCCAGCACTTTTTTTTTTAGTAATAGTTCCCTAGTATTTCTGGGAAGTTATCTGTGTCTTCCTCCATGAAGACAGAACTAAAGCAGTTGTTTAATTGCTCTGCCATTTACTTGTTCTCTATTATAAATTCTCCCATTTTGGAATGTAAGGAACCTACATTTGTCTTCACTAATGTTCCTTGTAAGTTTACTCTAATATTCTATTATTTCCCTCTTAATCAATCTCTTGGTCCTCCTTTGCTAAATTCTAAACTGTTCCCAATCCTCAGGCTTGCTACTTCTACTGCAACTTTATATGACTCCTCTTTGGATCTAATACTATCCTTAATTTCTTTTGTTAGCCATTTTCCTGTTGTGTTTTTTGTACCAGAAAGGAATATATAAAACTGCTGCAATGCATACATTCATTTCTTAAGTATTAGCAATCACCTATCCACCGTCATGCCTTTTAATGAAGTACCCAATCTATCTAAGCCAACTTACGCCTCATACCTTTGTAGCTTCCTTCGTTTAGATTTAGGACCCTAGTTTCAGATTTGACTACTTCACCTTCCATCCTAATGATGAATTCTGTCATGTTATGATCACTGTTCCCTAAAGGACCCTGCACAACAAGTTTATTAATTAACCCCTTCTAATTAACACAATACCAAATCTAGGATAGCCTGTTACCTAGTTGGTTCCTCAACATGCTGATCTAAAGAACCATCTCGTACACGCTCCAGGAATTCAACCACCACAGTATTATTGCTACTTTAGTTTACCAGTATATATGTAGATTAAAGTCACCCATGATTACTGTAGTACCCTTGTTACATGCATCTCTAATTTTCTGTTAAATGGTGTCCCCTGCCCTACCACAATGTTTGGAGTGTTACAAAAATATAATCATTTTCATATTTTTCAGGTTTGTTGTAAAGTAGGTTTATGGGGGTGAGTATAGTTGGTTCTGTGATTTAATTACATTTGGAGTCAGGTGGACTGCAAGCTTGGAATTATCAACAGAAGCTAGGTGTAGAAATGTGTTTGAAATGCTGAGTAAACATGGATGCTGTTTTAGCATGTAAGGAGTGATGGGAATTTGCATTTTTAGATAAGTGAAGGGATTGTTTGGATTTGAAAGGGATGTTAGTTTGTTTGCAACTAGCCAAATAAGCAAGGCTAAGGTGTGTTAATATTTCCCAAAGATTACTGGCAATATTGGCAAAATGAAAGTTTTTACATTATGGGAAAGGTACCATTCCAAAGAAATATGGAACAATAGAATTTACATATTAAAGAGAGTGAAACATATATAAAAGGAGAATGAAAGGCTATGTGAGGGGAGGGCCATGTAAGATCTAACAGGAGCATGTAAAACAGCCTTCAAGAAGCCTCTAGCCATTTGTGCATAAGTCTGTTACGTCCAGTTACAGAAGTTGAAGATGGCCATTTGGAATTCCATTGTCAAGTGGATACTGTGTTAACTTGGTTTTGTTTTAAATCAAAAATCTATTTTGGACTGTTGCCTTAAAGGGGGTGTGTAACTGGGAGTCAGGTTAATTAGAAATTTTAAGAGTTGTTATAATATTAAGTAATTGTAATCTCATGGGTGTGTTGGAAACATTTTATTTTGTTAATAAATATTTCAATTTACCTACCTAATCCCATTTACCGGGACTTGGCCCATAGTTCTGAATGTTATGGCATGCCAAGTGCTCATCCGGGTTCTTTTATAAAGGGTGTGAGGCAACCCGCCTCCACCACCCTCCCAGGCAGTGCATTCCAGACCGTCACCACCCTCTGGGTAAAAATGTTTTTCCTTACATCCCCCCTAAACCTCCTGCCCCTCACCTTGAACTTATGTCCCCTCGTGACTGACCCTTCAACTAAGGGGAACAGATGCTCCCTATCCACCCTGTCCATGCCCCTCATAATCTTGTACACCTCGATCAGGTTGCCCCTCAGTCGTCTCTGCTCCAACAAAAACAACCCAAGTCTATCCAGCCTCTCTTCATAACTTAATCGTTTCATCCCAGGCAACATCCTGATGAATCTCCTCTGCACCCCCTCCAGTGCAATCACATCCTTCCTACAATGTGGCGACCAGAACTGCACATACTACTCCAGCTGTGGCCTCACCAAGGTTCTATACAACTCCAACATGACCTCCCTACTTTTGTAACCTATGCCTCGGTTGATAAAGGCAAGTGTTCCATATGCCTTTTTCACCACCCCACTAACATGCCCCTCTGCCTTCAGGGATCTATTGACATACACGCCAAGGTCCCTTTGTCCCTCAGAACTTCCTAGTGTCGTGCTGTTCATTGAATACTTCCTTGTCAAATTACTCCTTCCAAAGTGTATCATCTCACACTTTTCAGGGTTAAATTCCACCTGCCACATATCTGCCCATTTGACCATCCCGTCTATATCTTCCTGTAGCCCAAGACACTCAACGTCACTGTTAACCACCTGGCCAAACTTTGTGCCATCTGCAAACTTACTAATCCTACCCCCCACATAGTCATCTATGTTGTTTATATAAATGACGAATAATAGGGGACCCAGCACAGATCCCTGTGGTACGCCACTGGACACTGGCTTCCAATCACTAAAGCAGCCTTCTGTCATCACCCTCTGTCTCCTACAACTAAGTCAATTTTGAATCCACCTTATCAAATTACCCTGTATCCCATGTGCATTTGCCTTCTTTATAAGTCTCCCATGTGGGACCTTGTCAAAGGTTTTGCTGAAATCCATATCGACTACATCAACTGCACTACCCTCATCTACACACCTGGTCACCTCCTCAAAAAATTCAATCAAATTTGTTAGGCATGACCTCCCTCTGACAAAGCCATGCTGACTATCCTTGATGAAACCTTGCCTCTCGAGGTTGGGGATAGATTCTCTCCTTCAGAATTTTCTCCAATAGTTTCCCAAACACTGACGTGAGACTCACTGGCCTGTAGTCCCCTGGCTTATCTCTACAACCCTTCTTAAATAGCGGAGACACATTAGCTGTTCTCCAGTCCTCTGGTACCTCCCCCGTGGCCAGAGAAGAATTAAAAATTTGGGTCAGAGCCCCTGCGATCTCCTCCCTTAGCAGTCTGGGACACAAATCATCTGGGCCTGGAGATTTGTCCACTTTTAAGCCTGCCAACACCTCCAAAACCTTGTCACTCCCTATATCAATTTGCTCAAGAACCTCGCAGTCTCTCTCCCCGAGTTCCATACCTTCATCCTCATTCTCTTGGGTGAAGACGGATGTCTTTCCTAAATATCGAGTATATTTGGATATTCAGTTCGCAACCTTGGTCACACTGCAGCCATGTCTCCGTAATAGCAATCATATCATATCCATTTACATCCATTAGCACTGCTAATTAATCTGCCTTATTGCGAATGCTCCATGCATTTAGACACGGTGCCTTTAGTATTGCCTTCACTGTACATAGTTCAGCTCTCACAGTAGCATCGAGATGGAGAGTGACCATCAGAAGCAGCTTTAATATTTTTGGGGTTTCAAGAAAGCCGTGCTCAAGTGGACACCTGTGGCCACTGTGCTCTGTTCTTCCCTGTTACATTTATCATTACCTATTGGGTCAAACCGAAATAACCCCATGCTTATCGGTGACCTCTTGAAGTCCAGGGCCTGCCGGAGTGAGACTCAGCTCCTTTACGTATATTATGTCATTACGAACGTACAAAATAGGAGAACCAGGCCATTCAGCCCTTCTAGCCTAATCTTCCATTCAATAAGGTCATGGCTGATTGGTTTGTGTTTTGAATTTCATATTCCCATCTACCCGATAACCTCTGATTCCCTCACCGAACACGAATCTCTCTCTCTGCCTTAAAAATATTCAAATACCCCACCTCCACTGCCTTCTGAGGCAGTATCCCAAAGTCGCACAACCCTCTTAAAAAAAAAAATTCTCCTCATCGTTATCCTAAAAGGGTGACCCCTAATTTTAAAACAGTGCCCCCTAGTTCTGGACTCACCCACAAGAGGAAACATCCTTTCCACGTCCATATTGTCAATACAGTTTTTCTAACATTTTCCTCTTAAGACAACCTGCTCATTCCAGCAATCAATCTAGGAAACCTCCTTTGAACCGCCTCCAACTCATTTACATCCTTCCTTAAATAAGGAGACCAAAACTGTACACAGCATTCGAGATGCAGTCTCACCAATGCCCTTTATAACTGAAGCATAACATCCTTACTTTCATGTTCAATTCCTTTCGTAATAAAGGACAGCACTCCATTAACTTTCTTAATTACTTGCTGTAATTGAATATTAATTTTTTGTGACTCGTACACTGGAACATCTAGATCCCTCTGCACTTTGGAATCCTGCAGCCGTCCTCCATTTAAGTAATACTCTGCTTTTTTATTCTTCCTGCCAAAGTGAACAATTTCACATTTCCCTACATTATACTCCATCTGCTAGATTTTTGCCCACTCATTTAACCTATCCAAATCCATCTGCAACCTCCTGTCCTCTTCACAACATATTTTCCTACCTATCTTGGTGTCATCTGCAAGTTTAGCTACAATGACTTCACCCCCCTCATGTAAATCATGGAGATAAATTGTAAAAAGTTGAGGCCCCAGCACAGACCCCTGCAGGACTCCGCTCGTCACATCCTGCCAATCAGAAAAAGATTAATTTATGCATACTCTGTTTTCTGCCAGCCAGTTAATCTTCTATCCATATACACCATGAGCTTTTATTTTTCACAATAACTTTTGATGTGGCACCTTATCAAATGCCTTCTGCAAATCCAAGTACAATATGTCTACAGGCTCCCCTTTATCCACAGCGCATGTTACTCCTTCAAAAAAACTCCAATAAATTGGTTAAACATGATTTCTCTTTCACAAAACCATGCTGACTCTTCCCGATTGCCTTGAGTTTCTCGAAGTGCCCAGCTATAACCTCCTTAATGATCGATTCAAACACTTTCCACAAGGCTGACGTCAAGCTAACTAGCCTGAGGTTTCCCGATTCCTGCCTCCCTCCCTGCTTGAATAGAGGGATTATATTTACTACTTTCCAGTCTGATTGAATCCTTCCAGAATCCAGGGAATTTTGGAAAATTAACACCAATGCATCTACTACCTTATTGGCCACCTCTTTTAGGACCCCAGGATGAAATCCATCTGGACCCGGGGACTGGTCAGCCCGCAGCTACGTCAGTTTACTCAGTACCACTTCCCTAGTGATTGTAATTTCACCAAGTTCCCATCTCCCCTCCACCTCCTGATTTACAGCTGTTGCTGGAATGTTTTTGTGTCCTCTACAGTGAAGACAGAAGCAAAATGTTTGTTCATTTCATCAGCCATTTCCTAATTATCTATTAACCCCTCCATTCTCTCTCTCTCTAGAGAGCCAACACTCATTTTCCCTACTCTTTTCCTGTTTAAATACCTGTAGAACCTCTTGCTATCAGTTTTTACATTTCTAGCTAGCTTCCTCTCATACTCGAATTTCTTCCTCCAGATTAACCATTTAGTCATTCTCCGTTGTTTATATTCTGACCAATCATCTGACCTGCCACTCATCTTTACGTAGTATATGCTTTTTCCCTCAAGTCTGATGCTTCCCCTAACTTCTTCAGTTAACCACAGATGGTGGGCCCTCCCTTTAGAAATGTTCTTTATAGTAAGAATATACTTAGAGTATTCTGAAATATCCCATTAAATGTCTTCCGCTGCTTCTCTATTGATCTATCCCCTAGCCTAGTACCCCAGTTAACTTCGCCTAGTTCAGCTTTCATACTCACATAGTTGCCCTCAAGTTTAAAATACTAGTCTTAGACCCACTTTTCTCCCTTTCACGCTAGATGTAAAATTCAATTATATTGTGGTTGCTGCTACCTAGGGGTGCTTTTACCCTGTGGTCATTAATTAATCCTGTCACATTGCACAATATCTAGGCCAGTATAACCTCGGTTTGTTTTCAGAACATGCTGCTCTAAGAAACTATCCCGAAAGCATTCTATGAACTCCTCATCCAGGCTGCCAATCTGATTTTTTCCAGCTTATATGTAGATTAAAGTCCTCATGATTATTGCTGTCCCATCATCACAAGCACCCAATATTTCTTCTTGTAAACTTGGTCCTACATTGTGGTTACTGTTAGGGGGCCTGTAGACCACTCCCACTAGTGGTTTTCTCCCTCTACTATTCCTCATCTCCACCCAAACAGATTCTACATCCTGATCTCCTGAACCAAGGTCATCTCTAACTATTGCACCAATGCCATTCATAACAGGTGAAGGACTCAGTCTGGTAACAGCCCAAGATCACTGGAGAAATTAATTGAAGCAATTGGAGTTGAAGGTTCAGCAGCTCTTCCCAAATTACAATGGTGGGGATAGAACCTCCAACTACAATCGCCACACAGCAAGCGACCTTTACCTGCAGCTGAGGTCAATGAAAGCCAAAAGCACACGTTTTTGAATTGCACATGAAAAGATACATCTTGAAGGCTCCCGATCGGCTTCCAATGGCCATGAGCTGAAGACTCGGTGAGTAAGCCAGAGCACTGGGCTGATGCGGAAATCCATGCTCCACAGTCTATTGGAGGGCAAGAAAAAACACTTTGTGATAACATACACAGCAAGGATGGATTTTTCTTTAATTAATTTATATCAAGGCACCCTAGCAAAATTGGAGTCAGAGGGTGAAAACTCTCTGCTGGTTGGAGTCATATCTAGCACAAAAGGAAGATGGTTGTGGTTGGAAGCCAACCATCTCAATTTCAGGACATCAATGCAGGAGTTCCTCAGGGTAGTATCCTCGGCCCAACCACCTTCAGCTGCTTCATCAATGACCTTCCTTTCACCATAAGGTGGGGATGTTCGCTGATGATTGCACAATGTTCAGCACCATTCGCGACTCCTCAGATACTGAAGCAGTCCATGTCCAAATGCAGCAAGACCTGGACAATATCCAGGCTTGGACTGAAAAGTGGCAAGTAACATTTGTGCCACACAAGTGCCAGGCAATAACCATCCCAAACAAGAGAGAATCCAACCATCGCCCCTTTACATTCAATGGATTTACCTTCGCTGAATCCTCCACTATCAACATCCTGGGGGATACCACTGACCAGAAACTGAACTGGACTCGCCATATAAATACTGTGGTTACAAGAGCAAGTCAGAGGCTAGGAAGTAACTCAACTCCTGACTCCTCAAAGCCTGTCCACCATCTACAAGGCACAAGTCAGGAGTGTGATGGAATACTCTCCACTTGCCTGGATGAGTCCAGCTCCAACGCCACCATTCAGGACAAAGCAGCCTGCTTGATTGGCACCACATCCACAAACATTCACTCCCTCCACCAACACACAGTAGCAGCTTGTGTACCATCTACAAGATGCACTACAGGAACTCACCAAGGCTCCTTCGACAGTACCTTCCACACCCGTGACCATGACCATCTAGAAGGACAAGGGCAGCAAACATGGGAACACCACCACCTGCAAGTGCCCCTCCAAGCCACTCACCATCCTGACTTGGAAATATATCACCATTCCTTCACTGTTGCTGGGTCAAAATCCTGGAACTTCCTCCCTAACAGCACTGTGGGTGTAGCTCCACCACAGGGACTGCAGCAGTTCAAGGCAGCAGCTCACCACCACCTTCTCAAGGGCGCCAGTGAAGCCCACATGCCATAAATGAATAAAAAAACGGTTCCTAAAGGATTCCATGGCATTGTCTGAAGAGCAGCAAGTGCTCCTGGTGTCTTGATCAACATTCATCTCTCAACCAGCAGCAAAACAGATAATCTTTCATCCCACTGCTGTTCCTGGGGTTTTGCTGTCCACAAGTAGGCTGTTTCATTTCCCCATCTATTGACACCCACTACAATGTGTACATAGGACAACAGAACTGGGCCTAGCTCTGCTATTTCCTACAGAATTACAGCCTGCTAACAGGCTAGGCTCACATGAAGAATAGTGAGTTAGGCAGGGTACCAGCAAACTGTCAGAATCAACAGAACTGGGCCCAGCAATCTGACTTCATTCAGGAAGAGGAGGAGGAGCTGACTGACCTTGTTAAACTGGAACAGGTCCTGTTTAATGCGCTCTCGGTGTAGTTCGTGTCCATGTCTTCGGAATCTCTTCATTGTTCCAAGTTAGTGGAGCTTCAGCACAACTGTCAATTGTTCAGTTCCTGCAAGAAAAAAATGATATGGATGGTTAGTTCCCAGTCAGGAATGCCCCTCCCTCTACTTCTGTGTCCCTGGTGACAGGTACTCTCAAATGTACCAAACCCTGCCCAGACAGCAGATCATCCAACAACACATGCTCTTTGTAAAGCTCAGGCTACTGAGGTGACATCATTCCCAGCTGGCTGGTACCCAGAGTCAGCAATAATTAACCCAACTCAATGTTAACATAAGCACATTTCAAACACAGCGCTTCTAATACAGCACTCCGACCACTCTCGGCTCAGTGTGACATCTAACGTACAATACAATTCATTATCAACATTTCCTCAATTACCAATCTGTTTTTCTAGATTGTTATTTCCCTCTCTGACCCCTCCTCTCCTGAAGGTGCTGAAGCTGGGTGGGGCTCTGGGTCCAGATTCACTGGCTACTGACCCAAAGACTATTTTTAAAATGTTAACCTCAACCACATGTAGCCGCTGTGAGGAGGGGGCCCTGGCCTGTGTGGCTCAGCCACAACCAGTGGCACTTCAGAAATACTCAGGATTGTACAGAGAGGTATCTGGATTCCCCCAACTCTACCAAATTGCTGCTCTCCTTTCTGGCAGACCCTGTTCTTTCTGGGGTTTAGCTCCATATAGAACAGTTGCCTCCCAGTAGATAATCCAAACAATTTTTCTTCAAATAGCTCTAACCGAAAGGTATGAGCAGGACCCTGTGCGATCTGGGCATCAAGTCCAGCACAAATTCATTCGCATTCAATAACTGCACACACCCACTTTCCAGCAATGTCACTAACAGGATGAGGAGTGAGAATCCAGATTTCCTTCCCATACCAACCAGGGACAAGGCCTGTTGTAGGATCCATTCCCTATCCCAAATGACAATGGCTCATTCAATCCAGGAAGCGAGCATGGAACTTTACTGTCCTATGTTAGGCAACAGCACACGGTCTTAATCTGAGCAGACACACAACAAGAGCCCTTTCAAATCCCAAACACCAAGCAAATACATTGCAACAAAACGACCCAGAAAATAAAGCATTTAGGAAGGGAGGGGAGTATAGCAGAATTTACAGGAAACAGATTAAGACACACACAGACCTCCACCAACCCCGAGCGAGACACACACACACCTCCACCAACCCCCGAATGAGACAGACACACACACACCTCCACCAACCCCGAGCGAGACACACACACACACACACACACACCTCCACCAACCCCAGAACGAGACAGACACACACACACACCTCCACCAACCCCCGAGCGAGAGACAAACAAACACACACACCTCCACCAACCCCCGAGCGAGACAGACACACACACCTCCACCAACCCCCGAGCAAGACACACACACACACACAGCTCCACCAACCCCCGAGCGAGACACACAAACACACACACACCTCCACCAACCCCCGAGCGAGACACACAAACACACACACACCTCCACCAACCCCCGAGCAAGACACACACACACACACACACACACACACACACACACAGCTCCACCAACCCCCGAGCGAGACACACAAACACACACACACCTCCACCAACCCCCGAGCAAGACACACAATCACACACACACACACCTCCACCAACCCCCGAGCAAGACACACACACACAGCTCCACCAACCCCCGAGCGAGACACACACACACACCTCCACCAGACCCCGAGCGAGACACACACACACACACCTCCACCAACCCCCGAGCGAGACACACACACACACCTCCACCAACCCCCGAGCGAGACACACACACACACACACACACACACACACACACACACACCTCCACCAACCCCCGAGCGAGACACAAACACACACACACACACACACCTCCACCAACCCCCGAGCGAGACACAAACACACACACACACACCTCCACCAACCCCTGAGCGAGACACACACACACACACCCTCCACCAACCCCCGAGCGAGACACACACACACACACACACACACACACACACACCTCCACCAACCCCCGAGCGAGACACACACACACACCCTCCACCAACCCCCGAGCGAGACAGACACACACACACACCACCAACAACCCCCGAGCGAGACACACACACACACACACACACACCCTTCACCAACCCCCGAGCTAAGAGACACACACACACACACACACACACACCCTCCACCAACCCCCGAGCGAGACACACACCTCCACCAACCTCCGAGCGAGACACACACACACACCCTCCATCAACCCCCGAGCGAGACACACACACACATCCCCTCCACCAACCCCCGAGCGAGACAGACACACACACACACCCTCCACCAACCCCCGAGCGAGACACACACACACACACACACACACACACACACACCCTCCACCAACCCCCGAGTGAGACACACACACACACACACCCTCCACCAACCCCCGAGCGAGACACACACACACACACACACACACCTCCACCAACCCCCGAGCGAGACACACACACACACCCCTCCACCAACCCCCGAGCGAGATAGACACACACACACACCCTCCACCAACCCCCGAGCGAGACACACACACACACACACACACACACACACACACCCTCCACCAACCCCCGAGTGAGACACACACACACACACACACACACCCTCCACCAACACCCGAGCGAGACACACACACACACACACACACCTCCACCAACCCCCGAGCGACACACACACACACACACCTCCACCAACCCCCGAGCGAGACACACACACACACACACCCCCTCCACCAACCCCCGAGCGAGACATACACACACACACACACAAACACACACCTCCACCAACCCCCGAGCGAGACACACACACACCTCCACCAACCCCCGAGCGAGACACACACACACACACACACACACCTCCACCAACCCCCGAGCGAGACACACACACACACACACACACACCTCCACCAACCCCCGAGCGAGACACACACACACACACACACACCTCCACCAACCCCCGAGCGA
>NC_135902.1:10000-216673 GCF_964194155.1 Cetorhinus maximus | reverse complement strand
TCCAATTACAGCCCTTGTCACTCACCTTCCACACAGCAACCCTTCCAATTACAGCCCTCATCACTGGCCTTCCACACAGCAACTCTTCCAATTACAGCCCTCATCACTCACCTTCCACACAGCAACCCTTCCAATTACAGCCCTCATCACTGGCCTTCCACACAGCAACCCTTCCAATTACAGCTCTCATCACTCACCTTCCACACAGCAACCCTTCCAATTACAGCCCTCATCACTGGCCTTCCACACAGCAACTCTTCCAATTACAGCCCTCATCACTGGCCTTCCACACAGCAACTCTTCCAATTACAGCCCTCATCACTCACCTTCCACACAGCAACCCTTCCAATTACAGCCCTCATCACTCACCTTCCACACAGCAACTCTTCCAATTACAGCTCTCATCACTCACCTTCCACACAGCAACCCTTCCAATTACAGCCCTCATCACTCACCTTCCACACAGCAACCCTTCCAATTACAGCCCTCATCACTCACCTTCCACACAGCAACCCTTCCAATTACAGCCCTCATCACTCACCTTCCACACAGCAACCCTTCCAATTACAGCCCTCATCACTCACCTTCCACACAGCAACCCTTCCAATTACAGCCCTCATCACTCACCTTCCACACAGCAACTCTTCCAATTACAGCCCTCATCACTCACCTTCCACACAGCAACCCTTCCAATTACAGCCCTCATCACTCACCTTCCACACAGCAACCCTTCCAATTACAGCTCTCATCACTGGCCTTCCACACAGCAACCCTTCCAATTACAGCCCTCATCACTGGCCTTCCACACAGCAACCCTTCCAATTACAGCCCTCATCACTCACCTTCCACACAGCAACCCTTCCAATTACAGCCCTCATCACTGGCCTTCCACACAGCAACCCTTCCAATTACAGCCCTCATCACTGGCCTTCCACACAGCAACCCTTCCAATTACAGCCCTCATCACTCACCTTCCACACAGCAACCCTTCCAATTACAGCCCTCATCACTCACCTTCCACACAGCAACCCTTCCAATTACAGCCCTCATCACTCACCTTCCACACAGCAACCCTTCCAATTACAGCCCTCATCACTGGCCTTCCACACAGCAACCCTTCCAATTACAGCCCTCATCACTCACCTTCCACACAGCAACCCTTCCAATTACAGCCCTCATCACTGGCCTTCCACACAGCAACCCTTCCAATTACAGCCCTCGTCACTCACCTTCCACAGAGCAACCCTTCCAATTACAGCCCTCATCACTGGCCTTCCACACAGCAACTCTTCCAATTACAGCCCTCATCACTCACCTTCCACACAGCAACCCTTCCAATTACAGCCCTCATCACTGGCCTTCCACACAGCAACCCTTCCAATTACAGCTCTCATCACTCACCTTCCACACAGCAACCCTTCCAATTACAGCCCTCATCACTGGCCTTCCACACAGCAACTCTTCCAATTACAGCCCTCATCACTGGCCTTCCACACAGCAACTCTTCCAATTACAGCCCTCATCACTCACCTTCCACACAGCAACCCTTCCAATTACAGCCCTCATCACTCACCTTCCACACAGCAACTCTTCCAATTACAGCTCTCATCACTCACCTTCCACACAGCAACCCTTCCAATTACAGCCCTCATCACTCACCTTCCACACAGCAACCCTTCCAATTACAGCCCTCATCACTGGCCTTCCACACAGCAACCCTTCCAATTACAGCCCTCATCACTCACCTTCCACACAGCAACCCTTCCAATTACAGCCCTCATCACTCACCTTCCACACAGCAACCCTTCCAATTACAGCCCTCATCACTCACCTTCCACACAGCAACCCTTCCAATTACAGCCCTCATCACTCACCTTCCACACAGCAACCCTTCCAATTACAGCCCTCATCACTGGCCTTCCACACAGCAACCCTTCCAATTACAGCCCTCATCACTCACCTTCCACACAGCAACCCTTCCAATTACAGCCCTCATCACTCACCTTCCACACAGCAACCCTTCCAATTACAGCCCTCATCACTCACCTTCCACACAGCAACCCTTCCAATTACAGCCCTCATCACTCACCTTCCACACAGCAACCCTTCCAATTACAGCCCTCATCACTGGCCTTCCACACAGCAACCCTTCCAATTACAGCTCTCATCACTGGCCTTCCACACAGCAACCCTTCCAATTACAGCCCTCATCACTCACCTTCCACACAGCAACCCTTCCAATTACAGCCCTCATCACTCACCTTCCACACAGCAACCCTTCCAATTACAGCCCTCATCACTGGCCTTCCACACAGCAACCCTTCCAATTACAGCTCTCATCACTGGCCTTCCACACAGCAACCCTTCCAATTACAGCCCTCATCACTCACCTTCCACACAGCAACCCTTCCAATTACAGCCCTCATCACTGGCCTTCCACACAGCAACTCTTCCAATTACAGCCCTCATCACTCACCTTCCACACAGCAACCCTTCCAATTACAGCCCTCATCACTCACCTTCCACACAGCAACCCTTCCAATTACAGCCCTCATCACTGGCCTTCCACACAGCAACCCTTCCAATTACAGCTCTCATCACTGGCCTTCCACACAGCAACCCTTCCAATTACAGCCCTCATCACTCACCTTCCACACAGCAACCCTTCCAATTACAGCCCTCATCACTCACCTTCCACACAGCAACCCTTCCAATTACAGCCCTCATCACTCACCTTCCACACAGCAACCCTTCCAATTACAGCCCTCATCACTCACCTTCCACACAGCAACCCTTCCAATTACAGCCCTCATCACTCACCTTCCACACAGCAACCCTTCCAATTACAGCCCTCATCACTCACCTTCCACACAGCAACCCTTCCAATTACAGCCCTCATCACTCACCTTCCACACAGCAACTCTTCCAATTACAGCCCTCATCACTCACCTTCCACACAGCAACCCTTCCAATTACAGCCCTCATCACTCACCTTCCACACAGCAACCCTTCCAATTACAGCTCTCATCACTGGCCTTCCACACAGCAACCCTTCCAATTACAGCCCTCATCACTGGCCTTCCACACAGCAACCCTTCCAATTACAGCCCTCATCACTGGCCTTCCACACAGCAACCCTTCCAATTACAGCCCTCATCACTCACCTTCCACACAGCAACTCTTCCAATTACAGCCCTCATCACTCACCTTCCACACAGCAACCCTTCCAATTACAGCCCTCATCACTCACCTTCCACACAGCAACCCTTCCAATTACAGCCCTCATCACTCACCTTCCACACAGCAACCCTTCCAATTACAGCCCTCATCACTCACCTTCCACACAGCAACCCTTCCAATTACAGCCCTCATCACTGGCCTTCCACACAGCAACCCTTCCAATTACAGCTCTCATCACTGGCCTTCCACACAGCAACCCTTCCAATTACAGCCCTCATCACTCACCTTCCACACAGCAACCCTTCCAATTACAGCTCTCATCACTCACCTTCCACACAGCAACCCTTCCAATTACAGCCCTCATCACTCACCTTCCACACAGCAACCCTTCCAATTACAGCCCTCATCACTGGCCTTCCACACAGCAACCCTTCCAATTACAGCTCTCATCACTGGCCTTCCACACAGCAACCCTTCCAATTACAGCCCTCATCACTCACCTTCCACACAGCAACTCTTCCAATTACAGCTCTCATCACTCACCTTCCACACAGCAACCCTTCCAATTACAGCCCTCATCACTCACCTTCCACACAGCAACCCTTCCAATTACAGCCCTCATCACTGGCCTTCCACACAGCAACCCTTCCAATTACAGCCCTCATCACTCACCTTCCACACAGCAACCCTTCCAATTACAGCCCTCATCACTCACCTTCCACACAGCAACCCTTCCAATTACAGCCCTCATCACTCACCTTCCACACAGCAACCCTTCCAATTACAGCCCTCATCACTCACCTTCCACACAGCAACCCTTCCAATTACAGCCCTCATCACTGGCCTTCCACACAGCAACCCTTCCAATTACAGCCCTCATCACTCACCTTCCACACAGCAACCCTTCCAATTACAGCCCTCATCACTCACCTTCCACACAGCAACCCTTCCAATTACAGCCCTCATCACTCACCTTCCACACAGCAACCCTTCCAATTACAGCCCTCATCACTCACCTTCCACACAGCAACCCTTCCAATTACAGCCCTCATCACTGGCCTTCCACACAGCAACCCTCCCAATTACAGCTCTCATCACTGGCCTTCCACACAGCAACCCTTCCAATTACAGCCCTCATCACTCACCTTCCACACAGCAACCCTTCCAATTACAGCCCTCATCACTCACCTTCCACACAGCAACCCTTCCAATTACAGCCCTCATCACTGGCCTTCCACACAGCAACTCTTCCAATTACAGCCCTCATCACTGGCCTTCCACACAGCAACTCTTCCAATTACAGCCCTCATCACTCACCTTCCACACAGCAACCCTTCCAATTACAGCCCTCATCACTCACCTTCCACACAGCAACCCTTCCAATTACAGCCCTCATCACTGGCCTTCCACACAGCAACCCTTCCAATTACAGCTCTCATCACTGGCCTTCCACACAGCAACCCTTCCAATTACAGCCCTCATCACTCACCTTCCACACAGCAACCCTTCCAATTACAGCCCTCATCACTCACCTTCCACACAGCAACCCTTCCAATTACAGCCCTCATCACTCACCTTCCACACAGCAACCCTTCCAATTACAGCCCTCATCACTCACCTTCCACACAGCAACCCTTCCAATTACAGCCCTCATCACTCACCTTCCACACAGCAACCCTTCCAATTACAGCCCTCATCACTCACCTTCCACACAGCAACCCTTCCAATTACAGCCCTCATCACTCACCTTCCACACAGCAACTCTTCCAATTACAGCCCTCATCACTCACCTTCCACACAGCAACCCTTCCAATTACAGCCCTCATCACTCACCTTCCACACAGCAACCCTTCCAATTACAGCTCTCATCACTGGCCTTCCACACAGCAACCCTTCCAATTACAGCCCTCATCACTGGCCTTCCACACAGCAACCCTTCCAATTACAGCCCTCATCACTGGCCTTCCACACAGCAACCCTTCCAATTACAGCCCTCATCACTCACCTTCCACACAGCAACTCTTCCAATTACAGCCCTCATCACTCACCTTCCACACAGCAACCCTTCCAATTACAGCCCTCATCACTCACCTTCCACACAGCAACCCTTCCAATTACAGCCCTCATCACTCACCTTCCACACAGCAACCCTTCCAATTACAGCCCTCATCACTCACCTTCCACACAGCAACCCTTCCAATTACAGCCCTCATCACTGGCCTTCCACACAGCAACCCTTCCAATTACAGCTCTCATCACTGGCCTTCCACACAGCAACCCTTCCAATTACAGCCCTCATCACTCACCTTCCACACAGCAACCCTTCCAATTACAGCTCTCATCACTCACCTTCCACACAGCAACCCTTCCAATTACAGCCCTCATCACTCACCTTCCACACAGCAACCCTTCCAATTACAGCCCTCATCACTGGCCTTCCACACAGCAACCCTTCCAATTACAGCTCTCATCACTGGCCTTCCACACAGCAACCCTTCCAATTACAGCCCTCATCACTCACCTTCCACACAGCAACCCTTCCAATTACAGCCCTCATCACTCACCTTCCACACAGCAACTCTTCCAATTACAACCCTCATCACTCACCTTCCACACAGCAACCCTTCCAATTACAGCCCTCATCACTCACCTTCCACACAGCAACTCTTCCAATTACAGCCCTCATCACTCACCTTCCACACAGCAACTCTTCCAATTACAGCCCTCATCACTCACCTTCCACACAGCAACCCTTCCAATTACAGCCCTCATCACTCACCTTCCACACAGCAACCCTTCCAATTACAGCCCTCATCACTCACCTTCCACACAGCAACCCTTCCAATTACAGCCCTCATCACCCACCTTCCACACAGCAACCCTTCCAATTACAGCCCTCATCACTCACCTTCCACACAGCAACCCTTCCAATTACAGCTCTCATCACTCACCTTCCACACAGCAACCCTTCCAATTACAGCCCTCATCACTCACCTTCCACACAGCAACCCTTCCAATTACAGCCCTCATCACTCACCTTCCACACAGCAACCCTTCCAATTACAGCCCTCATCACTCACCTTCCACACAGCAACCCTTCCAATTACAGCCCTCATCACTCACCTGCCACACAGCAACCCTTCCAATTACAGCCCTCATCACTCACCTTCCACACAGCAACTCTTCCAATTACAGCCCTCATCACTCACCTGCCACACAGCAGTCCCTGCCAAGTCACTGAAGCTCCATGGGACATGTGCTCCCCATGGGAAATACTTGATTTACTGGAATGCATTTTCAATCTACAACAGGCTCCATCAGCAGTGGGAAGACAGTGGAAATTACCTGCTGGGGGCTGGGCCAGTTTCTCGCTGCCATCACTTTTTCTGGAGCTGTGGCCCTTCTGGTTTCTCCTTTCCAGAGCAAACCAATTAAGAGCCCACATCTGGGCCCCCTGACCAATCAGAGAGGGCAGGCACGTGGGATTTTGACAGAGGAAAGATTTCCAATTAAAGGGAGCACAGCAGGTTTCAGATCAACTGACTGTAACTTGGATTCCTGACATTTCAGTTCCCATAGGAATGGAGATGGGACCTGGGCAGGCTGCTCACAGCCACCCCTGTGCCCCATTTCTCTCAGTCTTACCTGGAAATCCTGCAGTGGGATTGAGCGGTTACAGTGAGGTGAACCTCACAAGGATGGGAGGAAGAGGAACACCTCACCAACCAAGTAGGAAGTGGCTGAGGAAGTCAGCAACAAGAGTGTGCTGCTCTCAACCTGGAGGTGGTAAACCAAGGGGATCCAGGAGCTCGGGGGATGACAGGTGAGCAGTGTAACACTTTCAGGTGCCAAGCCCACACCCTGACTTTCCCAGCATTCTGCTGTACAGCACTCCTCAGGACAACACTCCCCCCAGCTTCACTCATTCCTCTCTCTCCAGGCACCCCTCAGCCCCATCTGAACTGCTGACACTCACATTCACACTCAGCCTAGTGCCCTCTCACACCCATGCCTCCAGCCAACCTCCATAAACGTAGCTCTTCACTCCTTTGAACACAAGCTATTCCTAACACTGCAACTCCCTGATTTCTCTCCTTGCAGGATAAGTGATCCACACAACTTGGAGAGAGCCATGGACACAGGGTAGTGGGAGGCACGGGGAGGTGGGTCTCCAGAGACAGGCACCTTGTTGGGCACTGGCAAAGCATGCCCACCTGGTTCACTGGGAGAGGGTCTGGCACCATGAGAATGCAGGTGTTGGCAGTGAGCTGCTGGCAAAGCCTGAACCTTCTGAGGCACATGTTTGCATAGCTGATCCTTTGCCTGTAGACATTCGCCTCCATCCAGGTGCATCTCAGTGGCCGTCCCTGACCTGGCCCTGGTGTGAGTAGTAGAGAAAATGCTAGAATCCATTAGAAAGGATGTGATAACTGGACACTTAGAAAATAATGGTAGGATTGGGCAGAGTCAACATGGATTTATGAAAGAGAAATCAGGTTTGACAAACCTGTTAGGAGTTTTTTGAAAATGTAACCAACAGAATAGATAAGGGAAACCAGTGGATGTGGTGTATTTGGATCTTCAGAAAGCTTTTAATAAGGTCCCATGCAGGAGGTTAGTAAACATAATTAGAGCACATGGGATTGGGGGTAATATACTGGCATGGATTGAGAACTGGTTAACAGACAGAAAACAGAGAGTAGGAACAAATAGGTCATTTTCAGGTTGGCAGGCTGTGACTAGTGGGATATCACAGGATCAGTGCTTGGGCCCCAGCTACTCACAATCTATATCCATGATTTGGATGTGGGGACCAGATGTAATATTTGCAAGTTTGCTGATGAGACAAAGCTAGGTGGGAATGTGATTCGTGAGGAGGATGGGAGGAGGCTTCAAGGGGATTTGGACAGGTTTAGTGAGTGGGCAAGAACATGGCAGATGGAATACAATGTGCAAAAATGTGAAGTTATCCACTTTGGTAGGAAAAACAGAAATGCAGAATGCTTTTTAAATGGAGAGAGGTTAGGAAGTCTGGATGTCCAAATGGACCTTGTTCATGATTCACTGAAGGCATAATATATAAGTGCAGCAAAGGATTAGGAAGGCAAATGGATGTTGGCCTTTATCACAAGAGGATTTGAGTACTGGAGTAAAGATCTCTTGCTGCAATTGGATAGAGCCTTGGTGAGAACACGTTAGAATATTGCATACAGTTTTAGTCTCCTTACCTAAAGGAAGATATACTTGCCCATAGAGGGAGTGCAATGGAGGTTCACCAGACTCATACCTGGGATGGCGGGTTTGTCCTGTGAGAGATTGAGGAGATTGGGCCTGGATTCTCTGCAGTTTAGAATGACAGGGGATCTCATTGAAACATAGAACATTCTTACAGAGCTCGACAAGATAGATGAAGGAGGGATGTTTTCATTGGCTGGGGAGGTCTAGAAGAAGGGGACACAGTCTCAGAATAAGAGGTAGGCCACTTAGGGCTGAGTTAAGGAAGAATCTCTTCACTCTAAGGTAGAGAATTCCAAAGATTTACCACCTTCTGAGGACTGTGAGGCTCAGTCATTGAGTATGCTCAAGACTGAGGTCGACAGACTTCTAGACAGTGGAGACATCAGGGGATATGGGGATAGCGTGAGAAAATGGAGTTGATGTGGAAGATCAGCCAAGATCTAATTGAATGGTGGAGGAGGCTTGAGGGGCCGAATGGCCTCCTCTGCTCCTATTTCCTATGTTTCTATCACCTCTGCCCTGTGGAGGGGCATGTGGCTGCAGAGGAGGCAGCTGCAGGAACATATTGCAGTGGGAAGCCCCTGCCCTAGACTCTCAGGAGAGGGGGACAGAGGAGCTGCATAAACTGATCCCATTGCTGGTCTGAAACTCTTTCGAGTTATCAACAGTCACAGATTGCAACTCTTTCGAGTACAATCACAGTTCTTGGTTTCCAGGAGTGGGACATGAACCCACAACCCTCTGATTCAAAGGCGAGGGTGCTATGAACTGAGCCACAGCTGACACCTCTTGCTGGTCTGAAGATGAGCAGCAGGGGAAGTGGATCTGAGGATGGCTGAAGTGCCTTCCAGACAATCGCCAATCACCTGCTGCAGATCAATGCTGCCCAATCCAGCTTCTCAGCCTATCCATATCTGTAGCTATTCAGTATGAAACCTTCGCAGCTTCTCCATTTCGTTCAAGTATTCCTTCCTGCTGTGTGGGACTGTTCCACTGTTGGGAGGGAAAGATTTCACTGGGAAAATCCCTATTTTGGTTTGATAACAGGTTCAATCTGCTGATAGAGTGGCAGCCAATACACTCAATCCTGGGAAAAGCAGGAGGTGGCAGGAAATCATTGGGATACCTGTTCACCAGCATTTTCTCTAATTTTCCAGTCTCATCCCCCTCCCCGGGTCTGGGAAAACTCCCCGCAGAGCGCTGGATTTTGCTGGTTGGGTCATAACCTGATCACAGAATTGTTACAGTGCAGAAGGAGGCCATTAGGCCCATTGTGTCTGTACCGGCTCACTGAGCATCACCACTCAGTGCCATTTTCCTGGGGAGGGGTGGGGGGTGCAGAGGACGGGGGTGTGGGGCAGCAGGGGAGTGGGGGTGTTGAGGGGGCAGGGGTGTGGGGGGCAGAGGGGTGGGAGTGGGTGTGGGGCAGGGGTGCGGGGGGGTGGGGCAGCAGGGGAGCGAGGGTTTTGGGGGGGCGGGGGGGTGGGGCAGCAGGGGAGCGGGGGTGGTGGGGGGGCAGGGGGGTGGGGCAGCAGGGGAGCGGGGGTGGTGGGGGGGTGGGGGGGAGCAGGGGAGCGGGGGTGGGGGGGAGCAGGGGAGCGGGGGTGGGGGGGCAGGGGAGCGGGGGTGGGGGGGCAGGGGAGCGGGGGTGGGGGGGGCAGGGGAATGGGGGTGGTGGGGGGCAGGGGAATGGGGGTGGTGGGGGGCAGGGGGTGGTGGGGGGCAGGGGGTGGTGGGGGGCAGGGGGTGGTGGGGGGCAGGGGGTGGGGGGGAGCAGGGGAATGGGGGTGGGGGGGGCAGGGGAATGGGGGTGGTGGGGGGCAGGGGGTGGTGGGGGGCAGGGGGTGGTGGGGGGCAGGGGGTGGTGGGGGGCAGGGGGTGGGGGGGAGCAGGGGAATGGGGGTGGGGGGGCAGGGGGGTGGGGCAGCAGGGGAGCGGGGGTGGTGGGGGGCGGGGGGGTGGGGCAGCAGGGGAATGGGGGCGGGAGGGGTGGGGCAGCAGGGGAATGGGGGTGGTGGGGGGCAGGGGGTGGTGGGGGGCAGGGGGTGGTGGGGGGCAGGGGGTGGGGGGGGCAGGGGAATGGGGGTGGTGGGGGGCAGGGGGTGGGGGGGAGCAGGGGAATGGGGGTGGTGGGGGGCAGGGGGGGCAGGGGAGCGGGGGTGGTGGGGGGGCAGGGGGTGGGGGGGAGCAGGGGAATGGGGGTGGGGGGGCAGGGGGGTGGGGCAGCAGGGGAGCGGGGGTGGTGGGGGGCGGGGGGGTGGGGCAGCAGGGGAATGGGGGTGGTGGGGGGCGGGGGGGGTGGTGGGGGGCGGGGGGGGTGGGGCAGCAGGGGAATGGGGGCGGGAGGGGTGGGGCAGCAGGGGAATGGGGGCGGGAGGGGTGGGGCAGCAGGGGAATGGGGGTGGTGGGGGGCGGTGGGGGGGGGCAGGGGAGCGCTTGAACAGGGAGAAATATTGATGCTGCCACAAAATGGGCAGCTAAGCAAAACTAAGTGGGGCTTCAATTGTCTGAATAGACTGTCCACCTCCATCGAGTGGGCAGCCAAGTTCCGCCCCCAGCCCCCCAAACTGCTCGGGAGGTTAGTGACCGTCCCTCCAACCCCAACTCCATTGCACAGAGAGTCACAAGGAGCCAATGTGGCATCTAGTCAGAGTCTCACAACTAATCACTTAATGTCACATCGAGGCCCAGAGGAAATGTTAATGAAAATGCTGTTAAATTGACTGCCAAGTCTCAGCTGATGTGGTGTAGCTTTTGTTGTGAATATCGAATTCATGGTTCATGTGTTTTAAAATATAACTTTTAGGTTTAGAATAAAACTTGTCGTTTTAAGAAGTAAAGTTTTAACTGTAGAAATCGGGATAAATGTAACATAAACAAGCTGGGAGGCTATTATACTTCAAAGGTCAGAATGGTTGAGATAGAGGTATAAGACAGCAGGTATGCACGACCTAACTGAAAATAGAAACGGGTAACATAGAAAGGTAACTGGCCCTTCCCATTACGAAGGAGACAAAAACTGAGCCTGAGATTTGAAACCAAAACTTCTGGGCAGGTTGAATCTGATTGAAACTATGTAAAGGGACACAGACCATCCAATTTATAGTTGCCACTTGGAATTGTTGTGTGCAGTTTGCAACTCACTGAAATGGTCCCCAGATGGATCATAACATTTTGATGTTTCCTTTCTCACACTCAATGCTGCCAAAGTTTGTAATGAAACCTGGCTCCAGTGTGAAAATAATGATTTGATTAAAGTGCAATGTACAGTCCTTGGTGCTGGGTGAGTGGGTAGAGGTGGTTGATCAGCCAACGTGCTTTGTGGCAGGAACTGGACAGCCCAAAAGAAAGGGGCATAACCTTAAAATTAGTGCTAGGCCATTCTGAGATGATGTTAGGAAGCACTTCTTCACATCCACTGGTAGTGGATGATTGCTTCTCAGACTGGAGGTCTGTGACTAGTGGTGTGCCTCAGGGATCTGTGCTGGGACCATTATTGTTTGTTGTCTATATCAATGATTTGGATGATAATGTGGTGAATTGGATCAGCAAGTTTGCTGATGACACTAAGATTGGAGCCGTTGTGGACAGCGAGGAAGGCTTTCAAAGTTTGCAGAGGGATCTGGACCAACTGGAAAAATGGGCCAGAAAATGGCAGATGGAATTTAATGCGGAAAAGTGTGAGGTGTTACATTTTGAAAGGACAAACCAAGGTAGGACATACACAGTAAATGGTAGGGCACTGAGGAGTGCGGAGGAACAAAGGGATCTGGGAGTCCAGATACATAATTCCCTGAAAGTGGCGTCACAGGTAGACAGGGTTGTAAATAAAGCTTTTGGCATACTGGCCTTCATAAATCAAAGTATTGAGTATAGGAGTTGGGATGTTATGGTGAGTTTGTATAAGACATTGGTGAGGCCAACTTTGGAGTATTGTGTGCAGTTCTGGTCGCCTGACTACAGGAAGGATATCAGTAAGATTGAGAGAGTGCAGAGAAGATTTACTAGGATGTTGCCAGGTCTTAAGGGGTTGAGTTACAGTGAAAGATTAAACAGGTTAGGACTTTATTCCTTGGAGCGTAGAAGAATGAGGGGAGATTTGATAGAAGTTTACAAAATTGTGAGGGGTATAGACAGAGTAAATGTGAGTAGGCTCTTTCCACTTAGATTAGGAGAGATAAACACGAGAGGACATGGCTTTAGGGTGAAAGGGGAAAGGTTTAGGGGGAACATTAGGGGGAACTTCTTCACTCAGAGAGTGGTGAGAGTGTGGAACGAGCTCCCATCTGACGTGGTAAATACGGGCTCACTCTTAAGTTTTAAGAATAAATTGGATAGATACATGGATGGGAGAGGTCTGGAGGTTTAAGGACTGGGTGCAGGTCAATGGGACTAGCGGAATAATATTTTGGCACAGACTAGAAGGGCTGATTGGCCTGTTTTCTGTGCTGTAGTGTTCTATGGTTCTATGGTTCTATAAAGAGTAGTGGAAATCTGGAACTCTCTCCCCAAAAAAGCTGTTGACGTTGGGGTCAATTGAAAATTTCAAAACTTAGAATGATAGCTTGTTTGTTAAGCAAGGACATTAATAATTCGGGAACTAGGGGATATAATTGGATTTCAGGTAAATGTTAACCATGATCTAATTGAGTGATGGTATATGCTTGATTGCCTAAATGCCATATACCTGTTCCTGTGTATCTTTACTCCTATGTTAGTTCCTAGAGATTAGAACACCAGCTGGGAGAGTTTAGACAAAGTGAGACCGTGCTTAACTCTGGAATTTGGTAAATGAGGGAATTCAGTGTCATGTGGGAGGAGGTGCTGTTTTGGTCTGTTGTCCAAGAAAAGAGAGCCAGAAACAGTGAGAGCTGAAGTCAGAGGCATTAGTTAGGTGAGCAGGTAAATGATTGGTTGGTGTGTTTTAAGTTCTTTTCCCCCTCTGTACTGGTACTGGGGAAATATAAATTTTGTATTACAATTACAGCGTAACTAACCATAATATTATTCAACTAGCACTCGTAGTTATATTTCTGAATTTGAAACCTAATTAGTTAAATAAAACACGTAGAAATGACAGGGCAGATGATGTGTTGCAGCTGTAGCATGTGGGTTCTGCTGGACACCTTTGTGAACCATGACCATATCTGCAATAAGTGTCTGCCACTCGAGGAACTTCGGCTCAGAGTAGATGAGCTTCAGATGCATCAGGGAGGAGGAAGTTACCTGGACACTTTGTTCCAGGAGGCAGTCACACCCCTTAGGCGAGGTACTTCAGATTTGGTTCTTGGTCAGGGACAGGAGGGTGTGACTAAGAGTGAGGCAGCTATGTGGATTAAGAAAGTAGCACCTGGAGGAGCCTCAACCCTTGCACTTATCCACTATGCTTATGGTTCTGGCAGCCTGAGTAGACAAGATCAGGGACTGCAGCGAAGATGAGCAAACTGACCGCAGCACCATGGTGCAGGGGTCCCTTCAAGTTGGGGGAATGAAAAGGAGTGTATTTGTAGTAGGAGACAGCATAATTAGAAGGATAGATACTGTACTCTGTAACGTGAGTCCTGGAGGTTGTGTTGTCTGCCTGGTGCCAGGGTTACGAACATCTCCCTGGGCTGGAGAGTAACTTGGAGTGGGAGGGTAAGGATCCAGCTGTCATGATGCATGTGGCTAACAATGGCTTAGGTAGGACTAAGAAAGAGATTCTGCTGATGGAGTATGAGCAACTAGGGGCTAAATAAAAAAGCTGAACCACAAAGGTAATAATCTCTGGATTACTATCTGAGGCACAAGCAAATTGGCATAGAATGATTAAGATCAGCAAGTTGAATGTGTGGCTCAAAGATTAGTGTGGGAGAAATGGGTTTTGATTCATGGGGCACTGACCAGTACTGGGAAAGAGGGAGCTGTACCGCTGGGATCAGGCCTTCACCTGGTTTGCGCTGGGACCAGTGTCCTGGTGAATCATATAACTAGAACTGTAGCGAGGGCTTTAAACTAAATAGTGGGTTGGGATCCCCGCCAGAGAAGCGGGTCCTCACCGCCATTTTAAGTGGGAGGGCCAATTAAGGCCCGCCCAGCGTGACGTCCAGCGGGAAGCGCTATGCGCTCCCTGTGCGGGTGGGGGGGAATTCCCCAAAAGCGAGAGTTCGCTCTTTCACACATGCGCACGATAGAGCGCACATCTCCCTGAGGCTAAGTGCAGCCTCAGGGAGATCGCTGACAGTTGTAAAAACATTAAAAATAGAAAAAAAGTCCTTAACATGTCCCCCTCATGTGACGATGTCATGGGACATGTTCATAAATTACAATAAAACTTTATTAAACTTTTTAAATCTTGACATGAAACCTCATCCCGCCGGTGGATGAGGTTTCATGTTTTTTCTATTCCCCAACAGGGTTCCTGGCCGACCCGCCAACCTTGGACGGGCAGGTCTTTTAATTGTTTTAATGATCCTGTCAATGGCCTCAATTGGCCATTGACAGGTCGGCGGGTCCGCAGCTTATTTTGCTGTGCCCCCACCTTCCTGAAAATTTAAATGGGGCGCGGTGATGTCGGGGGATCCGCCTGATGTCATCCTGCGTCATTTTACGCATTGCCGAGCGGGCCTCGCCCCCCCCTGCTTGCCGATGGCAAAATTCAGCCCATGGTTGCAAAGTGACCATGGCTGGGATCTAAATATACACGGATATTTGGCAATTCAGAAGGACCGGAAGAAAGAAAAAGGAGGTTGGGTACCTCTGTTAATCAAGCATGAGATCAGTACAGTAGTGAGAAATGATCTTAGTTTGGAGGATCAAGATGTAAAATCAGACATAAGAAATTGCAAAGGAAATGAGTCACTGGTGGGAGAGTTTTATAGGCCCCCTGACAGTAACTACCCTGTCGGGCAAAGAATAAATCAAGAAATACTTAGGGCTAATGAGAAAGGTACTGCAATAATCGTGGTAAGATTGAATAAATTAAATTGGCAAAGGTAGGCTTGAGGATGAGTTCACAGTGTATTTGGAACAGTTTCTTAGAACAATACATTCTGGAATGAACCAGGGTCCAGACTATGTTAGACCTAATAATGTGCCATGACACAGGATTAATTAATGACCTCATAGTAAAGAATTATCTGGGTAAGGGTGATCATGATAAGATAGAATTTGGGTGAGACTGGGGAATTAATAATTGTAAACCCGGAAATGGCAGAGACTTGGAATAAATATTTTGTATCTGTCTTCACAGTAGAAGACGTAAGATGCATCCCAAGAATAGTAGAAAATCAAAAGGCAAAAGGGAGATCATTAGAGAAAAAGTATTGGGAAAACTATTGGGAATAAAGGCCAGTAGTACCCCAGGACCTGATGGCCTGCATCCTGGGATCTTAAGAGGTGGCTGCAGAGATACTGGATACATTGGTTGTAATCTTCCAAAATTCCCTAGATTCTGGAAAGGTCCCAGCAAATTGGAAAACTGCAAATGTTTTACCTCTATTCAAGAAAGTGGGGAGAGACATAGCAGGAAACTATAGACCAGTTCTGTTTCTGTTCAATGGTAACCCCCAGGATGTTGTAAGTGGGGGAATTCAGTGATGGTAATGCCATTGAATGTTAAGGGGCAATGGTTAGATTCTCTCTTGTTGGCGATGGTTATTGCCTGGCACTTGTAAGGCATAAATGTTACTTGCCACTTGTCAGCCCAAGCCTGAATATTGTCCAGGTCTTGCTGCATTTGGACATGGACTGCTTCAGTATCTGAGGAGTCACGAATGGTGCTGAACATTGTGCAATCATCAGCGAACATCCCCACTTCTGACCTTATGATGGAAGGAAGGTCATTGATGAAGCAGCTGAAGATGGTTGGGCCTGGGACACTACCTTGAGGAACTCCTGCAGTGATGTCCTGAAACTGAGATGATTGACCTCCGATAACCACAACCATCTTCATTTGTGCTAGGTATGGCTCCAACCAGCGGAGAGTTTTCCCCCTGATTCCCATTGACTCCAGCTTTGCTAGGGCTCCTTGATGCCACACTCAGTCAAATGCTGCCTTGATGTCAAGGGCAGTCACTCTCACCTCACCTTGGGAGTTCAGCTCTTTTGTCCATGTTTGAAACAAGGCTGTAATGAGGTCAGGAGCTGAGTGGCCCTGGTGGAACCCAAACTGGGTGAGGGTGAGCAGATTATTGTTAAGCAAGTGCCGCTTGATAGCGCTGTTGATGACCCCTTCCATTACTTTACTGATGATCGAGAGTAGACTGATGGGGCGGTAATTGGCCGGGTTGGATTTGTCCTGCTTTTTGTGTACAGGACATACCTGGGCAATTTTCCACATACCCGGGTAGATGCCAGTGTTGTAGCTGTACTGGAACAGCTTGGCTAGGGGTACTGCAAGTTCTGCAGCACAATTGACAGAATATTATCACGGTCCATCGCCTTTGCAGTATCCAGTGCCTTCAGCCGTTTCTTAATATCACGTAGAGTGAATTGAATTGGCTGAAGACTGGCATCTGTGATGCTGGGGACCTCCGGAGGAGGCCGAGATGGATCATCCATTCGGCACTTCTGGCTGAAGATTGTAGCTAATATCTTTTTCACTGATGTGCTGGGCTCCCCCATCATTGAGGATGGGGATATTTTTGGAGCCTCCTCCTCCAGTGAGTTGTCTAATTGTCCACTGCCACTCATGACTGGATGTGGCAGGACTGCAGAGCTTAGATCTGACCCGCTGGTTGTGGGATTGCTTAGTTCTGTCTATCACTTGCTGCTTATGCTGTTTGGCACCTCATTTTTAGGTATGCCTGGTGCTGCTCCTGGCATGCTGTCTTCATTGAGCCAGGGTTGATTCCCTGGCTTGATGGCATTGTTAGAGTGGAGGAATATGAGATTGAGTACAGCACCTCATGGAAGACCAGTCTTGAGCTGCTAGATCTGTTTGAAATCTATCCCATTTAGCACGGTGGTAATGCCACACAACATGATCCTCAATGTGAGGGCAGGACTTTGACTGTGCATTGGTCACACCTACCAATACTGTCATGGTGCTATCGAGCCACTCCTGGTGAGATATGATTCTGTGAGGATGACTATGTCTGAGAGACAGCTCTCCCAATTTTGGCATTAGTAAGGAGGGCTTGCCGGTGTCATTTCCAGTGCTTAGGTTGATGTGGGTAGTCTGTCCATTCTTTTTTTGGCTTTATAGCGCTTTGATACAACTGCGTGCCATTTCAGAGGGCATTTAAGAGTCTGGAGTCACTTGTAGGCCAGACCAGGTAAGGACAGCAGATTTCCTTCCTTCTCTGAAGGGCATTAGTGAACCAGATGGGTTTTTACCAATGGTTTCATGGTCATCATTAGGTTTTTAATTCCAGAATTTTTATTTCACCATCTACTGTGGCAGGATTTGAACCAGAGCATTATCCTGGATTTCTAGTCCAGCGACAAGTCCACTACACCATCGTCTCCCCTGGATTCTGAAGTGTGAAAATGTGAGGTCCTGCTATTCTGGCAGGAAGAATAGAAAAGCAGAATATTATTTAAATGGAGAGACTGCAGAATGCTGCAGCACAAATGGACCTGGGTGTCCTTGTGCATGAATCACAAAAAGTTAACGTTCAGGTACACAAAGTAATGAGAAAGGCAAATGGAAGGTTGGCCTTTGGAGAATGTTGGCCTTTATGCAAGGGGAATAGTTCATAAAAGTGGGTAAGTATTGCGACAACTGTACAGATGAGACCGCACCTGGAGTACTGGGTACATCTCTGGTATCCTTATGTAAGGAAGGACAAACTTGCATTGGAAACAGTTCAGGGAAGTTGTACTAGGTGAAGGGGCTGTTTTATGAGGAAAGATTGAACCTGTACTCATTGGAGTTTAGAATAATGAGAGGTGATCTTTTTGAAACGTATAGGATTCTGTGGGGGCTTGACAGGGTAGATACTAGGGGACGTTTCGCCACTGGGGGCAACTAGAATGAGGGGGCACAGTTTAAAAATAAATGGTCTCCTATTTAAGACAGAGATGAGGAGGAATTTCTTCTCTGTGGGCTGTTAGATTCCCCAGCAAGCAGCGGAGGATGGGTCATTGAATATATTCAAGGCTGAGTTAGATTTTCGGTCTACAAGGCAGTCAAAGGTTATGAGGTAAGTGGAGTTAAGGCCACAATCAGATCAGCCATGATCTTATTAAATGGCTAAATGGCCTACTCCTGCTCCCATTTCTTATGATCTTAGACATTCCACGTAGGGACTTCAGGATGCACCATGTGACCCAGAGGCCCATGTTTGTAGAAAGTACTTCCAGTTGCTCAAACTCACGCTGAAGGTTTCTGAACTCGCGGGACAGGCTGGATTCACTGCAAGACATACGAACAAACATACGAATTAGGAGCAGAGGTAAGCCATTTGATCCCTCGAGCCTGCTCCACTATTTGATATGATCATGGCCGATCTGATTGTGGCCTCAGCTCCGCTTTCCTGTCTACCTCCTAAATCCCTTTGATTCTCTTGTCAATTAAGAATCTATCTAACTCAGTCTTAACTCTAACATATGGATGGTTGAATGTTTTCTGAATCACAGGTTTCAGGAAATGCTCATTCGACAGCCAGTCAGAGTTCAGAATAGCAAGTGGATGGCCATCAGAAGGGTAGGAAGAGGCAGGTTGTGCCGGAATTCCTTGGAGTGTGGCACTTTCAAATCTATATTCAGCTTTGAATACTGATGAGGGTGACAACACCTTGAGGAAGTGCAATCCCACATCTGGCATCGTGAGGCAAAGGACAATATAGGGAATACAATAAAGAATAGGAGCACAGCAGTAGTTGGGAATTTGATAGTCAGGGGAACAGATGCACCTGCAGACATGAGACCTGTATGGTATGTGCCAGAGTAAGGGACATCATGGAGAGTGTGCAAAACATTCTGTGTAGAGAAGTGAAAGAACCAGAAGTCTTGAACCATGTGAAAGCCAATGAAACAGGGAGGGAAAGGGTTGAGGTCCTGTAGTCAAAGTTTAAGGAGCGAGGGAGGAAGGCAAAAGTAGGACATCAAAGGTAGTAATCTCTGGATTACTCCCAGTGCAATGCAACAGTGAGAATAGAAATAGGCAGATATGGCAGGTTAATACATAGCTAGAGACACAGTTCAGGAAAAAGGGCTTTAGATTTTTGGGGTATTGGGACCAGTTCTGTTCCAGGAGGAACCTGAACAGAGCTAAGGCAGTGGTTGTGTTCAGGGCTCAGCGACAGAGGAATTTCTTCATCAGTATGTCTTTTGTCCAATGAGGAAGAAGGAATTGCTGGATCTTGTCCTGGGGAATGAAATGGGTCAAGTGAAGATTGTCACAATGGGGGAGTATGTTGGGAATAGTAATCATAATCTCATAAGGTCTAGATTAGTTACAGAAGAGGATAAGGAGTAAATTTAGAAAAAAAAACACAAGTAGAGGGCAACTGATTTCAGAAGATTAAGGAGGGATCTGGCTCAGGTAAATTGGAGTCAAAGTCTAATAGGCAAAGCCTTTAAAAAGGAGATGGTTAGGGTACATTCTAGGTACATGCCCACAAAGGGGAATAGGAGGACAAACAAAAGACAGAGCTCATTGGATGACTGAAGAATTAGAAAGTAAGATGAAGCAGAAAAAGGGGGTGTCTGTTAGATATCACCTTGATAATGAAGGGATAGTCAGGCTGAATGTAGAAGTACAGAGAAGTAAAAATGGAAATAAGAGTGCCAAAGAGCCAATATGAAAATAGATTGACAGCTAACGTAAAAGAGAAAACAAACATCTTCTGCAGGTATATTAAAGGATTGCCAGAGCAGAGGTGGAACAGATTAGGGATCAAGATAGAGATCTACTGGTGAAGGCAGAAGGCAATACTGGATGAAGTTTGCAGATGATACTAAACTTGGAAATGAAATAAACACAGAGGAAGATAGTAACAAACTTCAAGAGGACATTGGCTGGTGGAATGAGCAGACACATGGCAGCTGAAATTCAATGCAGAAAAGTGTGAGATGATCCATATCAGTAGGAAGAACAAGGAGCAACAATACAAGCTAAATGGTACAATTTTAAAGAGAGATCTGGCGATGTTGCTGTACAAACCTTGAAGATTAATAAGCAGGTAATGAAGCACGTATGATCTTGCCCCTCTTATACAAAGACGTATGTACAAAAGCCAGAAAGTTATGATGAACTTGTAAAATACTAGTTCCATCCCATTTAGAATATTGTATCTTATTCTGGGCTCCACAGTTTAGGAAGGAAGTGAAGGCTCTGGAGCAGTACAGAAGAGATTTAATTTAAAGTACCTGGGATAAGGGATTACAATTATGTGGATAGATTAGAGAAGCTGAGGTTGTTCTCCTTAGAGCTGAGAAGGCTTAGGAGATTTGATGCAGGTATTTAAAAGAAGTTGGATACACCAACTCAGGAATTAGACACACTAATCTGTATTTCCTACAGGCATATGGCAGCTTATTATTTTTTTCAATTCATTTACGGGATGTGGGCATCACTGGCTGGGCCAGCATTTATTGCCCATCGCTAATTACCCTTGAGAAGGTGGTGGTGAGCTGCCTTCTTGAACTGCTGCAGTCCATGTGGTGTAGGTACAACCACAGCACTGTTAGGAAGGGAATTCCAGGATTTTGACCCAGCGACAGTGAAGGAACGGCGATATATTTCCAAGGATGGTGAGTGACCTGGAGGGGAACCTCCAGGTGGTGGTGTTCCCATCTATCTGCTGCCCTTGACCTTCTAGATGGTAGCAGTCATGGGCTTGGAAGGTGCTGTCTAAGGAGCCTTAGTGAGTTTCTGCAGTGGATTTTGTAGATGGTACACACTGCTGCTACTGTTTGTCGGTGGTGGAGGGAGTGAATGTTTGTGGATGGGGTGCCAATCAAGTGGACTGCTTTGTCCTTTGTCAAGCTTTTTGAATGTTGCTGTAGCTGCACTCATCCAGGCAAGTGGGGAGTATTCCATCACACTCCTGACTTGTGCCTTGTAGATGGTGAACAGGCATTGGGGAGTCAGGAGGTGAGTTACTTGCCACAGGATTCCTAGCCTCTGACCTGCTCTTGTAGCCACAGTATTTATATGGCTAGTCCAGTTCAGTTTCTGGTCAATAGTAACCCCCAGGATGTTGATAGTGGGGGATTCAGCGATGGTAATGCCATTGAATGTCAAGGGGCGATGGTTAGATTCTCTCTAGTTGGAGATGGTCATTGTCTGGCACCAGCATGAATGTTACTCGCATCACCAGATGTAGCTCCTTACCTTTCACTCAGGTTTGCTTGCTTCCTGCAGGGCACAGTATTCCGTACACAAGCTCCATTTTCAGGATCTGCTTCCTCCACAATCACAAACGGCCTCTCTTCCAACGTGGCAACAGTTAAATGTGCACTATCAGAGACAGGCTGCTGGAATTTTCCATACCTTGGCCACACTGGGTATTTCATTCTTATCAAACCATTTTCCCATCTTCCAACCTGTAAGAGTGAGGAGAGATTTGTTTACAATTCATTCTCAGCTTCTTAAACAACAAACTAACAGAGACTTTCTGCTATTGGAATTTCTCTTTATTCACTCTTTATAATGGTGGGGAGAGAGGCAGACTGGAGAATGAGAATAGTGGGAGTTACTGACACTGGGGATGAATTGATAGTGGGCAGAGAATGAATCTGAGGGATAGAGGGGTGTGGTTTAGCAAAGAGTATGAGAATTATATTGGGGTGAGAAGTACACTGGAAAATGAGAATTATATTAGTGTGAGACAGGTACTGGGGAATTAAGATGTTAGTGGGGTAAGAAGGAATTTGCAGAATGAGAATAATAATAAGAGAAGCATGTGGGAATGGGAGCTACCACTACCTGAATACCTCAATGTCCTGGGTACCTGTGGAACCAGCACACGTTGAGTTAAACCAACCTTCTGTTGGTCAGGGGATGTATTGTGTCATAGGGTCAAAGGCAAGTGTATTTTCAGAGATGAGGAGGGCATTAGAATGTATGTGCTTCATTCAGTCATGTCTGTGATGGTCTGGAATAAGTCAACATGGTCTTTTGTGTTTATGGAGAATGGGATTGAGACTAAGACGATGATGCAACAGTAGTACCAGGGTTACAAATAGTTGTTTTGTAATACAGAACTTCCGTATTTCTGAAAAAAGGCATTTTGTCGAAGCTTTTCATCTTGTACTCATCAGGACAATTGCAAGAATACCAATGTCAGGGAAAGCAACAACTTTATCCTGTATGAGAAGAGAGTGCTGATTGGTTGGCAAGTGGATTCTGATTGGTAGAGGTGTTGCCATGGAGATTGCATTGGTTAATGGTGACTGTCAGTTAATTGCCAAGCATTGTTTGAAATTTAGGCAGCTTGACTCTGGTCAAGGCATCTCCCTGGGCCTCCACCAATCAGACTCTACTTGCCAACCAATGAAGCATGATGGGGGTTCACAGGATTCCCAGATCCAAAAGTTGATAAGGGGTTAATGGGACAGAGTGTGAAGCAACCATTTCCTCTGCACCCATTTTATCTTCTTCAACTTCAGAGTCCTGAACCCAGATGGTTCAAGTGGTGATGTTAGGTACATAGGCGGAGTAGTTAGATGCCTCTCGACTCCTCACTCGCTTGTTACTCCAAATCAGTATGCTTATAATTCCAGAAACATGAATCACAGAATCACAGTGCAGAAGAGGCCCTTCGGCCCATCGAGTCTGCACCGACAAGTGAGAAACACCTGACCTACCTACCTAATCCCATTTACCAGCACTTGGCCCATAGCCTTGAATGTTATGACGTGCCAAGTGCTCATCCAGGTACTTTTTAAAGGATGTGAGGCAACCCGACTCCACCACCCTCCCAGGCAGTGCATTCCAGACTGTCACCACCCTCTGGGTAAAAAGGTTTTTCCACACATCCCCCCTAAACCTCCTGCCCCTCACCTTGAACTTATGCCCCTTTGTGACTGACCCTTCAACTCAGGGGAACAGCTGCCCCCTATCCACCCTGTCCATGCTCCTCATAATCTTGTACACCTCGATCAAGTCACCCCTCAGTCTTCTCTGCTCCAATGAAAACAACCCAAGTCTATCCAACCTCTCTTCATAACTTAAATGTTTCATCCGAGGAAGAGTGGGAGGAGCCCATTCAACTGGGCAAGGCAAGAGTCTGACCATGAATCTTTTCCACTTCTTATGCAGGTTGAGAAGGTAATGCTCCCAGGAATCCATAAAACACTAAGGGTAAAGTTACAGGGCATGTGAGAAAGCAAAGAAATTGTTTCAGAAGAACGTGGACTTAATATCAGAGTTAGTATCAGGTTTTTCACAGCATACAAATGTTATAAGACAGTCGCATAAAAACCTTGAGTTGGACACTTGAGGTGTAACAAAAGGATGAGGAAAAAGAGAAAGAAGTGAAAAAGCACAGAGCAGAAGTTAATATTGCTGCGAGAACAGAATAGTGTTTTAATTAGATCTGCTGCCATTCTCCTGAGCTTCAGGAAATATAGGCCTAGTCTACTCTGAGCCACAGATACCTGATGTATGCTCTGTATATATTGGTTAGCCCTACCCACAAATTGATCACAATTTTGACAAAGTTTAATGACAATTATATGTGTGATAATATCCATCAGGGTAATTTTAATTTAATATGTTATATGGAACAATCTTGCTCTTGTAACGTTGAAGTTCATTGGTTAAATAAATCTGTAATTGAGGACATGGGGTGTGCTCGATTGTGCATACATAATTTGTTATCGCTAATGACCAGACACCGATATGTCTGGAAGTTGAAGCTCTTTGTTCTAATCAATCCTTTCCAATTCCTGAGTGCGATAATTTGCAATTCTACTGACAGTGATCACAGACCAATGGACTTTAAAATACCTTCCTGGGAATCTGAGTTGCAACAACACTACTTTGATCCTAATGGTGTTGTCATTTGGAGAAAGGAGATGTAGAAATGGGAGTACAAGGTTTCAACAGCTTCAGCTTTTGAATTAAGTGATTGTTGTGGACATTAACCAGCACAGCTGGAATTGGGAATGTTCACACAACTTCAAATCAGATTGGATGTGGGAACTGCTGGCAGTCATTGTTTGGAAGGACCCAACAGCTACAGATGTGATGAACATAATGGTACATCTATCTGGTATTACAGTTAATTGTGCTGGTAACGTTAGTTTACTATGGATTCAAGAACAAAGATTACAACTGGACAATGGGCTAAAATGACTGTACACGTTACCCAGATAACTTACATAGGAACATAGACCACAGGAGCAGGAGTAGGCTGTCCAGTCCTTTGGGCCTGCTCCACCATTCAATAAGATCATGGCTGATCTGTTTGTAGTCTCTCTCGCCTTCCTGTCTTCCCCTCATAACCCTTGACTCCCTTGCCTATCAAAAATCTATCTAACTCAGCCTTGAATAAATTCAGTGACTAGTCTCCACTGCTTTCTGGGGAAGAGAATGCCACAGACTAAAAAATGTCTTTTTATCTCTGTTTTAAAAAGGAGACCTCTTATTTTTAAACTGTGTTCCCTAGTTTTAGTTTGTCCCACAAGTAGAAACATCCACCTGGTATCCCCTCAAGATCTTGTATGTTTCATTCTTCTAAACTCCAGTGAGTACAAACCTAACCTGTTCAACCTTTCTTCATAAGATCAGCCTTTCATCCCACAAATGAGTCGAGTGAACCTTCTTTGAACTGTTTCTAATGCAATTATATCCTTTTCCAAATAAGGAGACCTTAATTGTACACAGTACTCCAGATATGGTCTCACCAAGGCCCTGTACATTTGCAGTAAAGCTTCCTTATTTTCATATTCCATTATCCTTGCAATAAATGCCAACATTCCATTTGCCTTCCTAATCACGTGCTGTAATGCATACAAATTTTGTGATTTATGTACGAGGACACCCAGATCCCTCTATACCACAGAGTTCTGTGATCTCTCTCCATTTAAATAGTATACTGATCTTATATTCTTCTTGTCAAAGTGGACAAGTTTACATTTTCCCACATCATACTCCATTTGCCAAACTTTTGCCCTCTCACTTAACCTATTTATATCCCTTTGTAGACTCCTTTACCTCCTCTTGACAACTTAATTTCCTCCCTATCTTGGTGTCATTGGCAAATTTAGCTACCATACCTTCAGTCCCATCATCCAAGTCATTGATATAGATTCTAAACACTTGAGGCTTCAGCACCGATGCCAGTGGCACTCTACTATTTACAGCTTGCCAACCTGAAAAGACCCATTTATATCTACTCTTTGCTTCCTGTTAGCTAACCATCCTTTATCCATGCTAGTATGTTACCCCCTACACCATGAGCTCTTATTTTGTGTAGCAACCTTTGATGTGGCACCTTCTCAAATACTTTTTGGAAATCCAAGTACACCACATCTACAGGTTCCCCTTTATCAACCTTGCTTGTTACTTCCTAAAAGAGCTCTAATAAATTAGTTAAACATAATTTCCCTTCAACAAAACTATGTTGACTCTGCCTGATCCCATTATGATTTTCTAAATGCCCCTACAATTACCTCTTGATAATGAATTCTAGAAATTTCCCTATGACAGATATTAAGCTAACTGGCCTATAGTTCCCAGCTTTCTGTCTCCCTCCTTTCTTGAATAAAGGTTTTACATTTGCTATTTCCCAGCCTGCTGGGACCCTTCCAGAAACTAAGAAATTTTGGAAGATTATAACGAATGCCTCTACTATCTCTGCAGCCACTGCTTTTAAAGACCCTAGGGATGTAGGCTATCTAGTTCTGGGGACTTTTCATTCTTTAGGTCAAATAGTTTTTCCAGCAACTTTTTCCTGGTGATGGTGATTGTTTTGAGTTCCTCCCTCCTGTTCACCTCTTGATTTTCAAATATCTTTGAGAAGTTTTTCTAAGTCTTCTACAATGAAGACAGACACAAAATAACCTGTTCAATGCCTCTGCCATTTCCTTGTTTTCCATTATCAATTACCCAAACACTCTAGGACCAACACTAGCTTTAGTTACTCTTTTTCTTTCTAAATATTTGTAGAAACTCTTATTATCTGTTTGTATATTACCAGCTGGTTTTCTCTCATACTCTAATTTCTCCCTTTTTTAGTCATTCTTTACTGGTTCTTAAAATCTGACCAATCTTCTAACCCATCACTAATCTTTGCAGATTTATAGTGTTTCTTTCAATTTGATACAATCCTTAACTTCCTTATTTAGCCATGGATGGTGCATCCTTCTCAAAGAGTCTTTTTTTCTCACTGAGAAAAATCTTTGCTGAGTTATTAAATATCTTCATAAAAGTCTGCACTACATCTCTACTGTTACTTTTAATCTAGTTTTGCAGTTCACTTTGGCTGACCCTGTCTTCATATCCTAAACATTCCCTTTATTCAGGTTTAAAACACTAGTCTTAGATCCTGACTTCTCTCCTTCATGAAATTCAATCATGTCATGATAACTGTCACCAAGAGGCTCCATTACCATGAGGTTATTGACTAATCCTGTCTCATTGCTCAATACCTGGTCTAGAATAGTCTACTCCCTGGTTGGCTAGAGAATGTACTGCTCAAATACACTATGAGCTCATTTTCCAGGCTACCTTTGCCAATCTGATTTGCCCAATCTGCATGTAGATTAAAGTTACCCAAGATTAATGCAGACCCTTTCTTACCTGGGCCATTTATTTCTTCCAGTAAACTCTGTCTGACAGTGTAACCATTGTCAGGGGGCCTATAAACCACTCCCACAAGTGACTTCTCATCATTCCTATTTCTTATCTCTATTCAAACTGATTCTACATCATGTTCTTTTGAGCTAAGGTCATTTCTTACTACTTAATTACAGAGCTACCCCACCTAGCTTTCCTAGTTTCCTGCCTTTTCAAAATGTCAAATACCCTTCAGTATTCAGGTCTCAGCCTTGGTCACCTTGCAAATATGTCTCTGTAGTTGCCCTATTCTGAAGGGGTTCCAAAGAACAGCCATATCCAGCTTGAAATGTTAACTCTACTTCACTCACCACAGATGCTGCCGGACCTGAGGTTTTCTAGCACTTTGTTTTTATTTCAGATCTCGAGCATCTGCAGTATTTTGCTTTTATCTCTGTAATGGCCATCAAATCATATGTATTTATTTCTACCTGTACTAGCAATCCATTCATTTTGTTACAAATGCTGTGTGCATTCAGATACAGAGAACTCTTGTCTTTTTTTTAAACCATTTTTGCAATCTCCAGTCTGATCTGCTGGTGTAAATTTAAGTTTGTACTCTCTGTCCTTCCCTGCTACACTCTGGTTATCATTACCCAAATCAGGACCCTGCTTTGTTGTTTCTCTATGATTTACCATAGCTCTTCTTTCATGAACCCTTCCCCCCAACTATTTAGTTTAAAGCCCTCTCTACCGCAATAGTTATAAGACTTGTGGGAAACTGGTCCCAGCATGGTTCAGGTGAAGGCTGTCCCAACAGAACAACTTCCACTTTCCCCAGTACTGGTGTCAGTGCCCCATGAATCGAAACCCATTTTTCCCTACACCAGTCACTGAGCCACTCATTCATATCTCTAATCTTATTTACCCTACGCCAATTTGCTTGTGGCTTAGGTAAGAATCCAGAGATTATCATCTTTGAGGTTCTGCTTTTTAATTTAGCCCCTAGCTGCTTATAATCCCATAAGCAGAATTTCTTTCCTAGTTCTACCTCTGCCATTGGTACCCATGTGGACCATAACAACTGGATCCTCTCCCTCCCACTGGAAGTTCCTTTCCAGCCTGAAACAGATGTCCCAAACCCTGGCACTGGGTGGGCAACATAGCCTTCTGGACTCTTGTTCTCTGTCTGCAGAGAACTGTGTCTATCCCCTTGACTATACTGGCTCCTACAACCACTACATTCCCATTTACTCCCCCAACCGGAATGGCTTCCTGTACCAAGCTGCTGTGGTCAGCTCACTTATCCACTTTTCAGCCCCCACTCTCATCCATACAGACTGCAAGAACCTCAAACCTGTTGGACAATTGTAAAGGCTGAGGCTTCTCCAATTCCACCTTCTCAAACCCCATACCTGCCTCACTTGCAGTCACACCCTTCTGTCCCTGAATACTGACAAATTAGACAACCCTATCATAATGGGAGTGACTGCCTGTGGAACAAAGTGTCCAGGTAACTTTTGCCCCTCCCTGTTGCATCGCTGTGCCTGTAACTCAGCTCCCAGTTGATTGACTGAGCTGAAGCTCCTCAGACGCTTACTGCAGACATGGTTGCTGTGGATCACACTGGCATCCATCAACTCTCACACTGGCATCCATCAACTCCCACATTCTGCAGAGGCAACACATCACCTGCTCTGCCATCTTCATTCCCTGTTAACTGATTTATTTTAATTAATAAATGCTACTCTTCCTAATAATAAACTGCTCCTAAACCTTATTACTTCCACTAAGACCTTACAATTGCTAATAAATTACCCTGTTTTAAAACAAATAGGAAAAATACTCACCCATCACTTATCAATTTCCCTGTGATGTCACACTTTGATATTCTCAGAATGTGGTTGGTCCACAGATTGAGCATCACCTGAGCTGTTTTAACATGAAATCTCCTCTCTCTCTCTCTCTCTGCGCTGGTTTAAAATCTGGCAGATTTAAATCCTGGCAGAAGGGACAGAGAGAAGAATTGGGAGTGTGTGTGAATGAAACTTGACACTACTTGAGTAATTTAGTGCCCTAGGAAGTCCACAGGACCAACACAGGATGAGTTTAAAACATCTTGCTGCTGAGAATGAGAAGTATTGTGTTCAGCAGCTGAAGGCAAATGTATCTACACAGACATGAAGTGATGGAATATGTGCAAGTTGCTCAACCATATTCATGATGGTCTAGAATATAATAGTCTGGTCACGTGTGGGGAATGGGACTGAGATTAAGAGGGTAATGTAACCATGGTGACAGAAATGAAGAAGGGCTTAAGGACATTTTTTTATTCATTCAAGGGATGTGGGCTTTGCTGGCTAGGCCAGCATTTATTGCCCATCCCTAATTGCCCTTGAGAAGGTGGTGGTGAATTGCCATCTTGAACCGCTGCAGTCCATGTTTGTTATTCTGATGTTACTTGCATATATGTTAGTTTAGTTAAGATTTATTGGTAATATCTTTGGAATGTGATGATAAAAGGTAAAAATGGTGTAAAATGAGAGCTGTTATATAGTGAATTGATTCTATGGAAACTGCCTGCTGTTTCAAAGATCAAATTCTGAATTGTTGCAACTGTATGTATGTGTGTAATCTGTTGTTTAATGTAATGCAGATGAATTTCAGTCCAGCTACACAGACTGATGAATGTGAACGATATGGTGACAGAATGATGCGAGGGAATGAGAAGTAGTGAGAGAAGTACAATGGAGAATGAAACTAATAATGAAGAGAGACTCACACAGTGGAATGTGTGTAATAGAGAGACTGTCATTGGGAGATAGGAGTGATAGCAAGGTAATTGGCATTGATAAATGGAAATGATGGCAGGGAGAGAGAGTACTGTGGAATATTTATGTTAATGTGGAGAGAATGCACTGGCAATTGACAGTGATGTTGAGGCGTGAAGTACACGAGGGAATGAGAATGACCATGGGATTGAAACTGGGAATTGAGAATGATACTGGGCGGAGAAGCAAATTGGGGAATGAGAATCCCAGGCGTGACACTGGCACTGAATTCTCAGAGCTGAAACACTACAATTTAATGCTCCTCTGGCGAGGCATTTAATCGGGTGGGTGAGTGCGGGGTGAGAACACCACCGCATTCCCAACTCTGCCCAATTAAGTCCAGGCAGGAAGGCTCATGGACGGCCTTACCACCCAAATATAAATTGAAGTCTTGACATGGGCAATTAATAACCAGTTAAAGGGCTTCACACCACCACTAGTTTTGGCAGCAGTCACCAGGTGGAATTTAATGTTAGTGACAGGTCTCACTCACCAGCTTTAGAATGGTGGGAGCCCCATGTCACCTCTGTTAGGGAAGGCCCATCGGAATTAAGTGTCCTTTGGGCACTTAACTGGCCATCATTGGTCCTTCCTGGGATTTGAACCCTGGGTGCAGAAATACTGGAAGCCAGCAGCTCTCCATTGCTGGTCAGCGCCACCAGGAGCAGTGGCTGCTGCTGGTATTGCACCCACCAGAGGCCTAGGATTGATGAGGGGCCCCAGACCACAGGTGAATGAAGGCGGACTGGAGGTTGTTGGTTAAGGGTGGGTAGCTCACAGCAGGCCCCATTCCCCATCCCGATGCTGGCTCCCTCGATCTGACAGGGTTTGCTTTGAGTTGCCCATGTGGCAGCTGGTTGAATACCAGCAGCTGGAGGATGAGGCCTTAACTGGACATTAATTGCTACGTAAAGGCCGCAATTAACACCCGGGTAGGAAAGACATCCGCTGTGTACCTTGGACTTAATTCAGGCAGAGATGGGAAGATGACAGCAGCCCCACCCTGCACCCTCCCACCTGATTAAATGCCCCCCATGCCTCCAAACGCGCTGTCAGGAGAGCATTAAATTGGGGGACTCATCACATGGGGAACCTGAAAAGCAAACTGTTGGCGGGGGCTGGGAGAGGGAGATCTCACTGAAAGGCACTTAATGCCTGATCAAGGTATCTGGTATTGGGAAGGGGACACCAGCTGAGTGTCACTACCTGTCCTTTCCTCTGACCCCCCTCAGCCCCTCAACCAGCAATCCACTCATCCTGCGACCCCACCCCACTCTCCCTCACCTTTGACTTGGGAACCATTGTTGATCCTAGGCCTCTAGTGGGTGCATTACTGGGAGCAGCAGATGGGGATTGGAGAGATCCTGGCCTCTGGCAGCCCCTGGGAAGGCCCGACACTGGCCCGCTCTCCAGCCAGCAGGCAGGATCCCTGTTGCTAATGCACAGGAATGATTAAGTGGGGAGGCAATAGCAGTGGGGAATGAAAATGATTGTTGGATGAGAGTACAATAGGATGGTGGTGAAGAAATGAGAAAATTATTAGGATGGATTGACAATGGGACATGAGTGTGATAGTGAGGAGAGACTGGCACTGAGGAAGAAGGATGATATCAGGAAGTGAGGTGCATTGGAGAATGGGAATGACTGTGTAGAGACTGAAACTAGGAATTGATAAGGATCGTGACATAAGACTGAAGTTGAGGAACGATGAGACTAGCCCTGGGTATCAGAATAATATTGGGAAGAGTCTGAGCCTCCTGAATGCCTTGGTTCTGATTTTAGATGATGAAGACAAAGCAATTATTCAACAAATTTGCCATTACCTCATTTTCATTTATAATATACCTGCATTTGTTTTTAAAAGAGCCACATTATCCCATCCCATATTATAATCTCAGTCACTGAAGGATGTGCATCTCCCATTGCTCAACCTTGTCTGTGGACAACTACAGAGAAATCTCCCACACTGACTCTATCAGATTTAGCTTCATATATGGATGGTCAGACAAGCTAAGTGATACCAGAGAATTGGCTTTAAGGCATTCAGGAAACCATCTCTGGTTCTAGTTGGATTAGTGAAGCCCTTTCAGTCTGGCCACAAATTGACAGAAGAGCATCAGAGCCATTCATTGGAGCCCAGCCTCTACCCTGCTCATGAAGAACCATTGCTTAATTGGAATGGAGAGCTAGTGATGTCAAGGGCAGATGACCTCCCTTCCTTTATGATCAGCGCGGGCTGGAGGGCCGAAGGGCCTGACCCTGTGCTGTACTTTTCTTTGTTCATTGTTCAACAGTGATGTCCTGGAGTTGTAATGATGGGTCTCCTAGATTTTCCTTTTGTAACAGGTATAACTCCAGCTAATAGAGAATTTCCCCCCTGATTCCCATTAACTTCAGTTCTACTAGGGATCCTTGGTGCCACACTTGGTCAAATATGATCTTGATGTGGATGTGGCTACCTCTGGCTCCAGCATGCATGCCTAGATCAATCTAATGAGATTCGGACTCGAGAAGCTTTGGGTGAACTCTAGCTGAGCATGGAGTAGGTTATTGATAAGTAATTGCCACTTGACAGCAATCTTGATCACTCCTTTCATCACTTTACTAATGATTGGGATGTGATTGATGGGGTGGTAATTGTCTGGGTCAGATTTATCCTGTTTATTTATAGGACATCCTTGGGTGATATTCCACATTGTCAGGCAGATAGTGGTGTCATAGCTGTACTGGCACAAATCTTTAACTGGAACATTGTCAGGGCCCAGAACCTTTGTATCCAATGCACTCAATCATTCTCAATGATATGTGGAGTGAACCAAATGGAGTGAACTGAATTGGGTGGACACTGGTACCCATGATATGGACTTTTCAGGCAAAGGGAAGTAGAATCATTCACTGGCATTGGAGCTGAACATACTTGCAAATACTTTTCTTTGCACCTATCAGCTGGGCTCCACCATTAGTTGAAAGATGGAAATGTCTGTGCAACCTCCTGTCAGTTACCTGGTTATCCACCACCATTCACCATCGAATGTCCTGGGGCTACAGAGCTTTGTTCTGATCCATTACTTTGGAACTGTTCAGCTTGCTGCTTTTGATATTTAGTGTACAAGTAACCTTGTATAATAGCTTTATTAGGTTCATACCTTATTCTAAACTATGCCTGATGCTGCTCCTGACACTTCCTTACACTCCTCATTAAAGCAGGTGATCATGTACACAACATATGTGATCACAACATATAATGCTGCTGCTATTGGGCCACAGCCTCAGATACCCAGTTTTGTGCTGCTAGATCTGATCTTCAGCTGAGGAGGTTTGTACAGTAGTAGTGCCAAACTCCATAATGGAAGAGGTCCTCTTGGTGAAGACAGGATTATCTTCACAAGGGCTATGTGGTTCTCACTTACACCATGTGTCATGATCCTATGTTTTTTGACAGGTTGATCAATGAGTATGAGGTTGTAGGTTAATGTCTCATGTTGATTCCTCCACCTCTTACACAGGTGATTCTGACATTCGTCCTTCAGGATTCAGCCAGTTCAGTCAGTGGTGCTAGTCCTGATGGTGGACATTCTGTGTCCTTTCTACCGTCAGTGCTTCTTCCAAGTGCTGTTCAGCCTGGAGGAGGTGGTGATCAGAAAGATTCCCTTGTCCCTGTTTTACACAGTATTTACAGCACAGAAACATGCCATTCAGCTCAACAGGTCCATGCTGATGCAGATGTTTATGTTCTATAGAAACCTCTTTTCACACTACTTCATCTAACCACCTAAACATATCTTTACATTCCTTTCTCCTTCACGTGTTTATCTAGATAACCCTTAAGAATCTATACCAGTTGCCTCAAGTATTCCTTATGGTAGCAAATTCCACATTCTAGCCTCTCCCTGGATAAAGGCTCTTTTGCTAAATTCCCGAATGGATTTATTCATAGCTACCTCATATTTATGGCTGCTAATTCTGGCTTTTCCAGATGTGGAAGCCTCATCTCTATGTTGACCCTAACAAACCCTTTCATAATTTAACAATCTCTATCAGGTCAGCCCCTCAATCTTTTTTCTAGAGAAAAGGACCCCAGCCTGTTAAATCTTTCCTATTAGATATAACTTCAGTTCTGCTTTCATTCTAGTAAACTTTTTGTACATTCTCCAGTCCCTCTGTATCCCCTCTTTCATATGAAAACTAGAAATATACACAGTCCTCCAAAAGGTGGTATATACAAGTTTAATATAACTTCTCTGCTTTTCAATTTTATCCATTTAGAAATGAACCTTTGTTTGCTTTATAAAAAAATGTCCTTATTATCCTGCATCACTGCTTTTAGTGATTTATCTATCTGTACCTCTAGATCCATTTCCCCTGGCCCCATTTAGACACCTAAGGCTGTATTTTCACTACAAGGTAGGTAGCTTGAGGTGGGAAATTTCCAGACTTGGCAGACCTGCCTTGATTAAAGAGCCCTGTTAGATCCAATGTTTGCTCTGGGGAGGCAGGGGCAGGATAGGGTTGGGCCTGCCAAGCCCAGAAGCAGATCCTAGGTAGTCACAGGCATGGGCAAGTGCCAAGGTGGGCAAGTTAGAAGGTCCTTTTTGATTCTTGGATTTTCTTTGTCCCACTTGTTTTAGACACTATTGGGCCCTCTAGCCCTCACACCCCACCACCCATGCCCCCCCATAACCCCATATCACTTCCATGGCAACCCTTGCCCCCCATACCCCCCATGCCACCTCCATAGCCATTCACCCAGTATCCACCATAGGCAGATCTCAAGAGCTATGTGGAGATGAAGAAATAAAATAATGATCTAATACAGTTCGTTCATACACACTTGATAGTGAAAAAACTCCTGTTCAAGAAACCCATCCAAAGCTTATAAACCTCCTCAAGTGGTTAATTTAATATAGAAACAAACAAACTTCTATTCAGACCCCACAAAGACAGCTAATCCTTTAATAGCCTCTTTAAACTGCTAATCAATCAAACTGTGAACTCAACCCCTGCTGAGATAATTGTAGCTTTCTAAGCTCAGCCAAGCATCCATTATGACATAATAGCCCTTAGTGAAATGTCAAAGGGTCTATTGCAACTGTATGGCCAGATGGCAACTTTTTTTCTAATCTATAGAGCAGGCCTGTCTCACAAAGTAGTGTAGCAGAGGGATTTTTAAAAAAACTCACTGACAGCATTAGCCTTTTTTGCATGTTTAAAGATTGGAGGATTTAAAAATCTTCAGATCATGACACTTAAACAGACCTTATCCACCCTTCAAGAGGGTTTATGTCTATTCCATCAATTGTGACTCCCACACTGCAGGTTAAGGGCCTTGCAACAGCCAAAATGGTGTTGGTTTGAACTTGGCACTAAGTTCAAATGACTCTGTTGATTTCTGGTTTCCCTCCTGTGTGAATCATGCCCTGCCCCCTTCCCCCATCTGTCTGAAATGGGGCGATGTCATGCCCATTTTTAAAGGTCTGTGGGGTCTTCCCAGCTCCACAAAAATCTGACCCTTTCTTCTCCCCTGGAGTGCATGGCCTCCTGAGTCTTCCTACCACATCACACTTACTGACAAATGAACCTCAATATAAATTACATGCCCATTCTTCAAGTTTATTAATGTTTTTCTATATTTGTTGCAATCCTCCTCTGTATTAACTACACCCCCTATTTGGTGTCACTTTTTGTAAATTTTGAAATTCATATTTCTGCTTCCCGAATCCAAATCATTGTAAATGGCGACAGTGGTTTCAACATCGATGCTTGTGGAACACCTGCTTCCCACCATTTGCCAACCTGAGAAAATACCTTTAACCCTTACTCTCTTTTGCTTTTAGTAGCCAGCTTGCTATCTATTCTGCCACGTGATCCCAGACTCCAGATGTTCTGACTTTCATTTTTATGCATGTTACTTATTGCTCAAAAACACACAGTGCAGATTTACCAATTTTGAATGCGTGTTCCACAATGAATGCATAGTTGGCAAATAGTTAAGACCCAACTTCAACAGGTCTCTAGCTTAGGGACATTCATCTAATACTCACCATTTCCCAAAATCTGCTTCTGTTCAATGTCATTACAACCATCGATGGTTTCACCAAATAGCCATCCTCGTTGAAAGAGAAATCTTTACCTTCCCAGCTAACGTTCAACATGTGCCTGTGAAATACATTTCAGGATCATTGTTAGGTCCAATGAGATAGAACATACAGGATACGTGGCTAACTCAATCTTTCACTACTCACGTACAAGGAGTTTTACTCTCTATTTAATCCTTGCTGATCTAGCTCTGATTTTAAAGTGATGTCTCCTTGTCATACACTTACCCACTAGTGGAAAAAAGGTTTCTCTTTATCTATACTATCAATTCCTTTCCAAATCCTAAAAATCTTAATCAAATAATCCATTAATTTGCTATATTTCATGGAATAAAAGCCTAATTTATGCAATTTCTCCTCATAATTTAACCCCTGGAGGCTGTGTCACAATTGGCTGAATCTGTGTGACTTTCCTTCCAACGTCACTAGAACCTTCATAAGATGCAGTTCCAAGAACTGTAGCCAGTACTCCGGACATGGGGCTGGATTTTACGCAGTCCGCTGTGGCAGGAATGGCAGCTGGGCCCACTTAATCGTGGGAGGGGCCCTGTGTCAGTTTCCCGGCAGTAGGAAAATCTCCCCCAATTAAGTCGGAGAGAGGAAGGGACTGACGCAGGATTCCTGGCTGCCAGGTTATCAATTAGGCTCATTAATGAGTCAATTGGCATCCATTATCCCCAAGTCCACCGTAATTTAGCTCTCCCTGCCCTTGGAAAGCTGCCCAGTCTGTCGGACTTGCCAATGTCCTCCTGGTCTGGCACTCTGAGCCTGATCAAGGTACCTAGCACTGGGCAAGGGTCACCAGCCCCCTGCCCTTGCCTCCGACCCATCGCTCCACCATCTCCTGCAACCCCTATCCTGCCCTCACACACCTGAGGTTTGGTGAGCCTCTGTCATCCTGGGCCTTGGGTGGATGCAGTGCCACCAGCAGCCAGTGCATCCGCTCCCTCTGGTGGCAATGACAAGCTGCCAGCCTTCACCTGGCCAGCTGCTAGTTCTTGGCGGGCAGACTTCCGTTCTGGGGACCTCAGCTGCAGGGAAGGCCTGACGGTGGCCAGTCAAGTGCCTGAAAGGCATTTAATTGTTTTGCCCCCTCTGTTTTATATGTCTAACTGATGATCTAACCATTTGAATAATTTTCCTTTAATAGCATCAGTTTTATTTGGATCTTTATGGAATGCATTCTAGGAGTCCATGTTTACTACATCCATAGACATCCCCCTGTTCACTACTTTCGTTACCTCCTCAAAAAATTCATTTATGCTCATTAGACATGATCTATCCTTTACAATGTTGGCTTTCTAATTAGCTCAAATTTCTCCAAGTGCTTATTCAATCTGTCTTTAGAGGTGTCAGCTGTGGCTCAGTTCATAGCACCCTCGCCTTTGAATCAGAGGGTTGTGGGTTCATGTCCCACTCCCGGAAACCAAGAACTGTGATTGTACTCAAAAGAGTTGCAATCTGTGACTGTTGATAACTCGAAAGAGTTTCAATCTGTCTTTAATTACAGATTCTAATCACTTTCTGATCAAAGCTGTTGGATAATGGATCTATACATTCCTTGTTTCTCTCTTGGCTTCCTTAAATAATGAATTACATTCACAATTTCTCAACCTAAAGGGTCAATTCTGGATCAACAGACATAGGAAGCTTATGGTTAAAGAGTCTGCAATCTCCTTATCTACTTCCTTTAAAATTCTGGGTGGAAACCATCAGATCCTAAGAATTTGTCAATCTTTAATGTCATTATTTTCCAATACAGTGTTCTTATATAAAAAAAAAGGAAGCCATTTAGGTCTAAACCTAAAACAAAAACCAAAATACCTGGAAAAACTCAGCAGGTCTGGCAGCATCTGTGGAGGGGAACACAGTTAATGTTTCGAGTCCATATGACTCTTCAACAGAAGTCATGCGGACTTGAAACGTTAACTGTGTTCCTCTCCGCAGATGCTGCCAGACCTGCCGAGTTTTTCCAGGTATTTTTGTTTTTGTTTTGGATTTCCAGTATCCGCAGTTTTTTGCTTTTATCTAGGTCTAACCCTATCCCGCCGTTAAAGGAGACCATAATTGATCCGCGACCCAACTCCATATACTCACCTTTGCTTCATGTCCTTTGGTTAACCAAAATGTATCAGTCATGGATTCAAAATTAACAATTGATCAAACATTAATCATTGGCAGCACAGAGTTCCAAACCTCTGCCACCTTTTGTAGAAGTGCTTCCTAATTCCTCTCCCGAACGATCTGATTCTAATTTTTAAAATTATGCCCCCCAATTCCTAGACTCCCGAGCCAGCAGAAATAGTTTCTATGTACTCTAACTATTCCCCTTAATATCTTGAAAACTTAGATCAGATCATTCCTTAACCTTCTCAATTCCAAGGAATACAGCCCTGTTTTGTCTAATCTCTTTTTAGCTTAACCCTTAGAGTCCAGACATCATTTTGGTAAGTTTGTGTTGCACTCTCTCCAAGGCCAAAATGTGCACTTAAGATGTAGCCCAAAGCTACTCTCAGTACACTGGCTATGGATTAAATGGGGCTTTGTATAGCTGAAGCAGGATTTATACTCCCTGCATTCGAGTCTCCTTCGTTTAAAGGCCAACGTTCCATTAATTGATTTATTTTCTTGCTTACATTAACATTTGTGAGTTCCAATCCTTAATTTGTTATTAGTTTCTCTGGATAGCCAGCTATGTATGTCAAAAGTCCAACAAGAAAGGAAGTGCAGCTGAATCTAGTAATGGGGAATGAACCAGAAATGTTAAGAAAATTAAACATAGTGGAACATCTAGGTAATAACGATCACAACATAATAAGATTTAAGATAAAGCTTGAGAAGGCCAAGAATCAAACACCTAAATTGGAAAAAAATTCTGATTTTAAGGAGATGAGAAAACTGGAAAGATTAAGTGAAAAAATGTAGTGAAATCAACAACAATGAGATATATAGAAAATGGCGATCAGAGTCTAGGAGAAATGTAACCCACTTAAGAGCATGAACTAACCAGCCAATAATGAAACACCATGGATAACTAATGTAACGAGGAGAAAACTGAAACTAAGAAAGAAACTCAGCACATAGACAAAACAGGAGAGGATGACAGAAAGAGAATAGAAAGAGGTTAGGAAGTAACATAAAAAGGTTGATAATATATATGGATTTTCAAAAGGCCACATACCAGACTCCTGGGGCTGGATTTTCAGCTTGACGTGTGGGCGCACACCCGACACGCATGAACGTGAAATAGCGCGCGGTGATGGCGGGCGCGCGGTGATGGCGGGCGCGCGGTGATGGCGGGCGCGCGGTGATGGCGGGCGAGCGATGATGGCGGGTGCGGGATGATGGTGGGCGCGGGATAATGGCGGGCGAGCGATGATGGTGGGCGCGGGATGATGGCGGGCGCGGGATGATGGCGGGCGCGGGATGATGGCGGGCGCGGGATGATGGCGGGCGCGGGATGTTGGCGGGCGCGGGATGTTGGCGGGCAAGTGATGATGGCGGGCGAGCGCCCCGATGTCATCGTGCACTCACGTGATATTTTGGTTGTCAGGCACGTGTGGGTGTTGGCAGTGCACCTACCGACAATTCAGGGGCTGTTAAGCCGATTAATAAATTAATTAAAGTGCATTTTCCCTGCCTGTCCAACCTTACGATTGGTGGGCGGGTGAAAGGGCCAAGTGGCCTATGGATTTTTGAGGAAACCTCATCCATGGGCAGGATAAGGTTTCTGATGTTAATTAAAAATAAAATATAAATTTTTAAATCTCATTTTTAACATGTCCCTGCTCACGTGACAGAATCATATGAGGGGACATGTTTACCTTAATATTAATGTTAGAAATCTCCAGCTCCCTGAGCCCACCCGCACACATGTGCTGATTTCCTCGCTCACTCTCCTGTCCCCACCACCAACACCCCACCCAGGGAGCGCTGAGCGTTTCAGCAAGCGATTCACACTGAATTGGCTGTTAATAGGCAGCCAGTGTGAAATCGGGGGTGGCAGACTGTGTGGCTGCTCCTGGGCCTGCCTACCTGGCCAGGGGAAAACCCTCTCCCATGGATTAAGGTCAGACCATGTGGCATCAGGAGTCAAGTAAGCAGAAGGTCTGGTGGTGGCCAATCAAGTGCCTGAAAGGCATTTAATTGTGTTGCCTCCTCTGTTTTCTACTGCCTAACTGATCTCCTAACCATTTGAATAATTTTCCTTCAAGTTTTATTTGGATCTTTATGGAATGCATTCATGATGGAGTCCATGTTTACTACACCCATAGACATCCCCCTGTTCACTACTTTAGTTACCTCCTCAAAAAAATTCAGTTAAGTTCATTAGACATGGCCTAGCCTTTACAACAAACAAAATAGGCATTGAAAGGTAGTTACTCAGCCTGGAAAGTGGTGTTCCGCAGGGATCAGCGCTGGGATCACTGCTGATACTATTTAGTGATATGGACACACATGGAAGTACAATTTCAAAAATTGTGGACAACACCAAATTGGGAGGTAGGGGCTATGGCTAATGCAGAGAGGACCTGTTTGTGTTTCTTTTCATTCTTTCTTTTGGTAGCTCTATTTCTTTCATCACCTGTTCTTGTTCTTTGTATCTCTCCCAGTCACTAGGAATTGTTTTTTTTTGCAGGCTTTTCCTGTAATTTTTGTGTGTTCCTTACATCTTCAGTTGTCCATAGCTGTTTCCTTTTGGCAAATAGAGACTGGCTTCAATGGGATAAGGACAGAGGCTGTCCACAGTAAACTGAGCAAATCTGTTAATAGGGAAATCATTAGAAGATCAGTGGGAGGTGTTCAGAAAGGAATTGAATGTGATGGTGAGCAAACTTGTATCCCTAGGATAGCTTTTTAAATGTGATGAGGAATTAAAGTTTTTGCCAGTCGGTCACAGACAATGCCTTAGTGCTCTCTGAATTTTCAGTTTTGATGGATGCCTTTTTCCTTACATGTAAACCATTCAAGTGAGCAGAAAAAAATGGAACAAATTGGAGTTCCTTCTAGTACAGGGGAACTATCACAGCACAAAGGTAATTCGGGATTCCTCCCATTAACCAATTGCTAATGACTATACTTGCCAATAATCTGAAGCTAATTCTTTGCCTGGAACACCCATGCCCCAGGGCAGTTGTTAACTTGTAGTTTGGTTGATTGGCTAGGATCTTATGGAGCATCTCAGCGATCATTGCATAATTTCTTAGAGTCCATTGCTGAAAGGACTTTTAGCTGCAATGTTCATGACCACAATATTCATATTTTCATATGTCTCTAAAGTTGTACTTCACAATTCCGCCCCATTGTCAGTCAGAAATTTAGCTGGTGCTCCAAATCCAGTCCCTATCCATTTTTCCATGACTTTATAATCACCCTTTTATCCTTACCATGTATTATTGTAGAAGTACTAAATCTGGTCACCATATCTATAAAGTGCAAAATGAAAATACTTCTGTCTTTTTCTTACACATTTAAACCCATGGCTACTACTTCAGTAAAGTCTCGTGCCAGTGGAAGGCTTGGAATGGGATGTGGTGGTCTCCCCAGTATTTTTTACTTCTATCACATTTTGCACTAATCTCTTCGATGAGCCTTGCATATTCCTACAAGAAGATAACAAGAGGCCTTTGTCAGTGCTGTTTTGGTCTGTACAGTTACACGACCGGGTTAGGTGGAGTGAGCAGTTTGACTGGCCCCCCTACTCCACAGGTTGTACCATTAGTTGAAAAGTTTGATTCACTCACCAAAATGGCCAATTTTTACCTTCGCTACTGTTACCTAGAATAATAGGGGCTTTAACCAGGCTTCCTTCAATAAACTCAGAATGATTGATTTATTATCAAACAAAATTTCTTTTTAAAACAAGTTGCAAGAAATGGTTAACACACAATTTGTAATTTGGAAGTATAAGTATCGATCCCTTTTAAAGTCCCCCAGCATTCACACACAAAGGACAAACAAGTACAGTCTCTGCAGAGATGGGCTTTGGAGAATAGGTTTTATGTTTAAAAAATTCACAGGATTTCGATGCTGTTGATCTGAAGAACCCTCATGTGAAGACAGACTGTTAGTCCCAGTGGATTTAAAAAAAAATCATTTATAGGATGTGGGCATTGCTGGCTGGGTCAGCTTTTATTTCCCATCCCTAGTTGCCCTTGAGAAGGTGGTGGTGAGCTGCCTTCTTGAACCACTGCAGTCCCTGTGGTGTAGGTACACCCACAGTGCTGTTAGGGAGGGAGTTCCAGGATTTTGACCCAGCGACGGTGAAGGAACGGCAATATATTTCCAAGTCAGGATGGTGAATGGCTTGGAGGGGAACTTCCAGGTGGTGGTGCCTGGAGATTCTCACCAATGGAGCTTTGGTGTGGAGGAAAATATAGTCAGAACAATTCTTCTTGTCTCAGCTTCCTTGGTTTCCAAAGACAGGCAAGTTCCACTGAGATGAGGATTCTTAGTTGGAAACTGACCATCATATGATTTCAGGCAAGGCAAGGAGAGCGTGAGCTGGGCAGCTTTTCCCTTTCTCAGTTCAGTCCCAACTGAATTCAAAAAAAGTTCAAAACTTAAAGCTCATCTCTGTCACGTGATTTCCAGTAAATCACTAGACTGACTTTAAATCAGTTTTTCCCCAACCATTAAAATAATTGCAGTGCAAACAAGCAAATAGCTCTCCTCTCAACAAGTACCAGACTGGTCAGGTGATTTCTTAGAAAAGGCAAGCTTGCTCCCAGTCTAAAGGTGAACTTATGACATTTAAAAAAAAAATTTAGGTCAGCTTTCAACAGTCCAGGTAATGCAATGTCTTTGCATATTTTGAAAGAAAATGTTGTTCTGAAAGATGTGAATCTCTCAGTGAGCTGGTGAATGAGAGCGCTTTAAGGATTAATTTCTATCTGAAGTCTTTTTTTTCTATAATTTAGCAATTAACTAAGAATTACACTTTAAGAGATGAGGTAAGAGTGATTGCCCTCGACATCAAGGCAGCATTTGACCGAGTGAGGCATCAAGGAGCCCTAGCAAAACTGGAGTCAATGGGAATCAGGGGGAAACTCTTCACTGTTTGGAGTCCTACCTAGCACAAAGGAAGATGGTTGTGGTTGTTGGAGGTCAATCATCTCAACTCCAGGACATCACTGCAGGAGTTCCTCAGGATAGTGTCCTCAACCCAACCATCTTCAGCTGCTTCATCAATGACCTTCCTTCCATCATAAGGTCAGAAGTGGGGATGTTCGCTGATGATTGCACAATGTTCAGCACCATTCGAGATTCCTCAGATACTGAAGCAGTCCATGTCCAAATGCAGCAAGACCTGGACAATATCCAGGCTTAGGCTGACAAGTGGCAAGTAACATCCATGCCACACAAGTGTCAGGCAGTGACCATCTCCAACGAGAGAGAATCCAACCATCGCCTCTTGACATTCAATGGCATTACCATCACTGAATCCCCCACTATCAACATTCTGGGGGTTACCATTGACCAGGAACTGAACTGGACAAGCCACATAAACACTGGCTACAGGAGCAGGTCAGAGGCTAGGAATCCTGTGGCGAGTAACTCGCCTCCTGACTCCCCAAAGCCTGCCAACCATCTACAAGGCACAAGTCAGGAGTGTGATGGAATACTCTCCACTTGCCTGGATGAGTGCAGCTCCCACAACACTCAAGAAGTTGACACCGTCCAGGACAAAGCCGCCCACTTGATTGGCACCCCATCCACAAACATTCACTCTCTCCACTACCGTCGCACCGTGGCAGCAGTGTGAACCATCTACAAAGCGCACTGCAGGAATTCACCAAGGCTCCTTGGACAGTACTTTCCAAACCCACGACCACAACCATCTAGAACAGGGTTGCCTACATGTCGAACGCAAGTGACTGGTAGCTCGCTGTCTGCCAATGAGTAGCTCACATTAATATTTGGAAAAATTACCAATAGTATTACAGGATTCCAGTCATATAATTATTTTTCCACAGCAAGGTAGCTAGTTTGCCAACTTTTGTAAACGACACCGATGCCTGAGTCAGCGTCATGCTGTAAGTGCGGGTCCGACTGCTGTAAATAATAACATGGGTGGCAATTGTGACCTGCCATAAGCGAGGATCGACACAAGTCAAGGATCATCTGTACTAGCACAACTCTGCTAGCTAGCATGTGGCAGGAATAATAATCTACCCTTGCTGACATCATGGATGCAGAGGAAGGTCCATTCAAAAAAAGGCAAAAGACGTACTATTTCCATCAAGAGTGGGAGGACAATTTTTTGTTTTCAATCATTAAAGACAAGTGTGTCTCTTTAATCTGCAGTGTTGGAGTTACAGTGGGAAAAACTGCAATGTGGAGAGGCATTTTGCATTTTGAGAGAGATTTTCCTACAGGAAGCAGCTGTGACCACAAAAAGTAAGTGAACTAAACGCTGCGGTGCAGAGACAGCAATCGTTTTTCACAAAAGCAAACAAGAAAGCTAATGCAACAACAGAGTTGCTCATTATTTGACCAAAGACAAGGCAACATTTACAGATGGTGTAATTGTGAAGGGCACGATGACTCTGATGGCCAAGTACTTATTCAAAGATTTCAAAAACAGCCCTGAAATTATGCCTGCCATTTCAGACATGCAGTTCGGAGCAAACACCAGGGCAAGAAGGGTATTGGCATTATCGGCCGGTGTGATGGAACAGCTAGAGAGGGATTTAAGTACATGCATCAATGCGATGAATCGGTTAACAGTGTTTATTTGAATGGTGTTTGAAGACTTCACCATTAAAGAGGAATTCCTGACATTATTGCCTCTGAAGTTCACAACCAGGGGAGTTGATATCTACAAAGTGGTCAAGAATTATTTTGCAAAAAAGAATGTACCATTGGAGAAGCTAGTGGCAATAGCCACCGATGGTGCACCAGCAAGGACTGTGTGCCAGGCCGGTTTCATTGCAAGTTCTCAAGCAGACCTCGATTTCCCTCGTTTATTGAACTGTCACTGCATCATCTATCAACAGGCAATTTGTGCCAGAGTACTGATCATATTATGTCTCCTGTTGTTAGGATTATTAATTCAATTTGTGCAAAGGCCAAACAGCACCAGAGATTCAAGTAATTTCTTGGCAAACTGTCAGCCAAGTATGGCGATCTTTAGCTGCACACTGAAATCCAGTGGCTTAGCAGGGGAAAAATACTGTCGATTTCTTTCACCTTTGCCAGAAATTAAAGCTTTCATGGAGTCAAGAACGAAGGTACCGCTCAATTATCGAACATTGCGTGGCTGCGTGATTTGGCATTTCTAACAAATGTGGCAGGGAAATTGAATGCCCTGAACTATGAATTGAAGGGAAAGAGAAGACAATTGCTGACATGATTAGTGCAGTGAAAGCTTTCAAGTCAAAACTTAACCTTTTGGTACAGCAAATGCAGAAGAGGAAAACACAATATTTTCCTTCTGTGCTCCAAACGCTGGTAGAAAATGAAGCTACTGCTGGGCTGCTGGACATTGCCGAGCACTGTGACCTCCTGACCAGGCTTGGCCAAGAGTTCAACGACAGATTTAATGATTTTGAGCAGTTGGAGCCTGACGTGATGTTTACTTTAAACCCCTTCATGGAAGTAGATGTTAGTGAGATTTCTGAACCAATTAGTGCGCTGGCTGTTTAACCTTGATTGTGTCACAATGGAAATGGAGAATGTCAACCTTCAAAATGACATTCAGTTGAATTTAAGGCAATCTGCCACTAATTTCTGGAGTCTCGTGGGTACAGTAACATTGCACAGCAGCAATGAAAGTGCCTTCTCTGCTTGGTTCCACCTATCTTTGTGAATCCGCCTTTTCTGACATGAACTTCATCAAATCCAAATTTTGAACGTGTCTGACCAACGAGCTTCTGAATGACTCGGTCAGAGTTGCCCTCTCAGGATACAAACCAGATTACACAGCGCTGGTGGACACCTTGCAGTATCAGGTTTCACATTGAAATGAAGGTTAAGGATCAATTTTCTTCATTTTAAGTATATATTTTTGTAATTCAACTGTAATAGCTTAATTTTGTACCCTTATCAATCCAATATTTTCAATACATGTTTTAGTAGCGTGGGATATTTTTCATTAATCAGAAGTAGCTTTCATTAAAGAAAAGGTTTGCACCCCCTGATCTAGAAGGACAAGGGCAGCAGAGACATGGGAACACCACCACCTGGAAGTTCCCCTCCAAGTCGCTCACCATCCTGACTTGGAAATATATCACCGTTCCTTCACTGTCGCTGGGTCAAAATCCTGGAACTCCCTTCCTAACAGCACTGTGGGTGTACCTACACCACAGGGACTGCAGTGGTTCAAGAAGGCAGCTCACCACCACCTTCTGAAGGGCAATTACGGATGGGCAATAAATGCTGGCCCAGCCAGCGACTCCCACATCCCATGAATGAATAAAAAAAAAAGTAATGTTTTAATCCAGTCTTAAAAACAGGGGTATACAAGCTTTCTGAAAGCAGCTGCAGATTGTTAATTAGGCAGCTTAAACTGGTTTTCAGAAGCTTGAATCAGTTGTTTTTCAGGGAGCGTAAAAAGAGGCCTTCCTCTGTGCTGCCTCATCTGTACTGAGAGTACTGCTTTGCATGCATAGAGTATAAAGTGGGAGTTTGGTGAGTGAGGGAGTTAGGGGAAGGAGGTGTCCCTTTCTTTTTCTACCTTTTTCAGCCTTGAGTAGCTGACAATTGCTTCGGTACAGGGGAAGAAACTGATTGGTGAATAACCGGTTAGTTATTTTACTTATTCTAATTATAATAAATAGTTTTGAAAGTTACAGTATGGCAGGTCAGCTTGGCCAAGTGGAATGTACATCCTGCAGTATGTGGGAAGTCACGGACACACTGTGTCCCAGACATACACATCTGCAGGAATTATCACCGGCTGCAGGAATTATCACCGGCTTCGAAAGTTTAAGCTCTGGATTTTGGAATTTGAGCAGTGTCTGTTGTCACTGTGGTGCGAGGCAGAGAACTATGTGGATAGCACGTTTAGGGAGGCGGTCACACCACTGGTTAGGAGTGTACAGGCTGAGAGGGAACAGGTGACTGCCAGGCAGTCAAAGAACCAGGCAGGTAATGCTGGAATCTTGCTTGCTAATCAGTTTTCCATTTTGGATACTGGTGAGGGCAATGATTCCTCAGGGGAGTGCAGCCAGAGGCAAGTCAGTGACACCACGGGTGGCTCAGCTGCACAGGAGGAGAGCAAGAAGAGTGGAAGAACAGTAGTGATAGGGGGTTCAACAGTCAGGGGATCAGACAGTAAATGTGACTCCAGGATGGTGTGTTGCCTCCCTGGTGCCAGGGTCAAGGATGTCCCAAAGTGGCTGCAGGACATTCTGAAGGGGGAGGGTGAACAGCCAGAGGTTGTGGACCGCATATGTACCAATGACATAGATAAGAAGAGGGATGAGGTGCTGAAAGCAGATTTTAGGGAGTTAGGATGGAATTTAAAAATCAGGACCTCAAAAGCAGTAATCTCAGGATTGCTCCCAGTGCCACCTGATAGTGAGCAAAGGAATAGGAGGATTGATTGATTGAACATGTGGCTGGAGGAGGGATGTCATCAGATTTCTGGTGTATTGGGACCAGTTCTGGTGCTGGTGGACCTGTACAAGGTGGAAGGGTTACACCTTAACAAGACCAGGACTAATATCCTTGCAGGGAGATTTGCTAGTGCTGTTGGGGAGGGTTTAAACCAGTTTGTCAGGGGGATGGGAACCTGGGGGGGTAGCTCAAATTGGAAGGAAGAAGAAAGTTGACAAGTGAAATTAGAAGGCAGGCAAAACGAAGGCGAACATCAACTAAGCTTAGAATGTGGAATAATGCCAAAATGACCAAGTTAAAGGCGCTCTCCCTGAATACACACAGCATTCACAACAAGGCAGATGATTTAAAGGCACAAATAGAGGTAAATGGATATGATCTATTTGCCATTACAGAAACATGGCTGCAGGGTGACTGTTATGAAATTATCATATTTTTGATAATATTATTGTGGGATATTAAACTAGTGACAGATAGATTGCAAGGTTGAAATTATCAGAAGAGTTAGGTGTAAAAGGGCATTTGAAATGCTAAGGAGTGATTTAGGGTAAAGTCAACAGATAGGGTGTGAATGAAATTTGCATTTTTAGATAAGAGGAAAAGTTGGATTTTCAAAGAGAATTGATAAAGGTTTTTACAACTGGCTAGATAAATAGGCAAGGTTATTACATTGATTTTTCCCAAAAGCACTGACCATAAGGGACAAACTAAAAGATTTTTATATTATAGGAAAAGTAAATTCCAAAGACATAGAGGAACAATGGGATTTACAGATCAAAGAGGAAGAGATATATTTAAAGAAGGATAGAAGGCTGTGTGGGTGTGGCCGGGTGAGATCTGAAAGGTGATTGTGTGAAACAGACTTTGGGAAAAGCCAAAGTCTGCTGTTCCAGTAACCAAAGTTGTGTTAAAAGCCTTTGGAATTCCCCTGTCAAGTGGGTGCTTCTGGTAACCTTGCTGGATTGTCTCTGTAAATTTACAACCTATTTTGGACTGTTGCCTTAAAGTAGGTGTGTAGTTGGGTGTCTGATTAATTGGGAATTTTGGGAATCATTATAATATTAAATAATTGTGTAATTGTAATCTTGTTTATGTGGTTTATTCTTTTCTTTTGTTAATAAATGTTTTAATTTAATTTTTAAAATCCCTAAATGTGTTAGTGGATTCATTACTTCTGAATTCAGTGCACAAGCCTTCTCCATAATAAATACAAATTGCAAAACCGTTGTGATAGTGTGGCCAAGTTTCCCTTGTGGATTTGGTCAGACTGGCAAATACCACCTGCTGTATCATAACAGTGACCAAGGCAACTAAATATTCAGGGATAATGGGCATTTAGGAAGGACAGACATAAAGGAAAAGGAGGTGGTGTTGTGCTGATAATAAAGGATGGGATCAGTACATCAGCAAGGGAGGATCTCAGATTAGAAGAACTAAATGTGGAATCTGTTTGGGTGGAGCTCAGAAACAGCAAGGGACAGCAAACATTGATAGGAGTTGTTTATAGGCCACAATGCCAGTAGTGGTAGTGTGGGGCGTGGTACTAATTAAGCATGTAGATCTACAGTTATCATGGGCAACTTCAATCTGCATATAGACTGGGTAAACCTAATGAGCACTAAAGCTGTGGAAGACGAGTTTCTGGAGTGTGTTAGGAATGGTTTTCTAGAGCAGTATGTTGAGGAGAGCAGGCTATTTTACATCTAGTATTATGTAACAAAAAGGGGCTAATTCATAATTTTGTTCAATCTGAAGCCAGGGCGCTAAATTTGAACGAAGGAAATTATGAAGGTATGAGGAGCAAATTGGCTGAGGTGGGTTGGGAAAATACACTAAAAGGTATGATAGTACATAGGCAATGGACAGTCTTTATAGAATTATTACATAGTTTACAGCAACTATACATTCCTTCAAGGCACAAAAACCCAAAAAGAAAAGTCAGTCAACTGTGGCTAACAAAAGAAGTTAAGGATTGCATAAGATTAAAGGAAAAGGCCGGTAAAGTTGCCAGAATAGAGTAAACGTGATGATTTTCATATTCTAAAATCCTCCCAAAGGACAACCAAGAAACTGATAAAGGGAGAATAGAATATAAATGTAAACTAGCAGAAAACAAAAATGGACTGTAAAAGCTTCTATAGATATGTAAAAAGGGAATGTTTGGCTAAGACAAATGTGGGTCCATTACAGGCAGAGACAGGAGAATTTATAATGGGGAATAGAGAAATGGCAGAGAAGCTAAATGATTATTTTGTGTCTGTTTCACTGAGGAAGATGCAAGAAATCTCCCAGAATTAGAGATCCAAGGGACTAGGGAGAATGAGGAATTGAAGGAAATTAATATTAGTAAGAAGGTTGTCTTGGAGAAATTAATGGGACTGAAGGTTGATAAGTTCCCAGGGCCTGATATCCTGGGCAGAATTTCTCCAAATTTGCATTAAATGTGGTAGCAGGTGGGTAAAACAGTGAGCTGCCCACTGATGTTGATGGCGCGTTTTCACGCTGTATTGTCCAGGGCCCACCTTGTTATTTATGCAATCCCAGGAAACACGCCATTTCCATGGCAGGTGGGCTCCTCATTCACCTGCCTGCCATCACCCCACTGTTGCATCACACCGGGCGCCATGTTTAAAGGCAGCCACCAGCACAGCACTCATTGTTACCAGCTCACCACCACTGCCTGGGAGACATGGCCAGCAAAGGAAAACTGCAAGCTCCGGTTTAATGATGAGTCCCTCGAGTGACTGCTGGGTGCCGTGGAGGTCGCCGGGATATCCAGTACCCCCTCTCTGGCTGCAGGATGGGCAGCAACGTGACCAATCCGGCTTGGGAGGTGGTGGCAGCAGTGATCAGCGCCAACGCCCTTCAGAAGAGGACAGCCACCCAGTGCCATAAGAGGATGAATGATCTCCTCCGTTCTGCCAGGGTAAGTCACTCTCCTCATCACTCTCAACTCACACATTCACAAACCCATCACACACCCACAGGGCCCTCACTGCCTGTTCAAGGGACATCACTTCACTCTCTCACACTCACCGTCATTGTCCTCATCTCGTCCATGGGACCACTCACCACCTACACAGGCCAAGCATACTTAACATCTGGCCTGGCAGGCATCCTGCTTACACTCCCTCCATCTCTATCCATGCAGGATAAGTTGGCACACAATAACAGGGAGGGGTTGCAGACCGGTGGAGGAATGCCCGAAATCAAGGTCCTCATACAAGGTCCTGGGAACAGAGCCGTCCAGCTGGCCAGCGAGGATCTGGACCGGTCCTGTGCTGACGGTGAGGTCAACGCTGCTTAACCAAGTGAGGATCCAGCAGTGCAACATCCATCAGACAACCATGCTGTGAGTGATGTGTCCTGTTTCACAGTCCCCTGCCAGGCACTAATTATCTCTCCTTGCTTTCACAGGCACATCTGGGAAACAGCCGACAGAGTCCATGACCCAGGGCCTCCAATCAAGCCCCGAAGAAACCTCTGAAGAGGAATCTGGAGACACCCTCCCTGAAGTCCCGTCACAGCCTCACCCACACCCTCCACCACACCTCGGTGGGACCTAGCTTTAGAGTAGCCTCGGGATCACAATCTGGTGAGCACATCGCACTGTCTGATCCACAGCAGGCGGAGGCAGGGACTTCCCAGGTCCCCGGCACTGGGAGGAGCTGCTGGAGGCCAGAACGTTGCTGAGTCCGAGTCAGATGAGGAGCCTCTGGACTCGGTCATGTCACAGTTGCTGGAGCTGTAAAGACAAGCTCAGGAACATCAGGAAGGGATGTCCGCTGCACTCCTCAAATTGCAAGGCACGATGGAGGAGTCCGTCCGCCTTCACTCGGAGGTGATAGCGCCGGCATTGCCAATGCACCGAGGTCAACACTGGCAGGATGGCGGCCGCCATGGAGACCTTGGTCCAGGACATCGCTCCTGCACTGCTGTGCGGGCTCAACTCCATCGCTGGTGCCATAGTTGGTCTCCAACAGTGTGTACACGAGAGGGGTGCCGGGCAGCTCGATCTCACTCCAGCCACCCCTGCTCCTCAAGGAGTCAGCCAGGGGCCCCCAGGCACCCATAGGGAGGAGGATCAGCAGATGTACCCCCCCCAGGGCCATCCATCCAGGTGACTCCAGGAGTGTCCAGCCTATCTGACCCCTCTTCCTGTAACCTCCGCAGCTCCAGCTCCTCAGGCTGAGGAGGGTGTCACTGCCACACAGCAGGACCCCGAAAGCAGGCCGGGGCCCTCCAGGTCTCGGCCCTCCAGAGAACGCCCGCCAAGGTCACCACAGACAGGGCATCACAGTCAGCACCCTGCCTCCACCTCCACTGTGGATGTCCGGGGAGTGTGAAGACGTAGCGGCAGGGTTAGGGTGGTCAAGGAGAGTTAGTTGCACAGCCTGAGCACAGGTATTAATTACTCGTACATACTGTTCATGGGTGTTAATCATTTGTACAGACTGTTCACTATGGTCAATAAACTCCCAAGAGTGTCTCCCTGCCTATGGCTCCTTGTTCTGATGAGCAGTGTTCGTGTCACTCAGATGTGAAACCTTTCTGTACAGGATAAAGGCAGGTGTCTCAGTCCAGGGCCTCTTCCCTGTGTCTGTGCAGCCTTCAGACCACAGTGATGGTCCAGCCTCACACTCCCTGGAAACATTACTGATGCCTGCACCTCGATGGTGCTGGTCATTGCTGCCAGAATGTAGTGGGCAGGCATCACAGAGTTCTCTCATACTCTCTGTGTGCTCTCAGCACCTTTAAGGTGGGGCTGGACCCCATCTCTTCAGTATCTTTGACCAGTGGTGCTGTTCTCCTGAAGGGCTCAGGTGTTGAAGACGGATAAAGCATCAGATGCTTCTAAAGTTTCATTGCTGTGTCTCTATGATATGACCCTGATCACGGAGCGCAAGCGAGCTGCCCTCAGCCAGACAGGAGTCAGACATTCTCAGACAGATCTTCATGTGAAGATCTATGGAGTGTCCTCACTGCAGGTCATCATCATCCTCCTGCAATCCAGTGACTATTAGGGCCTCCACTGCGTCTCCATGACAGCATCATTCTCACAGAGGGTATTGGTGCTGCCATAAGCCAGACTGGAATCAAACATTCACAACTGTGATGTGAGGATCTATGGGGTCACCTCACTGCATGTCGTCATCATCCTCCACAAATCTAGCAGCTATGAGGGCCTCCCGAGTGCACCTGCCTCGTCCGGCCAGTGTGAGGGCCTCATCCCCGTCATCGTCACCTCTCAGGACCCCCTCACCCTCATCACCGTCAACGTCCTCCTCATCGGAGGAGACCTCCAGCTCCTCCATCTCCTCCTCAGCCAGCTCCTCTCCCTGTTGCAGCTCCAGGTTGTAAGGGGTACAGCAGATGACAATGATGTGCGACAGCCTCTGTGGACTGTATTGCAGGGCTCCACCAGACCGGTCCAGGCACCAGAACCACATCTTTAGCATCCTGAGTTAAAAGTTAAAGTTAAAATCTGGATATTCTTTCACAGGCACAAATAGTTTTTCTTGCAACTGCATAATAGGTCCTATGGGGTCTGGTAGGTCGAATGGTAGCTTGTCTATAAGGCCATTCATTGTATCAGTATACATGTCCTGTCGTACTCTGCTTATTTCTTCATTCAGCAGCCGCTCCAAATGCGTGAATATCCCACAAAAGTTGGGCAGATTCAACATTAATTTCTTGTCGTTTATCAGCTGCATTAATTAGTCGGGAGTCGGTCTCGTTTCCACCAAGTTGCGAGTTGCTGCATGAGCCTCATTATCCCATCGCTCTGCTGCAGTCTGAGGCTGCTGCATGGGTGTCATCAGCCACGGCCTCTGTGGCTTCAGGGGTGCCTGGGGGTGGGGGTTAGGTGCTGCCCTGCCTCAGAGATGCCTTGTGAGGGTGAGAGGGATTGGGGAACAAATGCAGCCCTGCCTCTGAGGTGATAGGAGGCAGCCTTGCCGTTAAGGCAATTGATGGCCACGCATTCAGGAAACCTGCAGAAAGTGACCATTCCTCTGCAGCTGAGACAGTTCAGGCGCAGCCACATCGATATGATTGGGGTCGGGCTCCTAGCTTATCTGCCCAGTCAAGCAATGCAGAGGCATCAAAGTGCCACCAAGTTCTCCAGAGCTCCCCACCCCCTGCACAGACTGCACATTCAGGAACACTTCAGTGGACTGCAGAGCAGTTGGGCTGCACATATTGTACAATCTCCTCACTAAATCTGGCCAGGGAGCAGTCACTGTGGAGGTGCTCACAGCCCCTTGGCAATGTCAGCATCCCAGTTTGGACCAGTCTCCCCCATGGTTCAAGCTAACAGGGCAGCCTTGCAGCACACTAATCTCAGGCCATCCAAGTGGTGGCCAGCACTCTCCGGGGAGCATTAAGGGGCCATCACACTGAACCAGGACAGGTTCTTAGTACACCCATGCTGACCACGTGTCTCTCTCTTTAACCCAGCAGGAGGGAGTATATCAGGATCATGGAGCCTGCTGGCCTACAGAGAGTGAAGAAGACAGAGGAGACAGTGACTGCAGCTCCTGGCTGCACAGCAGCCTCAGGAAGAAGACGCGGCTGGGGCTTCCAGAAACGCCACCCAAGAGCCATCACAGGCCAGCGCCTAGCGACACCCAGGCAGATGACCGAGAACCAGTGTCGCTGAAGACTGCAAATGTCAAGGGAATTGGTTGGTCACATCTGCCACTTGCTGCAGGACTTGGCACCAAGGGGACATGGAGGGCATCCACTGCCAGTGGCTGTGAAAGTGACCGAGGTGCTCAATTTCTACACCAGTGGTTCCTTTCAGGGATCCACAGGTGACCTCTGTGGGATCTCACAAGCCTCCACCCACAAAGGCATCCATGCGGTCACAGATGCCATCTTTGTGAGGGCAACACAACTTTGTGCATTTCGCCCGGGACCAGGACAGCCAGGATGCAAGGGCGATTGGATTCACCAGATCTCGGGTTTCCCACAGGTTCAGGGTGCGATTGACTGCACTCCTGTGGCGCTCAGATCTCCGTCATAACACACGGTGGACTACATCATCCACCATTTCTGCCAACTCCAGTATGATGCCACCACCAAACACATCTTCCCATCACCCCCCTGGCGTCATTCCGCAGAGATCGTTCCCTCTGGGACACCCTGGTCCACTCCTCCATCACCCCCTACACCTCAACCCCCTTCCACGGCACCTTCCCATGCAACCGCAGAAGGTGCAACACCTGTCCCATTACTTCCCCTCTCCTCACCGTCCAAGGGCCCAAACACTCCTTTCAAGTGAAGCAGCATTTCACTTGCACTTACCTCAATTTAATCTACTGCATTCGTTGCTCCCAATGCGGTTTCCTCTACATTGGAGAGACCAAACGCAGACTGGGTGATCGCTTTGCGGAACACCTTCGGTCTGTCCGCAAGCATGATCCAGACCTCCCTGTCGCTTGCCATTTTAACACTCCACCCTGCTCTCTTGCCCACATGTCTGTCCTTGGCCTGCTGCATTGTTCCAGTGAAGCTCAACGCAAACTGGAGGAACAGCACCTCATCTTCCAACTAGGCACTTTACAGCCTTCCGGACTGAATATTGAGTTCAACAACTTTAGATCATGAACTTTCTCCTCCATCCCCACCCCCTTTCCGATCCCCCCTTTTCCAATAAGTTATAACTTTTAAAATGTATTTTTCTTTTCCCACCTATTTTAAAATTTATTTCGATCTATTGTTTTATCTCCACCTTTTAGCCCATTTCGATCCCTTCTCCCCACCCCATCCCCACTAGGTCTATCTGTCACTTGCTCGTCCTGCTTTCTACCCTTAATGTCCCCATTAGCACATTCCTTAGTTAATATCACCACCGTCAACACCCCTTTGTCCTTCTGTCTATGACATCTTTGGCAATCTCTCCTTTGCCTCCACCTATCACTGGCCCTCTATCCAGCTCTACCTGTCCCATCCCCCTCAACCAGCTTATATTTCAGCACATTTCTATATTTCTTTAGTTTTGATGAAGAGTCATACGGACTCGAAACGTTAACTGTGTTCCTCTCCGCAGATGCTGTCAGACCTGCTGAGTTTTTCCAGCTATTTTTGTTTTTGTTTCAGATTTCCGGCATCTGCAGTATTTTGCTTTTATCTTAGTGTTTAATTGACTGCCACTTCTCTTTCAGGAATGCCTACATTGAAAAAGTACTGTTCTTCTCTCCGACAGGATTTACACTTGTCTCTTTTGCCCTGTTTACCCTCATTGCTTTTCATTTCTCTCCTGGTGTTTGACAAAGTGTTTACTAAAACCCGCTTTCACAGCCATATTTCCTTCCTCAGTGACTGACTCCGTCTCCGACTTAACCCACGTGGATTTCAACATAAGTTCCATCCCTCATGTTTCGAACCCACCCAGGATTACAGGTATCTCCAGGACATAAAATGTTTCTCGGACTGCTGTTCCCATCGCATTCTGAGATCCACACTCAGTGCCATGCGCTGCAATATGAACACACTCGACCTCTCCCTCCAGCAGCACCGCCGCACCCTTTTTCAAAGCTGCGCGTGCCCCCAGTTTCATTTTATTCTTCGCCTCATCCGACGCCTCAACAAGAAACTTTTTCTCTTTCTTTCAGGTTTCAAGCTCCAACAACTCATCGACACCAACACCCATCCAGGACCCTCCACCCCTGCTTGTCCCTCCGTCCCCACCCTATCTTCCAATCCCAGCCCCAGCCCCAGATTCACTATACCCCCTGACCTTCCCCTCTCCGATGCTGAACGTTCAGTGCTCAGCAAAGGATTCAGTTTCATACCCTCACACCCTCATCTCAATGAATTTCGGGCTCGGCACGATGCTGAACTCTTCTTCCGCCGTCTTCGTCTCCATGCTCACTTCTTTGGGCAGGAGTCCTCTCCCCATTCAATGGGTCCTTTTACCTGCCTCCAATATTCTCCCTCCACCTGGACCCCTCCCTCTGGATTCTTACCTTCTCTTGATCTTTTCATTGAGAACTGTCGGCGTGACATTAGTCGTCTCAATTGCTCTGCTCCTCTCAACCATTCTAACCTGTCTCTCTCTGAACTTGCTGCACTCCGTTCTCTCAGGTCCAACCCTAACATTGTCATCAAACCCGCTGACAAGGGTGGTGCTGTTGTTGTCTGGCGCACTGACCTCTACCTCACAGAGGCTGAGCGTCAACTCACAGGCACTTCCTCCTACCTCTCCCTGGTCCATGACCCCACCACGGAACATCAAGCCATTGTTTCCAGGACTGTCACTGACCTCATCTCCTCTGGAGATCTTCCTCCCACAGCTTCCAACCTGATAGTCTCCCAACCTCGGACGGCCCGCTTCTACCTCCTACCCAAAATCCACAAACAGGGCTGTCCCGGCAGACCGATCGTGTCAGCCTGTTCCTACCCCACGGAACTCATTTCTTGTTACCTTGACTCCCTTCTCTCTCCCCTTGTCCAGTCTCTTCCCACCTACATCCGCGATTCCTCTGACACCCTACATCATATCAACAATTTCCAGTTCCCTGGCCCCAACCGTCTCCTCTTCACCATGGACGTCCAATCCCTCTACACCCCCATCCCCCACCGGGATGGTCTGAGGGCCCTTAGCTTCTTCCTTGAACAGAGGCCTGAACAATCCCCATCCACCACTACTCTCCTGCGTCTGGCTGAACTTGTTCTCACACTGAACAATTTCTCCTTAAACTCCTCTCACTTCCTCTAAATAAAAGGTCTGGCTATGGGTACCCATGGGCCCCAGCTATGCCTGTCTCTTTATGGGGTATGTGGAACATTCCTTGTTCTGGTTCTACTCAGGCCCCCTCCCACAACTCTTTCTCCGGTACATTGATGATTACTTCGGTGCTGCTTCATGCTCTTGTCTACACCTGGAAAAATTGATTAATTTTGCTTCCAATTTCCACCCCTCCATCATTTTCACATGGTCCATCTCTGACACTTCCCTCCCCTTCCTTGACCTCTAAGTCTCAATTTCTGGTGATAGACTGTCCACCAATATCCAATACAAGCCTACCGACTCCCACAGCTACCTCGACTACAGCTCCTCACACCCCGCTTCCTGTAAGGACTCCATCCCATTCTCTCAGTTCCTTCGCCTCCGTCGCATCTGTTCTACCTTCAAAAACAGTTCCTCTGACATGTTGTCCTTCTTCCTTAACCGAGGTTTTCCACCTACGGTGGTTGACAGGGCCCTCAACCGTGTCCGGCCCATCTCCCGCGCATCTGCCCTCACACCTTCCTCTCCCTCCCAGAAACATGATAGGGTCTCTCTTGTCCTCACTTATCACCCCACCAGCCTCCACATTCAAAGGATCATCCTCTGCCATTTCCGCCAACTCCAGCATGATGCCACCACCAAACACATCTTCCCTTCACCCCCCCGGCGGTTTTCCGCAGGGATTGTTCCCTCTGGGACACCCTGGTCCACTCCTCCATCACCCACTACACCTCAACCCCCTCCCACGGCACCTTCCCATTCAATCACAGAAGGTGCAACACCTGCCCCTTTACTTATCCCCTCCTCGCCGTCCAAGGGCCCAAACATTCCTTTCAAGTGAAGCAGCATTTCACTTCCACTTCCCTCAATTTAGTTACTGCATTCACTGCTCTCAGTGCGGTCTCCTCTACCTTGGAGAGACTAAACGCAGACTGGGTGATCGCTTTGCGGAACACCTTCGGTCTGTCCGCAAGCATGACCCAGACCTCCCTGTCGCTTGCCATTTCAATACTCCACCCTGCTCTCATGCCCACATGTCCATCCTTGGCCTGCTGCAATGTTCCAGTGAAGCTCAACGCAAACTGGAGGAACAGCACCTCATCTTCCGACTAGGCACTCTACAGCCTTCCGGACTGAATATTGAGTTCAACAGCTTTAGATCATGAACTCTCTCCTCCATCCCCACCCCCTTTCTGATCCCCCTTTTACCAATAATTTATAATTTTTAAAATATATTTTCTTTTCCCACCTATTTTTAAATTTATTTTGATCTATCATTTTATCTCCACCTTTTAGCCCATTTCGATCCCTTCCCCGCAACCCACCCCCACTAGGGCTATCTGTCACTTGCTTGTCCTGCTTTCTACCCTTAATGTCACCATTAGCACATTCCTTAGATAGTATCACCACCGTCAACACCCCTTTGTCCTTTTGTCTATGACATCTTTGGCAATCTCTCCTTTGCCTCCACCTATCACTGGCCCTCTATCCAGCTCTACCTGTCCCATCCCCCTCAACCAGCTTATATTTCAGCACATTTCTATATTTCTTTAGTTCTGATGAAGAGTCATACGGACTCGAAACGTTAACTGTGTTCCTCTCCGCAGATGCTGTCAGACCTGCTGAGTTTTTCCAGCTATTTTTGTTTTTGTTTCAGATTTCCGGCATCTGCAGTATTTTGCTTTCATACTTAATTAATCAATGCCCTTCCCCTGTTATGTCCTAACCTTAATATACAATTAACATCCCATTAACACATGGGACTGAGCTGCCCTGCCATGTTTCTATTTCTTAGACTACTAAACTTAATAATTATTAAAAGAAAGATTCACCAGCTACTTACCAATCAGCTCCTTCTCTTGTGCTGATGTCACTTTATCTTATAGGTGGTTAACCAAAATGTTTTACTTAATCCTTCTACCAAATTACTTTAAATCTATGCCCACTGAATATTGACCTTTCTGCTATGGGAAATAGGTCCTTCCTAACCACTCTATGTAGGCCCCATCATAATTTTATAAACCTTAGTTAAATCACCCCTCAGCCTAAACTGCTCCAAAGAAAAAGTACTCAACCTATCCCATCTTCCCTGATAGTTTCTGTGTACCTGGCAACAGCCTCATTAATCGCCCCTGTACTCTCTCTAGTACAATCATATTATTCTTGTGATGCAGTGACCGGAACTGTATGCAGTACTTGAACTGTGGCATGTTGAGTGCGCACCAAGATATCTTTATTGCTTTCCTCCCTGCTCAGTGGGACTGCTGTACCTGGTTATTATTCTTATTATCATTCTTATTTAATTGTAGCCAGTGAATCAACTGCAATGGCTTCTCTTCCCGCCATCACGCTGTTACCTCTGATGTCCTCCAAGGATTTATTGTGGTGAAATCCATAGTTTGCACAGCTGTTGTATGCACTGACTGTGGTTACAAAGCCTGTGCTTTTTTGAAACAGTCCCTAACTAAAAAAGAAACCAAAACTCCAGGTTTCTAGGAGGGTGGTTTATCCTGGAATTCCTAGCTGGGACTTCTGAGAAATCAGCCTGTGGTTTAGGTTGCTAGGGAAACAGAAGCTGATTGGGAAGAAAAAAAAATCATAAAACTGAGAGGTCAAATTTTAGCCAACGGTCAGAATAGACACATGGCCCTTGGAGTTCAGGTTTTTTCCAGGAGGAGGACAGAACGATGGCTTTGTGGAAGCTGTGCGTGTAAGGCAGCTATGGTAGAAAGTTGTACCACGGCTGGAAAAGAAGACCAAAAAAGCTGGTTCTGTGAACAGAGCTGAGAAGGATCTGGAAAGGTGTGTCTTTTGGTGAACATTATACCCGTTTAACATGGGTATAGTAAAGCTGCTGCTGGATGGGCTGAACTCCTGCATAAATAAAGGAACTGAACCTCTACCTGGGAAAGACCAAGTTTTGAGGGACTCTATAGCTGAGATTAAATGCCATATATGCTGAAGAAATCTGAGAGATCTATCTTTGTTGTATCAGCTATTTAGATGTATGCTTTCTATTGAGTACAATTTTCCTGTTTGTGTCCAATTTATGTTGATTTTGGTTTGAATGTTAAGGCAAAAGTTATACAAAAAGTGAAATCTTGTCCATTGGTTTCTTCCGTTGGGATCACTTGGTAAACTTGGTTCTTTTGGTTTATTCATCTCCAGGGGTCCTAACACTGTCAAACTTTGCTTGTTAACACCCCTGTGAAGCAGTTGGAATGATTTACTATGTTAATGGTGTTATACGAATACAGAATGTTGTTGAAAAGGACATGGATGCAATGTCACAATAGATTCAACGATCTCAGATTTGCACAATTGTATGTTATGCCTTTAATTATTGTTGTATAACAGATCATTCTTAACACTGTCTGTAAAGGAATATTTCCTGTGAAGTATCACTTTCTTCAATAGATCTTTATCTGTAACATTCCACTGTCCATAATAGAACATCTCCAATAAAATATAACTGTTTATAATAGATCATGACCTGTAAAAAAAAAAAATCACTTTTTGTAATGGATCATTACCTCTAAAGAGATCCTATTCATAATGGATCATTACATATATAAATCACTGTCTACAATGAACTATTCACTGCAAGATGTTTATGATTATAATGAATGATTACTTGTAAATGGTCAAAGTTTATTATGGCTCCTTCCATGCAAAGCATCACTGTCTAGAATGGGTCATTATTTGCAATAGGTTATTGTCTCTAATGAATCATTACCTTGAAAGGTCATTATCCATAATATATCATTAACTTAAAGGGGTCTCGGTCAATAATGAATAATTGCCTGTAAAGCTTCACTCTCTATAATGGGTCATTACACGTAAAGGGTCATTGGCTTTAATAGATCATTATCTTTCAAAATGTCACTGGCTGAAATGGATCAATACCTCTACAGGGTCAGTGTTCATAATGGACCATTGCCTATCAAACTTCATGGTCTATAATGGATCATTAACTGAAAAAAACATCACTCTCGGTATTGGATCATTACTTGTAAGGCTTCACTGTCTGTGGAGAATGTTGCCTTTAAATACACTTACCTGGAAACTCTTTTGAGTTATCAACAGTCACAGATTGCAACTTCTTCCGAGTGCAATCACAGTTCTTGGTTTCCGGGAGTGGGACATGAACCCACAACCCTCTGATTCAAAGGCGAGGGTGCTATGGACTGAGCCACTCTGACATCTCTCATTTATCTGGAAAGGGTCAACACCTATTATGTATCCTTAACAGCACAGGGTCACAGCCCATCATTAATCCTCACATTTAACTTTAAAGGTTTATTGTCTGTAATGGATCATTAACTGTAAAATGTCATTGTCCCTATTTAATCATTATCTCTAAACGGTCACTGCCCCTTCGGGATTATAACCTGAAAAAGGCCATGATCTATAATAGATCATAATCAATAAAAGTTTACAGTCTACGAGGGATCTTGCTTTATCTGTAAAAGACCATGGTCAATAATGGTTACTGTCGCTAATGGATTATTAGTTGTAATTGGTCACTATCTATAAAGGATCAATAACTGAAGAAGGCCACTGTCTATCATTACCTATAAAGAGTTACTTTATATAATGGGGTTATGAACAATAATTGAACAGTAAAGGCATAACATATAATTGGGCAAACCTGAGGTCATTGAACCTTTTGTGACATTGCATCCATGTCCTTGGAGTTTGAGACCTGGCATTGACCTCCACAGTAATCACATCCCACTGCCTTCTAATCATGTGTCTGGAGGTCCACCTGGCCCCTTGTAGATAGAGCAATCTCCTCCTCTGCATCTCCTTGACCAAGATCTCCAGCGCAACACTGGAAAATGTTGGAATCCACAGTGTCCCATTTTGTGCCAAACTTGAGCATTTCCCAGGTCAGAATCAGTTGTAGAATGACCTTCTACAGCCACAAAGCACCTCCCCTTTAAGGGTTGCAGGCTTTAACTGGTGCTAGCCTGCTCAACAGCACGGTTAGCACTGGCTGCATACCGCAACCATGTTAATTAGTAGGTAGCGTGGAGTTGCTGTGTTGCCTGCATCAGAAGCAAAGAGTGCTTGTTTATCCATCATCGTGATCCTCACACCCATTTTCAGAGACTATCAAATTTTGCTTCCTATATTTAAAGGGTCACTGTCTAAAAATGAATCATTACCTGCACTAATGAATGAGTACCTGTAAATTGTTCTGTTTATAATTTATTTTTACTAATAAAGTGTCAATGATTACAGTCAGAACCTATAAAAGTTCACTGTATAATGGATCACTGAGTGTAAATAGTCAAAGTTTACAACAGATCATTATCTGAAAGGATTTATTGCATATGATGCAACAGTGACTACAATGGGTCATTGTCTATAGTGATTCATTACTTCTGAAGGATTACTGTCCATAATGGATCATTACATACAAAAATTTTCAGTTGCTAGTGGATTCATTCCTATAATAAGTCACTCTCCAGAATGGATAAATACACATAAAGGTCCAAGGTCTAGAATTATGATTTACCTGTAAAGTGCCAATTATTACCTTTTGCAGTTTTTATAAGCAGCCTAGATTCAGATGTAAGGAGCAAAATTATAAACTTGGAAAAGTAGTACATAGTGATGATGATAGTTATAAGCTTCAGGATGACAGAGACATTCAACAAAGGAGCTGAACTCCCAAGGTGAGGAGAGAGTGACTGCCCTTGACATCAAGGCAGCATTTGACTGAGTGTGGCATCCAGGAGCCCTAGCAAAACTGGAGTCAATGGGAATCAGGGGGAAAACTCTCCACTGGTTGGACTCATACCTAGCACAAAGGAAGGTGGTTGTGGTTGTTGGTGGTCAGTCATCTCAGCTCCAGGACATCACTGCAGGAGTTCCGAAGAGTAGTGTCCTTGACCCAACCATCTTCAGCTGCTTCATCAATGACTTTCCTTTCATCATAAGGTCAGAAGTGGGGATACTCGCTGATGATTGCACAATGTTCAGCGCCATTCGTGACTCCTCAGATACTGAAGCAGCCCATGTCCAAATGCAGTAAGACCTGGTCAATATCCAGGCTTGGACTGACAAGTGTCAAGTAACATTCGCACCATAGAAGTGCCAGGCAATGATCATCTCCAACAAGAGAGAATCCAACCATTGCCCCTTAATGTTCAATGGCATTACTATCACTGAGTCCCCCACCATCAACATCCTGGGGGGTTACCATTGACCAGAAACTGAACTGGACTAGCCATATAAATACTGTAACTACAAGAGCAGGTCAGAGGCTAGGAACCCTGCAACAAGTAACTCACCTCCTGACTCCCCAAAGCCTGTCCACCACGTACAAGGCACAGGTTAGGAGTGTGATGGAATACTCCCCTCTTGTCTGGATGGGTGCAGTTCCCACAATACTCAAGAAGCTTGACACCCTCTAGGAAAAAGCAGCCCCCTTGATTGGCACCCCATCCACAAACATTCACTTCCTCCACTACTGACACACAGTAGCAGCAGTGTGTACCATCTACAAGATGCACTGCAGAAACTCACCAAGGCTCCTTAGGCAGCACCTTCCAAACCCACAGCCACTACTGTCTAGAAGGACAAGGGCAGCAGGTACATGGGAACACCACCACCTAGAAGTTCCCCTCCAAGTCACTCACCATCCTGACTTGGAAATATATCGGCCGTTCCTTCACTGTCACTGGGTCAAAATCCTGGAATTCCCTCCCTAACAGCACTGTGGGTGTACCTACACTACATGGACTGCAGCGGTTCAAGAAGGCAGCTCACCACCACCACCTTCTCAAGGGAAACTAGGAATGGACAAACAATGCTGGCCCAGCCAGCAAAGCCCACATCCCGTGAATGAATAAAAAAAACCCTTAAAGATGGCACAGCAAGTTGAGAAGATGACTTAAAAAAGCTTACAGGTCACTTTGGTTCATAAATCGAGGAATAGAGTAAAAACAAAGAGATCGTGCTTGAACTTTGTAAATAACTGGTTAGAACTCAGGTTAATATTGTGGACAGTTTTGGTCACTACTCTTAGGAAATATAGAAAGGTTTTTTAAAGTGTACAGAGGATATTTACCAGGATGCTACCAAGGATGAGGGATTCAGTTGTGACAAGAGGTTGGAAAGTTAGGAATGTTCTCCTTAGAACAGAGAAAGTTAAGAGGACATTGAATAGAGATTTTTGATAAGTATTTCTAGAGCCAATATAGAAAAATTATTCCTCCAAAGAGATGTTAAATAGTTGAAGAAAGATTGAAAAAGAGGTGAGATAAGGAGAAATGCTAAATTAAAAATAGAAGTGCTAGAAAAACTCAGCAGGTCCAGCAGCATCTGTGGAGAGTAAAACAGGGTTAATGTTTTGAGTTGAATGACTCTTCTTCGGAAGACTCTTCTTCATTTCACTTGAAATGTTAACTCTGTTTCTGTCTCCACAGATGCTGCTAGACCTGCTGAGTTTTTTCAGTACTTTTTGTTTTTATTTCAGATTTCCAGCATCCACAGTATTTTTCTTTTATTAAGGAGAAATGTTTTCATTCAGAAAGTTGTCAAGATCTGGAATGCTCAGCCTGAAAAGGTGGTTGAAGCTGATTCCATAGCTAATTTCAAAAAGGAGTTGGACAGGGAGCTCAGGATGATGGACAAAAAGTGGGAATGTGGGACTAAGTACAACTGCTCTTTCAAAAAGTCAACAGAAGCACAATCGGCCAACTGGCCCCTTTCTGTGCTATAAGTTGCTATGATTCTATGGCTATCGGTACCTTTAAATGTTCACCGTCTACCATCTATCCTGACCTTTATAAGTCACTATCTGTAATAAATATTTAACCGTACCAATTCACATTCTATCTTGGATCATTATTAGGAAATGATGATTGTCTATAATGGATTATTAACTAGTATGGGCTCCTGTTTAAAATGGCTTATTACTTGTAAAGATTAACTGTTTATAATGAATTGTTTCCTGTAAAGATTCATGCTCTATTAACTGCAAAGAATCACTGTTGGTAGTTGGCAACTAAATGAAAAAGTTCGCTGTCTGTAATGAAACGGTACACTGCCAAGACCGAACAACTCTTTCTCTCCACAGATGTTGCCAGACCTGCTGATCATTTCCAGCATTTTCTGTTTTAGTTTTAGTAAATTTGAGGATTGGGAGGATTTTAAAAGTCAGGAAAGGGTGACCAAGACGTTGGGGAAGAGATAGAAATGGAATCTGAGAGTAAACTAGCAATCTGTAAAAACAGATTGTAAGAGCTTATATAGGTCCCTTAAAGACAGAGACAGGAGAAATTGTAATGGGGAATAAGAAAATGGAAAAGATGTTCAACAAATATTTTGCACCTGTTTTCACAATAGAAGACACAAAGAACAGATTAGAAATTGTGGGGAACCAAAGATCTAATTAGTTTTCCGAAAGATCTAATGAGAGTGAAGAACTTAAAGTAATTAATATTAGTAAAGAAAAATTATTGGAGAAATGAATGGGACTAAAAGTCAAGGAATCCCCTGGACCTGATGTTCCATCTAGACTTGTCTATTCCAATGCATTCCTGGCTAGTCTCCCATGTTCGACCATCACGAACTAAAGGTGATCCAAAATTCTGCTGCCTGTGCCCTAACTCGTACCAATCCTGTTCACACATCACCCCTGTGCTCCCTAACCTACATTGACTTCCAGATAAGCAGCACCTCAATTTGAAAAATTCTCATCCTTGTATTCAAATCCCTCCAAGGCATTAGCCTCCCTTTCCCTGTAATCCCTTTCAACCCTACAACCCTCTAAGGTACCAGCGCTCCAACAATTCTGGCCTCTAAAACATCTCCAATTTTAATTGCTCCACCATTCGAAGCCCTGTCTTCAGATGCCTGGGCCCTAAGCTCTGGACTTCCCTCACTAAACCTGTCTGGCTCTTGATCTCTTTCCTCCTTTCAGACACTCCTTAAAACCTGTATCTTTGAACAAGCTTTTGGCCATCTGTCCTAATATCTCCTTCTATGGTTCAGTGTCAAATTTTGTTTTATTACATTAATTGTAGGAAGTTAAAAATAGTTTCGAATTGTAATAAAATGTGTACAATACTGCGAAGATTAGTGGTAGGTCAGAAGATTTGACAGATTTTAGAAAACAGCAAAGAATTACCAAGAAAAAGGGAGCAATTAGAATACAAGAAAAAGCTCGGAATATAAAAACAGATAGTAAGAGTTTCTACAAGTATTTAGGAAGGAAAAGAGTAACTAAAAAGAGCATGTTCCTTAGAGGGTGAGACAGGGGAATTAATGGGAAGCAAGCAAATGGCAAAAACATTGAACAGATATTTTGTGTCTTGTCTTTGCTGTTGAAGACACAAAAAACGCCCCAATAATACTTGAAAATCAAGAGGTAAAAGGAAGGGAGGAATTTAAAACAATCATCACTAGGGGAAAAGTACTGGGAAAACTAGTAGAACTAAAGGCTGACAAGTCCCCTGGACCTGATGGCTTGCATCCTAGAGTCTTAAAAGAAGTGATTGCAGAGATGGCAGATGCATTGGTTGTGATTTTCCAAAATTCCCCAGATTCTGGAAAGATCTCAGAGGATTGGAAAATTGTAAATGTAACACCTCTATTCAAGAAAGCAAGAAACTATACAAAAGCAAAATATTGCGGATGCTGGAAATCTGAAATAAAAACAAAAGATGCTGGAAATGCTCAGTACATTTGGTAGAATCTGTCAGGTAGAAACAAAGTTAACATTTCAGTTCAATGACCTTTCATCAGAATTATAGACCAGTTAGCCTAACATCTGTCATAGGGAAAATGCTAGAATCCATTATTACAGAGGTAATGGAAGGGCACTTAGAAAATCATAATCTAATCAGGCAGAGTCAAAATGGGTTTGTGAAAGGGAAATTGTGTTTGACTGATTTATTAGCATTCTTTGAAGAAGTAACAAGCAAGGTATATAAAGGGGAACCTATAGATGTGGTGCACTTGGATTTCCAAAAGCATTCGATAAGGTGCCACATCAAAAGTTACGACACAAAATAAAAGCTCATGGTATAAGGCGTAATATATTAGCATGGATAGTGGCTTGGTCTATTATTGGGAAACAGAGAGTAGGGATAAATGGGTCATTTTTGGATTGGCAAGCTATTACTATTGGAGTGCCACAAGGATCAGTGCTGGGGCCTCAATTATTTACAATAAATATCAATGGCTTGGATGACAGGGTCAAATGTATAATAACTAAATTTGCTGATGACACAAAGATAGGTAGGAAAGCAAGTTGTGAAGAAGACATAAAGAGTCTATAAAGGGATTTAGATAGGTTAAGAGAGCGGGCAAAAATTTGGCAGATGGAGTATAATGTGGGAAAATGTGAACTTGTTCACTTTGGCAGGAAGAATAGAAAAGCAGTGTACTATTTGATGGAGAGAGACTGCAGAACTCGACAGTACAGAGGGATCTGGATGTCCTGATACATGAATCACAAAAAGTTACAGCAAGTGATTAGGAAGGCAAATGGAAGGTTTGCATTTATTGCAAGGAAAAGTGAATATAAAAGTAAGGAAGTGTTGCTATAGTTGATCACACCTGAAGTACAGGTTTGGTCTCCTTACTTAAGAATAGATAAAATTGCATTAGGATAAGTTCAGAGAAGGTTGCTTGACTGATTTCTGGGATGGAGGGGTTATCTTATGAAGAAAGGTTGGGCAGGTTGGGTCTATGACCATCAGTGTTTAGAAGAATAAGAGAGGATGTGACAGTGTGGATGCTGAGAGGATATTTCCTGTTGTGTGGGTCTCTAGAACTGGGGGAGCCAATTTAAAAATTGGGGGTTCCCATTTAAGACAGATGAAGAGAAATGTTTTCTCTCAAAGTTTGGTTAGTCTGTGGAATTCTCTTCTCCAGAAAACAGTGGAGGTTGGGTCGTTGAATATATTCACTGCTGAGTGAGATAGATTTTTGTTCAACAAGGGAATCAAAGGTTATGGGGGGACCAGACAGGAAAGAGGATTAAGGCCACAATCAGATCAAGCATGATCTTATCGAATGGAGGAGCAGGTTTGATGGGTGAATGGCCTACTCCTGCTCCTAATTCTTGTGTTCATGTGTATTAATGGCACAATATGAATATGAATGTAAACTGGCAAAAAATACATAAAAACGGACTGTAAAAGCTTCTGTAGGTACATAAAAAGATGTTTGGCTAATGTGGGCCCATTACAGGTAGAGTCAGGAGAATTTATAATGGGAATAGTGAAATGGCAGAGAAGCTAAATGTCTGTCTTCACTGAGGAAGACACAAGACATCTCCCAGAATTAGAGTTCCAGGAGTAGTGAAGTCTTGCTTCAATTGTGTAGAATCTTGGTTAGACCACATCTGGGTGCAGTTTTGGTCACCTTGCCTTAGGGAAGAGAAGGACTGTGACAAAGGTTCACCAGACTTGTTCCTGGGATGATGGGACTGTCCTGTGAAGAGAGATTGGGGAAACTGCACCTGTATTCTCCAGAGTTTTGAAGAAAAAGAGGTGATCTCATTGAAATCTACAAAACACCGAAAGGGATACGCAGGGTTGATGAGGATAAGATGTTTTCCCCTGTTTGGGGAGTCTGGAACCAGGGGGCACAATTTCAAAACAAGGGGGAAGTTACTTAGAACTGAGATGAGGAGAAATGTTTTTATTCAGAGGGTTGTGAATCTTTGGAATTCTCTACCCGAGAGGGCTGCGGAAACTCAGTCATTGAGAATGTTTAGAGATTGACAGATTTCTAATTACCATTGATATAAGGGATATGGGGATAGTGTAGGAAAAAGGCATTGAAGTGGATGATCAGCCATGATCTAGCTGAATGGCGGAGCTGGCTCGATGGGTTGAATGACCTTCTCCTGTTCCTATGTCCCTATAAATATGAGTTGTTTTTGTTAATGGCCTGCATCCTCAGGTTTTAAAAGCGGTGGCTGCAGAGATAGTGGATACATTGGTTTTGAGCTTCCTAGGTTCTAGGAAGGTTCTTGTGGATTGGAAGGTAAGAAATGTAATACTGCTGTTCAAGAAAGGAGAGAGGAAACAGTGAACTGCAAATCATTTAGCCTGATGTTAGTAGCAGAGAAAATGCTGGAATCTATTATTAAGGAGGTAGTAACAGGGCACTTAGAAAATCTCAGTATGATTAGATAGAGACTGCACAATTTTATGAAAGGGAAATCATGTTTGACAAATAGAATTTTTGAGGGTATAACTAGCAGGGTAAATAAGGAGAAGCCAGAGGATGTAGTATTTTTGGATTTTCAGAAGGCACTTGGTAAGATGCCCCACAAGAGGTTATTACACAAGATAAGGGCTCATGGGATTTGGGATATTAGCAATGATTGAGAATTGGTTAATGGACAGAAATGGACAATAGCAATAAATGGATCATTTTCAGGTTGGTAGGGTGTAACTAATGGAGTGCCACAAGGATCAGTGCTGAGGGGATGTGGTGGCGTAGTGGTATTGTGACTGGACTAGTATTCCAGCGTAATGCTCTGGGGAGCTAGGTTTGAATCTCACCATTGCGGAAGACAAATGGTGAAATGTGAATTCAATAAAAACCTGGGATTAAAAGACTGATGATGACCATGAAACCATTGCCGATTATCATAAAAACCCATCTGGTTCACTAATGTCCTTCAGGGAAGGGAATCTGCCATCCTTATACGGTCTGGCCCACATGTGACTCCAGATCCACAGCAATGTGGTTGACTCTTAACTGCCCCCTGACCAAGGGAAGTTAGGGATGGGTAATAAATGCCTAGCCAGTGGTGTCCACATCCAATGAATAAAAAATTACAATCTAAATCAATGATAAGATGGTACAAAGCTAGGCAGGAGAGTAAACAGTGAGGGAGGCAGCAAAGTGACAGAAACAAGTTGTGATTGGACAAGAAGGTGGCATATGGTGTATAATATGGGAAAATACCAACTTATCCATTTTAGTGTGAAGAATGGAAAAGATGAGAGACCAAAAAATGTTGGTATTCAGAATTATTTGGGTGTTCTTGTACATAAATCACAGAAATTTGATATGGTGGTTCAAACATTTAGAATCAGAAACATAGCATTGGGTAGTATTTTATACACATCCCCGTGGTGAGTTTGGAGGCAGGGAGGGCATTTAATAGGGTTGGATGATGGCGGGAGTGGACCCCAGTGGGTGTCATTCAGCAGAAGTCACCACCTCCCTGGTGGCGCTGCTGAGCAAAAGAAATGCTGGCCTCTGATTGGCAGATAGCTGTCAGCCTTGGCCCCCCCCCCCCCCCCCCCCCTGCCACCACCCCGCCGGGTCCTGATCCTGGAGAAGGCCTGCCTTGACCTCTTAACTGCATGATTGGCACATAATACTGGCAGGCCTTCACTGAGGAGGTGGCGTGGGCCTGCCTGAGATCTCTCTTGCCTCCATAAAATTCTCCCCATAGAAACTTACAGCACAGAAGGAGGTCATTCAGCCCATTGTTTCTGTGCTAGCTCTTTGAAAGAGCATGTTATGCTTAATGAGCAGCTAAATGTAACCTTGATGATCAGTGATACACAACCATACACTATACTGTGTATGGGACATTGGTGAGAACACACCTGGAGCCCCGTGTACAGTTTTGGTCTCTTTACCCAAGAATACACATTATTGCAAGTGCAACAACAGTTCACCAGGTTGATTGCTGGATCAAAAAGCTGACGATGAGTTTGGTTAGAATGGGCTGATATCCCGTGGAGTTTAGAAGAATGAGATGTATAAAATTCTTGGCGGGCTTGACAGAGTAGATGCTGAGAGACTGTTTCTATTGGCTGGAGAGATTAAAACTAGGGGGACATAGTCTCAGGATGAGACAATGGCATTTAGCACTGAGATGAGGAGAGATTTCTTCACTTAGAGAGTTGTGAATCTTTGGAATTCTGTACCCCAAGAAACTGTGCTTAGTTGATGAGTATATTCAAAACTAGGAGTGATAGATTTTGGAGACTGAGGTAATGGAGGGACATGGGGATTGTGTGGAGAAGTGGAGTTGATGCAGAAGATCAACCGTGATCTTATTGAATGGTGTAGCAAGTGGTTGGGCCATTTAGCTTACTCCTCCTATTTCCTATGTACTTATGCTCTTTCGATCATTACCTTTAAATATTATGGATGTTTACCGTCAGTCACTGTCCACAATGGATATTTAAGCATAAAAGGCCAATGTCATCGCCCATAATGGTTTGCTTCCATTACAGCTTTTTACCTGTAAAAGGTCACTGTATATAATGGATTATTATCTGTAAAACATCATTGTCTATACTGATTTATTGCCTCTGGAATGGGTTACTGTTTATAATAATTTATCACCTTCAAAGGGTCACTGGGCATGACATTCAATCATCCTGATTTTTGGGTACAGTTGTGGGCTGCGCCTCAAATATCTACCAATACTGCCAGCCTCACACTCAACCCTCACGACCTACACATCTAGGCACATCACCCAAACACAATGTTACGCAACCACTGACATTCTGCCCTCTCACTTGCTGGACCAGGTGGCACACAGTAAAAGGGAGCAGAGCAGAACTGGTGGGGGAATTGGATGCCTACTTCTCATCAACACTATGGAGGAGTTTGTTCTCTACATCATGAGGTTGACTGTGACAGGGCCCATTGCATCCAACATCACTGAGAACATTGAGAATGACAGAATCTTTCTGCCTTATGCCCCTTCTCAACTCCCAGCTTACCCTCACCCTGCGATCTGGCACGATGTGTAAGCTGCTGATGGTGTGAACATGGACCTCTTGCTTTCCATGCCTTCCCTCACACCAGCCTTCCCCTGCTGTGCTCCAGCAAGAACTGCTGCCTGCCCAGTCACAGCAGTCGAGGAGGAAGAGAGAGAATAACAACATAATACTAATGGAGAGGCTCTGACACTCGCAGCCACCAGCTCAGATATTGGCACTACACAAACTTGTGAACTTTAGAGGCTAGAGTTGAGATTGGCATGTGGTGAGTGAGCGGGGTAAAGTGGGCTGCAGCCAGGCCAGGGATAAAGGATAGTTTGTTTACCAGCCCTCCAGAGGGACTGACCTCAGGTGGGGACCTCAATGGGGCGCATACAGGAGAACATATGAACATGGGCACACACACTGAGGTACTGGGCATGGAGGAGTCCAACTCCAACTTGGCAGAGGGCATCACACAGAGATTTCCTTCTCCACAGCCTCTGTTTCATCTCCCTGTCATGCTGCAAACCCACAACCACAGCTGACCCCCTATCTGTTGCAACCTTTGTGTGGACAGAACTCCTCTGCCCTTCCAAGAGGATGTGGGAATGCTCCCTGGCAAATGCACCAAAACATCTCTAAAACATCCCGAGTACTTTCAGGCACTTTGCAATAGAGAAAGTTCCAATAATTACCTTGCCTGCAAATTGGTTTCCTGTCCCTTTAAATAACACAAGGGCCCATCTTGCAGCTTCATGCTTGTTATTTGCAACCATGAAGAGGTTGCCTGCACATTCATTGACCAAATTTGGTGTCCTGATATCACATCAGCTGGTTGGGCCATGTGACATCAGGATTGTGTCCATTTTAGGTCTTCCAGTGTACAGAGCTTCACCTCGAAGTGCATCTTTCTACTGCAGAGAATGATTCATTTTGGTAGGAAGAATGAGAAGAGACAATATAAAATAAAGGGGCCAATTCTAAAGGGGGTGCAGGAGTAGAGGGACCTCAGTTTATTTGTGCATAAGTCATTGAAGGTGCCAGGGCAGGTTGATAGAGTGGTTATTAAAGCATACAGGCTTTATTAATAGGGGAATAGAGTATAAAAACAAGGAAGTTAAGTTAAACTGGTTTGGCGTCACCTGGAGTATTGAGCCAGTTTTGGAAAAATGTGAAGGGATTGGAAAGAGTGTGGAAAAAATTCATGGGAATGGTTACAGGGATGAGGAACTTCAGTTTTGAAGATAGATTGAAGAAGTTGGGACTGTTTTCCTTGGAGAAGAGAAGGTTGAGAAGAGATTTGATAGAGGTATTCAAAATCATGTGGGATCTGGACAGAGTAGATAGAGAGAAACTGTTTCCATTGGTGGAAGGATCGAGAACCAGAGGACACAGATTTAAGGTAATCTACAAAAGCAATGGCATTATGAGGTAAACCTTTTTCATGCAGCGAGTGGTTAGGATCTGGGATCTGGAATGCACTGCCTGAGAGTGTGGTGCAGGTAGGTTCAATCAAGGCTTTTAAGAGGGAATTGGATTATTATCTGTAAAGGAAGAATGTACAGGGCCACAGGGAGAAGGCAGGGGAGTGGCACTAGATAAATTACTCCTATGGAGAGTCAGTATAGACATGATGGGCAAAATGGCCTCCTGCACTGTAACAATTCTGTGCAGTAACAGTGCATGGGTTACACAGGCAGTGAATGGTGGCACATTGAGCCCCCTGGGAGCGCTGTAAGAGCTCCGTAGTGCTGCTGGAGGCCACACTATGCAAACCAATTCCTAGTTCACTGTCTATAATTGCTTATTACATATAAAGAATCATTTCATGTGATGGATCATTATGTGTGACATGTCTTGACTAATAATGGATATTTGCTCAGAAGGGGACATTGTCCATAAGGGATGTTTACCTGTAAAATTTTACTCTTCATCATGGGTCATCACCTGCCAATGACTAAAATGGATCATTACCTGTAAACACTCACTGTCTATTATTGAATATATTTATAATCATTGCTTGTAAAGTGTCACTGTCTATAACGGGTCACTAGCTGTAATTATATGATAGATTTTAATACATCAGTACCTGTACAGTATGTTTCTCCTGCGCCCTCGAGCTCCATGTCTGCAGTCAGTACTTGGCCCAGGCATGTGTCCGTATGCTTTGTAAAAACTTGCAGCACCTTTTGCGATGATTGCCACTCCATCCCTCACCCTCTGCTGTAAGCTCATCTTCCACCGCTCTGTCATTATGCTGATTAGACCGGCAGGAAATTGTTTTGCCACCCGTTCCATGTTGCCCACTGTGATGCTGGGCAGTATCCAGATATAGCCTGGGCCAAGGAGATTAACTTGGTCAGCCAATTCGAACAGATATTCTGCTTCCTCCCTTGAGCAATACAGAATCAAGACCTGTGCATCAATCTGCTGCAGAAGCCTCTTTGTTTTGGAATTGTTCTCATTTCGTGTCATTTCAAGTGTAAGAGTCTGTTCAACTTCCCACCCATAATAACTGGTTTCAAGAAAAAGCTGAATATGGTTGATGAACTCCTGGTATCCAGGGAAGAAACTAGTAATGATGGCAAAGCTCCCCCAGTTGTACTCTTCCATTACTTTGAAAATGACCTTGATATGTTGTTCCATGGAAGCACCCAACTGTAGAAATGTAGAGTGTTGCTCCTGGAAGTGAAAGAACAGTTAAACAGTTTCAGTTAAATGGCAGAGCCCTAACCACAACCTCTTCTGTGAGATATTGTCTGGTGAAGAAGATTCGCTGGGGCTAGTGTTCCTCCTCCGTCCAGCATCCAACATTTGAAACCTGTTCAGATGAAGTGGGCTGAATCTCCAGGGTACTCTTATTAACATGTAATTGCAATTCATGGGCAGGTTTACTGCCTGGGATTAAAAGAAAGAGCAAACTTGTTATACTGTAATGGACCTTACCAATAAAATCAACTCTTGGAGCAGCAACAGAAGAATAAGACTCTCACTGAACATACTGCAGGGTGCAGACTCAGACACCAGGACTGGACAGAGTCTGATGTCAGGTCAACATAGACCCTGAACTGAGGCCTACACAGGTTTTACTATCAAGCCTACACAGTGTCTGACTTCAGGACTATACTGACTCTGACATCAGGCCTACACAGCATTTGACGTGGGAAATACAGAAAATCAAATATCAGGTATGCAGAGAATCCGATAACTGTTCTACATAGAGTCTGACATCAGATCTGCACAGAATCTAATATCAGAATTACACAGAGTCCATCGGGCTTACCCTAGTTTTAACATCAGGCCCAGATTCTGACATCAGTTGTTCACAGGTCTGACATCAGGCCTACTGTAAGACCTCACTCCTGGACCCTACAGGTTTATGATTCTTTTACTTGAGATTTATGAGAAATTACACAGATCAAGCAAGTTCTGTCTATAAGGTCTTATTGCATCTCCAAGACAGATTCAAAACCATCACTACCACAAAATCTAACGTTAGTTGTAAGAACACTGCAATGCGAGCAGTCCATTAATAGTGTTAGAAGTGAGGAGCATACTTACAATTACCCATGGATGATCAGTCCTTGTTGAATAGAGGATGACTGGCCAAGGCACCTCCTTCTGACTGGAGTAATGAAATACCTTTAACAACCACTTCTTATACAGTACCTTTTTTCAATAGTGGACAAGATGTTACACTGATAGGATCTCACTGTTCAGTAAGTCTTTCATAGTATAAGTTATCTAATGGACCTTGAGTTCTTCATTTGAACCATGAAGTTAAAGCCCACCCTGACATTGTTCATCCTCCATGAACTTCTAGAGCTTTCACATTGGCCTTCTGTCTGTGACCAACCAAGCTTTTACATTACCTTCTCTTGTCTTATACTAGGCTATTTTCCTCAAGTTTCTCGATTCATCTCACCTCTGGTTTGTAAACTAATTTTCAGAACTTCCCAATTCATATTTGTCTGTTACCAATCACTTATAATGAGCTGTTCATAATAGTTATATAGTCCAAATGATCTTAATGCATATTGAAACCAAACCAAGAGGCTACTATTACATTACTATTACTATTAATCTTGCATTCCAGCAAGTATTATGACTTAGAGCAGCTTTGAAGTATACTCCGTCCAGCAGCACCGCTGCACCCTTTTTCAAAGCTGCGCGTGCTCCCAGTTTCATTTTATTCTTCGTCTCATCCAACGCCTCAACAAGAAACTTTTTCTCTTTCTCCCAAGTGCTAAGGAACGCAAGCTCCAACAACTCATCGACACCAACACCCATCTAGGACCCTCCACCCCTGCCTGTCCCTCCGTCCCCACCCCATCTTCCAATCCCAGCCCCGGCTGTGTATTCACTATACCCCCTGACCTTCCCCTCTCCGATGCTGAACGTTCAGTGCTCAGCAAAGGACTTAGTTTCATACCCTTACGCCCTCATCTCAATGAATTTCGGGCTCGGCATGATGCTGAACTCTTCTTCCGCCGTCTTCGTCTCCGTGCTCACTTCTTTGGGCAGGAGTCCTCTCCCCGTTCAACGGATTCTTTTACCCACCTCCAATATTCTCCCTCCACCTGGACCCCTCCCTCTGGATTCTTACCTTCTCTTGATCTTTTCATTGAGAACTGTCGGCGTGACATTAGCCATCTCAATTTCTCTGCTCCTCTCACCCATTCTAATCTGTCTCTCTCTGAACTTACTGCACTCCGTTCGCTCAGGTCCAACCCTAACATTGTCATCAAACTCGCTGACAAGGGTGGTGCTGTTGTTGTCTGGTACACTGACCTCTACCTCGCGGAGGCTGAGCGTCAACTCACAGGCACTTCCTCCTACCTCCCCCTGGTCCATGACCCCACCACGGAACATCAAGCCATTGTTTCCAGGACTGTCACTGACCTCATCTCCTCTGGAGATCTTCCTCCCACAGCTTCCAACCTGATAGTCTCCCAACCTCGGACGGCCCGCTTCTACCTCCTACCCAAAATCCACAAACAGAACTGTCCCGGCAGACCGATCGTGTCAGCCTGTTCCTGCCCCACGGAACTCATTTCTCGTTATCTTGACTCCCTTCTCTCTCTCCTTGCCCAGTCCCTTCCCACCTACATCCGTGATTCCTCTGACACCTTACGTCACATCAACAATTTCCAGTTCCCTGGCCCCAACCGCTTCCTCTTCACCATGGATGTCCAATCCCTCTACACCTCCATCCCCCACCAGGATGGTCTGAGGGCCCTTAGCTTCTTCCTCGAACAGAGGCCCGAACAATCCCCATCCACCACTACTCTCCTGCGTCTGGCTGAACTTGTTCTCACACTGAACAATTTCTCCTTTAACTCCTCTCACTTCCTCCAAATAAAAGGTGTGGCTATGGGTACCCGCATGGGCCCCAGCTATGCCTGTCTCTTTATGGGGTATGTGGAACATTCCTTGTTCCAGTCCTACTCCGGCCCCCTCCCACAACTCTTTCTCCGGTACATCGATGATTACTTCAGTGCTGCTTCATGCTCTCGTCGGGACCTGGAAAAATTGATTAATTTTGCTTCCAATCTCCACCCCTCCATCATTTTCACATGGTCCATCTCTGACACCTCCCTTCCCTTCCTTGACCTCTCTGTCTCAATTTCTGGTGATAGACTGTCCACCAATATCCATTACAAGCCTACCGACTCCCACAGCTACCTCGACTACAGCTCCTCATACCCCGCTTCCTGTATATCTCCATCCCATTCTCTCAGTTCCTTTGCCTCCGTCGCATCTGTTCTGATGATGCTACCTTCAAAAACAGTTCCTCTGACATGTCCTCCTTCTTCCTTAACCGAGGTTTTTCACCCACGGTAGTTGACAGGGCCCTCAACTGGGTCTGGCCCATCTCCCGCGCATCCGCCCTCACGCCTTCTCCTCTCTCCCAGAAACATGATAGCCCCTTGTCCTCACTTATCACCCCACCAGCCTCCGCATTCAAAGGATCATCCTCCGCCATTTCTGCCAACTCCAGCATGATGCCACCACCAAACACATCTTCCCTTCACCCCCCCGGCGGCATTCCGTGACACCCTGGTCCACTCCTCCAACACCCCCTACTCCTCAACCCCCACCTATGGCACCTCCCCATGCATACGCAAAAGGTGCAACACCTGCCCCTTCACTTCCTCTCTCCTCACTGTCCAAGGGCCCAAACACTCCTTTCAAGTGAAGCAGCATTTCACTTGCATTTCCCCCAACTTAGTCTACTGCATTCGTTGCTCCCAATGCGGTCTCCTCTACATTGGAGAGACCAAACGTAAACTGGGCGATCGCTTTGCAGAACACCTGCGGTCTGTCCGCAAGAATGACCCAAACCTTCCTGTCGCTTGCCATTTTAACACTCCACCCTGCTCTCTTGCCCACATGTCTGTCCTTGGCTTGCTGCATTGTTCCAGTGAAGCTCAAGGCAAACTGGAGGAACAACACCTCATCTTCCGACTAGGCACTTTACAGCCTTGCGGACTGAATATTGAGTTCAACAACTTTAGATCCTGAACTCCCTCCTCCATCCCCACCCCCTTTCCATTTCTTCCCTCTCCCTTTTGTTTTTTCCAATAATTTATATAGATTTTTCTTTTCCCACCTATTTCCATTATTTTTAAATTTATACCTTTTATGCCCTGTTAGTCTTTCCACCCCACCCCCACTAGAGCTGTACCTTGAGTGTCCTGCCATCCATTCTTAATTAGCACATTCTCTTAGATAATATCACCACCTTCAACACCTCTTTGTTCCTTTGTCTGTGACATCTTCTGATTATCTGCTCCTATCACTGCTTGCTTGTCACTACAACCACCCCACCCTCAACTTTTCTCCCCCCACCCCCCGCCTTAAACCAGCTTATATTTCACCCCTCTCCTAATTTTACTCACTTCTATTGAAGGGTCATGAGGACTCGAAACGTCAACTCTTTTCTTCTCCGCCGATACTGCCAGACCTGCTGAGTTTTTCCAGGTAATTCTGTTTTTGTTTTGGATTTCCAGCATCCGCAGTTTTTTGTTTTTATCTTTGAAGTATGGTTGTCTGTTGTGTTTAGCTCTTTTTTTTTTGACAGTGGACTTTAGAAATGTTTCCTGTCACGGTACAATGCTTTGTTCATCTGTGAAAAAGCAGCCTGCAGTTTTTAGCACATTACTTCAAAATCTCTCCTTTGGCCTTGCAAGACATGCCGGTAAATTTAGTTAAGTTTTTGTACAACTAGCTACAGTAAACAACACCTCACATCCCATCTAAACTGTTGATGTCACCCGGGTCGGATTAGCTTTTGTAAGTCTCAGCCACAAGTTCTAAATTTAGTTGATAATATTACAATTCCTATTGCAGTGTCTTCCACTACACATGGAGTGTGACATCATCTCTGCACAGGGCCTAACATCAAATATAAACAGGATTTGACATCACAACTACAGAGAATGACATCAGGACTTGAGAATGTAAGAAATAGGAGCAAGTGTAAATAGTTAGGCCCCTCGTACCTGCTCTGCCATTCAGTATGATCATGGCTGATTTTCTGCCTCAACTCCACTTTCTAGCCCACTCACCATATCCCCTGATTTCCTGACAGACCAAAAATCTGTATATCCCAGCCTTGAATATATTCAACAATAGAGCAGCTACAACCCTCTGGGATAGAGAATTCCAAAGGTTCACAACATGCTAAAGACATGCTTCCTCTTCTCAGTCCTAAGTTATCCTGAGACTGTTCCTCTGCCACAGGTAGGGGAAATATCCTCTCAGTGTCTACCCTGTCTGTTGTGATCTGATGCAAATGTACCTTTAAGGGTGTATATCTTAAACTGCTGTCAATCACTTCCCACTTTGAGACAGGATGTGATGTGTAACTGCATGACACTGAGACAGAACAGAGCAGCAGTTGGAGAGGTCAGGCATCTCTACATAACCTCCCAGTTAACATTGTATGTATATAGTCTTCAAATAAAGAACCCACACTATTGTTCTATCAATCTTTGTTATATGATTGGTCCATTTACGACAAATAGAAGAATGCAACATGGTGGCAGCATTTTTTGGAAGATTTGACTGAGAAATGTACAAGCCTCAACCCTTTTACACGCAGCAGAAAAACTGCTGTGAAAGTGAAACAATGATAAAGCATTCACAATATGTAAGTGATTCTGCAGCACTTTAGGAATCCCACACCCAATACCTTTGTTTGGGACACTGCACCTTACTCCAACCAACAGATGTTGGGTCCCAGTTAGTATGTTAAAATTCGGGAAGCTTGAGAGACCAAACCCTATCTGCTGAGCGGTTTGTGCACCAGCCATTAAATAGCTGACTCTGGGGGTGGGGTCTAGCTTTAAGCAGAATATTCTCCACAGACTAGAGAATCAATTGATGCAACAGACCAACTCTTCAGGAAGTTGGGGGAAATTAAATACTGGGGACTGGACCAGGAAAGAAGAATCCATTAAGCAAAAGCTCTTAACAGCTAGAAAGAGGCTGTAAAAAATATTTTTTCAAAGAATCGCAGAATTTTTACAGTGCAGAAAGAGACCATTCAGCCCATCATGCCTGTACTGGCTTTCTGAATGAACAATTCACTTCATTCTCCTGTCTTCTCCCCATAACCCTGCACATTCTTCCTTTTCAACAACCCTTTTGAATGCTTTGATTGAGCCTGCCTCCACTACACACTCAGGCAGTCGATTTTAGACCTTAACCATTTGCAGGCCTGATTTTTTTTTCTTGTATCATTTTTGCCTCTTTTGCCGATTACTTTAAATCTGTGCCCTCTCATTCTTCATGAGTGGGGACAGTTCTCCCTATCTACTCTGTCCAGACCCCTCAGGATTTTGAATACCTCTCAAATTTCCTCTCGGCCTTCTCTTCTCCAAAAAAACCTTCTCCGATCTATCTTCATAACTAAAATTCCTCATCCCAAGAGCCTTTCTTGTGAATCTTTTCTGCAATCTCTCCAATGTCTTTACATTCTCCCTAAAGTGCAGTGGCCAGAACTGACCCCAATACTCTAGCTGAGGCCAAACTAGTGTCTTATACAAGTTCAGCATAACCCCCTTTCTCTTTTAATATAAAAGCAAAATACTGCGGATGCTGGAAATCTGAAACAAAAACAGAAAATGCTGGAAAAACTCAGCAGGTCTAACGGCATCTGTGGAGAGAAAAACAGAGTTAAAGTTTCGAGTCCATATGACTCTTCTTCAGATCTGAAGTCATGTTTTGTGAGTCATGTTTTTGTCCCCTTTCTCTTTTCCTTTCTGTCCCTATTGATAAAGCCCAGGATTATGTATGCTTCATTAACCATTCTGTCAACCTGTCCTGCCACCTTCAATGTCTAATGCACATACACACCATATATCCCTCTGCTCCTGCACCCCCTTTACAGTTGTACCCTTTATTTTATATTGTCTCCCCATGTTCTTCCTACTAAAATAAATCACTTCACATTTCTCCACATTAAACTTCATCTGCCACCTGCCATTTCACCAATTTGTCTGTGTCCTTTTGAAGTTCTGCACTATCCTCCTCACAGTTCACAATGCTTCCAAGTTTCATATCATCCACAAATTTTGAAATTGTGCCCAAGGCCTAGGTCATTAATATATATCAGGAAAAGCAAGGGCCCCAACACTGACCCCTGGGGAACTCCACTACAAACCTTCCTTCAGCCCAAAAAACATCCAGTAATCACTACTCAATATTTCCTGTCAGTCAGACAATTATGTATCCATGTTGCTACTGTTCTTCATTTTCCATGAGCTATAACTTTGCTCACAAGTCTGTTGTGCAGCCCTGTATCAAATGCTTTTTGAAAGTCCATGTACACCACATCAACAGCATTTCCCTCATCCACCCTCTCTATTACCCCGTCAAAAAACTCCAGCGAGTTAATTTAATTCAATTTACGCTTACGAAATCCATGCTGGTTTTCATTAAGTAACCCACAGTTGTCCATGTGACTATTCGTTTTGTCCTGAATTATTGTTTCTGGAAGTTGCCCCAGTACCGAAGTTAAACTGACTGGCCTGTAATTGCTGGGCTTATCTTTACACCCTTATTTGAACAAGGGTGTAACGTTTGCAATTTTACAGATCTCTAGCACCAACCTTGTGTCTAATGAAGACTGAAACATGATGGCCGGCGCCTGCACAATTTCCACTCTTACTTCCCTTTGTATCCTTGGATACATCTCATCCAATCCTGGTGCCTTATCAACTTTAAATACAGATAACCTATGCAAAACTTCCTCCTTATCAATTTTAAACCCTTCTATTGTCTAAATTACCTCCTCCTTCACCATGGCCTGGCATCTTTTTCCTTGGTAAAGACAGATACAAAGTATTCATTTAATACCTCAGCCATACCCCCTTCCTCCTTGCGTAGATCCCCTTTTGATCCCTCATCAGCTGTACACCTCCTTTTACCACCCTTTTACTATTTATATGCTTATAGAAAGCTTTGGGATTCCCTTTTATGTTAGCTGCCAGTCTCTTTTCATTACTCCCTCTTTGCTTCTTTTATTTGCTTTTCACCTCTCCTCTGAACCTTCTGTATGCAGCCTGCTTCTCAATTGCATTTTTTCTCTGAGATCTGTCATAAGCACACTTTTTCTTCTTTATTTTAATTTCTATATATTTTGCCATCTCGGCACCTCTGGATTTATTTGCCCTACTTTTCCTTTTCAAGGCCTTGACTGTGCCTGAACTATCTCTTCTTTGAAGGTTGCCCATTGTTCAGCTACCATTTTTCTGTGAACCTTTGACTTCAATTTATCCAGCCCAGGTTCCTTCTTACCCCATTGAAGTTGGCTTTCCCCAGTTAATTATTTTTTACTCTGGATTGTATGTTATCCATTTCCATAGTCAGCCTAAACCTTATGATACAATGATCATTGTCCCTAAATATTCTCCTATTGACACCTGACCCATATGGCCCACCTCATTCCCCAGAGCCATGTCCAGCAGTGCCCCTTTTTTCAATGGACTGGAAACATACTGCTGTAGAAAATTTTCATGAACACTCACTAGGAACTCTTTCCCCTCTCTGCCCTTTATATTATACCTTATCCCAGTATATATTGTATAATTAAAGTCCCTCATTATAACTACTTTATAATTTTGGAACCTCTCTGTAATTTCATTGCAAATTTGTTCCTCTACATCCTTCCCACTAGTTGGTGGCCTATAGGCTACTCCGAGCAATGTAATTGTGCCTTGTTTGTTCCTCAGCTCTAGCCAAATAGATCCTGTCCTTGACCCCTCTGAGACATCCTCTATCTCCAGCATTGCAATGCTCTCCTTAAACAATACCACCACCTCTCCCCCTTCTCTTTCTTTTCCATCTTTCCTGAACAGCTTGTATCCAGGAATATTTAACACCTAGTCCTGCCCTTCTTTGAGTTAGGTCTCTGTTATAGCTGCAACATCATATTTCCACACGGTACTCTGCACCTGTAACTCACTAATCTTATTGACCACACTTTGTGCATTCACATACATGCACTGTAACCCTGATTTAGATTTTATTACTTTCTCCGTTATTCTGATCCCATCTTTTAACTTACTATTCCCTATTCTAGTGCTATCTCTCTCTCCCAGTATTCTGTACACCTTAGTATTCCTCTCTGATATTATCCCCTGGTTCCCACACCCCTACAAAGTTAGTTTAATCCCTCCCCAATAGCACTTGAAAAATGCCCTGCTAGGAACTCAATCCCAGCTCTATGTAGGCGCAACCCGTCCAGACTTTGCAGGTCCGAACTCCCCAGAGCCGGTCTCAAGAATCTAAAGCCCTTCCTCCTGTATCATCTTTCCAGGCACGAATTCATCTGCTTTATCCTTCTATTTTTATACTCACTTTAAAAAAATTCATTCACGGGATGTGGGCTTCGCTGGCTGGGCCAGCATTTATTGCCCGCCCCTAGTTACCCTTGAGAAGGTGGTGGTGAGCTGCCTTCTTGAACCGCTGCGTCCATGTGGTGTAGGTACACCCACCGTGCTGTTAGGGAGTTCCAGGATTTTGACCCAGCGACAGTGAAGGAACAGCGATATATTTCCAAGTCAGGATGGTGAGTGACTTGAAGGGGAACTTCCAGGTGGTGGTGTTCCCATCTATCCGCTGCCCTTGCTCTTCTAGCTGGGTTTGGAAGGTGCTGTCGAAGGAGCCTTGGTGTCTCCTGCAGTGCATCTTGTAGATGGTATACACTGCTGCTACTGTGCGACAGTGGTGGAGAAAGTGAATGTTTGTGGATGTGGTGCCAATCAAGGGGGCTGCTTTGTTCTGGATGGTGTCAAGCTTCTTGAGTGTTGTGGGACCTGCACTCATTCAAGAAAGTGGGGAGTATTCCATCACACTCCTGACTTGAGCCTTGTGGATTGTGGACAGGCTTTGGGGAGTCAGGAGGTGAGTTACTCGTCACAGGATGACCTGCTCTTGCAGCCACAGTATTGAAATGGCTAGTCCAGTTCAGTTTCTGGTCATTGGTATCCTCTAGAATGTTGATAGTGGGGGATTCAGTGATGGTAATGCCATTGAACATCAAGAGGTGATGGTTGGATTCTCTCTTGTTGGAGATGGTCATTGCCTGACACTTGTGTGGCACGAATGTTACTTGCCGCTTGTCAGCCCAAGCCTGGATGTCCAGGTCTTGCTGCATTTGGACATGGACTGCTTCAGTATCTGAGAAGTCGTGAATGGTGCTGAACATTGTGCAATTGTCAGCGAACATCCCCACTTCTGACCTTATGATCGAAGGACGTTCATTGATGAAGCATTGATGATTGGGACAAGAACATTACCCACTATCCTGAGGAACTCCTGCAGTGATGTCCTGGAGCTGAGATGATTGACCTCCAACAACCACAACCATCTTCCTTTGGGCTAGGTATGACTCCAACCAGTGGAGAGTTTTCCCCCTGACTCCCATTGACTCCAGTTTTGCTAGGGCTCCTTGATGCCACACTTGGTCAAATGCTGCCTTGATGTCAAGGGCAGCCACTCTCACCTCACCTCTGGAATTAAGCTCATTTGTCCATGTTTGAAGCAAAGCTGTAATGAGGTCAGGAGCTGAGTGGCTCTGGCGCAACCTAAACTAGGCATCAGTGAGATTGCTAAGTAAGTGCCACTAATAGTACTGTTGATGACCCCTTCCATTACTTTACTGATGATGGAGAGTAGACTGATGGGGCGGTAATTGGCTGAGTTGGATTTGTCCTGCTTTTTGTGTACAGGACATACCTGGGCAATTTTCCACATTGCTGGGTAGATGCCAGTGTTGTAGCTGTACTGGAACAGCTTGGCTAGGAGCGTGGCAACTTCTGGAGCACAAGTCTTCAGTACTATTGCTGGAATATTTTCAGGGCCTATAGCCTTTGCTGTATCTAGTGCCTTCAGCCATTTCTTGATATCACATGGAGTGAATCGAATTGGCTGAAGACTGGCATCTGTGATGCTGGGAACCTCTGGAGGAGGCTGAGATGGATCATCCACTCTGCACTTCTGGCTGAAGATTGTTGCGAATGCTTCAGCCTTATCTTTTGTACTGATGTGCTAGGCTCCTTCATCATTGAGGATGCAGTTATTTGTGGAGTCTCCTCCTCCAGTGAGTTATTTAATTGCCCACCATCATTCACGACTGGATGTGGCAGGACTGCAGAGCTTAGATCTGATCCATTGGTTGTGGGGTTGCTTAGCTCTGTCTATCACTTGCTGCTAATGCACACAGGTAGTCCTGTTTTATAGCTTCACCAGGTTGATACCTAATTTTTAGATATGCCTGGTGCTGCTCCTGGCATGCCCTCCTGAACTCTTCATTGAACCAAGGTTGATCCCCTGGTTTGCTGGTAATGGTAGAGCGGGGGATATGTCAGGCCATGAGGTTACACATTGTGTTAGAATACAATTCTGCTGCAGCTGATGGCCCACAGCGTCTCATGGATGCCCAGTCTTGAGTTGCCAGATCTGTTTGAAATCTATCCCATTTAGCATGGTGGTAGTGCCACACAACACGATGGAGGGTATCCTCAATGTGAAGACGGGACTTCATCTCCACAATGACTGTGCAGTGGTCACTCCTACTGATACCGGCATGGACAGATGCATCTGCGGCAGGCAGATTGGTGAGGATGAGGTCAAGTATGTTTTTCCCTCTTGTTGGTTCCCTCACCACCTGCCGCCGATCCGGTCTAGCAGCTATGTCCTTTAGGACCAGGCCAGCTCGGTCAGTAGTGGTGCTACTGAGCTACTCTTGGTGATGGACATTGAAGTCCCCCACACTGAGTACATTCTGCGCCCTTGCCACCCTCAGTGCTTCCTCCAAGTGGTGTTCAACATGGAGGAGCACTGATTCATCAGCTGAGGGATGGAGTATGTGGTAATCAGCAGGAGGTTTCCTTGCCCATGTTTGACCTGATACCATGAGACTTCATGGGGTCCGGAGTCGATGTTGAGGATCCCCCGGGCAACTCCCTCCTGAATGCATACCACTGTGCCGCCACCTCTGCTGGGTCTGCCCTGCTGGTGGGACAGGGCATACCCAGGGATGGTGATGGTGGTGTCTGGGACATTATCTGTGAGATATGATTCCATGAGGATGACTATGTTGCTTGACTAGTCTATGAGACAGCTCTCCAGTAGCCCCCAGATGTTAGTAAAGAGGACTTTGCAGGGTTAACACCACTATGCCATCACCTCCTCATTACAACTTGCACATGGTACTTGGAGTAATCCAGAGGTTACTACTTTTGAGAACAAAAACAAAAATACCTGGAAAAACTCAGCAGGTCTGACAACTTCTGCGGAGAGGAATACAGTTGACGTTTCGAATCCGTATGACCCTTCATCAGAACTAAGGAAATAGAGAAATGGGGTGAAATATAAGCTGGTAGAGGGGGGTGGGACAGGTAGTGCTCGATAGGGGGCCAGTGATAGGTGAAGGCAAAGAAGAGATTGCCAAAGATGTCAAAGATGTCAGTAGGCTTGTAATGAATATTGGTGGACAGTCTATCACCAGAAATTGAGACTAAATTTCTGGTAGTCTCAATTTCTAGTGATAGACTGTCCACCAATATTCATTACAAGCCTACCGACTCCCACAGCTACCTCAACTACAGCTCCTCACACCCCGCTTCCTGTAAGGACTCCATCCCATTCTCTCAGTTCCTTTGCCTCCGTTGCATCTGTTCTGATGATGCCACTTTCCAAATTAGTTCTTCTGACATGTTCTCCTTCTTCCTTAACCGAGGTTTCCCACCCATGGTGGTTGACAGGGCCCTCAACCGTGTCCGGCCCATCTCCCGCGCATCCGCCCTCACACCTTCCTCTCCCTCCCAGAACCATGATAGGGTCCCCCTTGTCCTCACTTATCACCCCACCAGCCTCCACGTTCAAAGGATCATCCTCCGCCATTGCCACCAACTCCTGCATGATGCCACCACCAAACACATCTTCCCTTCACCCCCCCCGGCGGCTTTCCGCAGGGATCGTTCCCTCCAGGACACCCTGGTCCACTCCTCCATCACTCCCTACACTTCAACCTCCTCCCACGGCACCTTCCCATTCAATCGCAGAAGGTGCAACACCTGCCCCTTTACTTGCCCCCTCCTCACCGTCCAAGGGCCCAAACACTCCTTTCAGGTGAAGCAGCATTTCACTTGCAGTTCCCTCAATTTAGTTACTGCATTCGTTGCTCCCAGTGTGGTCTCCTCTACACTGGAGAGACCAAACGCAGACTGGGTGATCGCTTTGCGGAACACCTTCGGTCTGTCCGCAAGCATGACCCAGACCTCCCTGTCGCTTGCCATTTCAACATTCCACCCTGCTCTCATGCCCACATGTCCGTCCTTGGCCTGCTGCAATGTTCCAGTGAAGCTCAACGCAAACTGGAGGAACAGCACCTCATCTTCCGACTAGGCACTTTACAGCCTTCCGGACTGAATATTGAGTTCAACGATTTCAGATCATGAACTCTCTCCTCCATCCCCACCCCCTTTCCGATCCCCCTTTTTTCCAATAATTTATAATTTTTAAATATATTTTCCTTTTCCCATCTATTTTTAAGTTTATTTCGATCTATTGTTTTATCTCCACCTTTTAGCCCATTTCAATCCCTTCCCCCCTTCCCCCCACCCCATCCCCATTAGGGCCATCTGCCACTAGCTTGTCCTGCTTGCTACCCTTAGATTCCTTAGATAGTATCACCACCGTCAACACCCCTTTGTCCTTTTGTCTATGACATCTTTGGCAGTCTCTTCTTTGGCTTCACCTATCACTGGCCCCCTATCGAGCTCTACCTGTCCCACTCCCCTCTACCAGCTTATATTTCACTCCATTTCTCTATTTCCTTAGTTCTGATGAAGGGTCATACGGATTCGAAACGTCAACTGTATTCATCTCTGCAGATGCTGTCAGACCTGCTGAGTTTTTCTGGGTATTTTTGTTTTTGTTCTAGATTTCCAGCATTTGCAGTATTTTGCTTTTATCTTACTACTTTTGAGGTCCTGCTTGCTAATTTCCTACCCAGCTCCCTAAATTCTGACTGCAGGATCATTTCTCTCTTTCTGCCTATGTCGTTCGTACCAATGTGAAGCAAAGCTGCTGGCTGTTCACCTTCCTCCTTAAGGGTCCTCTGCAGCATGTTCAGTGACATTCTTGACTCTGGCACCAGGGAAGCAACACCATCCTGGATTCATGTCTGCGTCTGGAGAAAGACCTGTCTATTCCCATAACTATTGAATCATCTATCATTATTGCTCTTCCAGTCTTCCTTGACTCCCTCTGTACAGCTGTGCCATGAACATGGCTCTGTCCCAGATGAACCATCGATTAATCACAACTGAATACTGGTTGGAGAGTGGAATGCACTCAGGGGACTCGTGCATTACCTCTCTGTTTCTCCTTGACTGTTTGGTGGTCATCCATTTCCTCTCTCTCTGCATACTCTTAAGCAATGGAATGAGCGCATCTATAAATGTTCTATCCACAAAAATCTCAACTTCATGGATGCACCACAGTGAGGCCAGCTGCTGCTCAAGTTCCAAAACTAAGAGCTCAAACTCCTGTAACTGATGACATTTCCTGCACTAATGGTTATCCAGGACATGAGATTTGTCCTGGAGTTCCCACATAGCACAGGATGCACACTCTAGTGATTGGAGCAGCCCTGTCATTCCTGTTAGTTAATAACCTTGCTACTGCTAATAAACCTTACTGCTGCTAATACACTGCTAATTTAGCAATGCTAATAAGCCTTATTAATGCCAGTAAACCCTACTAATACTTAATACACCTTACTAATAGTAATAAACCTTATCTTTTAAAAAAGAAAGATAAGATTGACCAGTTTATTCCATTGTTCAGGTAAGATAAGAAATTCTCACTATCCAATCACCCACCTGCTTCCTTGTGAGATAACATCTTGATTTTTCTTTCCAAATGCAGGCTCTGAACCTACAGTCTGGCTCCTGGTGGATTTATACTTTATGCCCCGCTGTGTTCTCACTCCTTCCCATCAGTCCTGAGTGAACTCTTGCTCTGTCCTGCATTACTTCATGCCGTGCTGTGTTCCCGCTCCTTCCCACTGCTTTCACAGTCACTGTTTCACTAATTACCTTTTCAGCCTTGCAGCCCATTTTTGCACCAAAATCACTGCTTAGCGGGAAGAGCTTCAAGCAGGCCCAGGAAAGTAGGAGCAGCTCAACAGCACCACCATTGCAGTCAAGCAACAAACTGGGACCAGTTAAAGCTGTAGCCACTTAAGGTACTGCAACTCAGGGATCCGCAGAAACAGTCCTTAAGGGTCTGTGAAAAGTCACTGATAATCCTACTGACCCTGCAAAAGAGCCACAGGATGACCACAAAATTTCTAACATGTAATTGGAAGGCAGTAGACCTCCTCTCCGAGTTCACTCTGTTCAGACAACGCATAGAATTATGTTTTCTGGACCTCAATATTTCTGAACCAGATAAACAAACCATAAATATTGAAATTGCTATCGACAATGATGCCTTCACAGACTGATCCTCCACAGACCTCAGTTCTATCAGACCTTAAAAATCGGAACAAGATAGGACAACACTCAAAGATCAATGATGAGTGAAGGTAACTTCAGAATACATCATCTGGAATTCATGTCCTTTAGGCAAGAGCCAAAGGAAGTTATTCATCATTCATAAGTGAATGCAGAGACAAGGAGCTTGATTGCAACTTTATGTGACTGAACTGGTTGACAGAATAATCGAATTTGTGATAGCATCTACACCAGCAGAAGCATTGCAAAAGACCTCTTAGACAAACCCAAAAGTTACAACATGGCAGCACAACTAAAAAGCGGACACAAGTATAAAGCCATACAGCTACGTGTAATTCAACCACCATTGGCATGATAACCAACATAGTCAAACCTAGTAAGCAATGCAGGTGGTGCAGCCTCATACATGCACTCAAAAATTGTCCACAATATATGCAAGGCAGGCAGCACCAGAGGACACTGGAAACGCCAGTACAGAAAGAAAAGGCCAGAACAATTGGTTCAATATCATCAAAAGCCACTACCAGAGGCCAGACAGGTACAGCATCCTAAGCAATCAGGAGCACATACCAGACATCGCTAGAAGAAGATCCATGAAATGTCTAGCAAAGCTATGTGGTCAGATGGTGAGAATGACCAGAATATACAAGCACAAAGTGAGCAGACATTCCACACAGTGAACATCAGAGTGTGAGAATGTATTGCCATAGTGATACCATCAGAAGGCTTTGCCATCATCCAGATTATATGCCCACAGATGCAGGGACAGCATAAATTGTATGCAAAACTGGATACAGGTGCAGGTGCAAATATCCTTCCACTTTGCACATTGAAATGTGTGTACCCAAAATGTGGTAAGTGATGGCTCAACCAACCACTGCCAAACTTACCATGCACAATGGCTTAGAGATTCCATCCATCCATTAAGGATGAGATTGCAGAATACTTGGAAGTGCATGGTAAAATAGGGCAAAGTCAGCATGGTTTCATCAAGGGGAGGTCATGCCTGACAAATCTGTTAGAATTCTTTGAGGAGGTAACGAGTAGGTTAGACAAAGGAGAGCCAATGGATGTTATCTACTTGGACTTCCAGAAGGCCTTTGATAAGGTGCCGCACAGGAGGCTGCTCAGTAAAATAAGAGCCCATGGTGTTAGAGGCAAGGTACTAGCATGGATAGAAGATTGGCTGTCTGGCAGGAGGCAGAGAGTGGGGATAAGGGGGTCCTTCTCAGGATGGCGGCTGGTGACTAGTGGATTTCCGCAGGGGTCAGTGTTGGGACCACAACTTTTCACTTTATACATTAATGATCTAGATGAAGGAACTGAGGGCATCCTGGCTAAGTTTGCAGATGACACAAAGATAGGTGGAAGAACAGGTAGTATTGAGGAGGCAGGGAGGCTGCAGAAGGATTTGGACAGGTTAGGAGAATGGGCAAAGAAGTGGCAGATGGAATACAACGTGGGCAAGTGTGAGGTCATGCACTTTGGTAGGAAGAATAGAGGCATAGACTATTTTCTAAATGGGGAGAGAATTCAGAAATCTGGAGTGCAAAGGGACTTGGGAGTCCTAGTCCAGGATTCTCTTAAGGTTAACTTGCAGGTTGAGTCGGTAGTTAGGAAGGCAAATGCAATGTTGGCATTTATTTCGAGAGGACTAGAATATAAAAGCAGGGATGTGCTGCTGAGGCTTTATAAGGCTCTGGTCAGACCACATTTAGAATATTGTGAGCAATTTTGGGCCCGGTATCTCAGGAAGGATGTGCTGGCCCTGGAGAGGGTCCAGAGGAGGTTCACGAGAATGATCCCAGGAATGAAAGGCTTAACATATGAGGAACATTTGAGGACTCTGGGTCTATACTCGATGGAGTTTAGAAGGATGAGGGGGGATCTGATTGAAACTTACAGAATACTGAAAGGCCTGGATAGAGTGGACATGGGGAAGATGTTTCCATTAGTAGGAGAGACTAGGACCCGAGGGCACAGCCTCAGAGTAAAGGGAAGACCTTTTAGAACAGAGATGAGGAGAAACTTCTTTAGCCAGAGAGTGGTGAATCTATGGAATTCATTGCCACAGAAGGCTGTGGAGGCCAGGTCATTGAGTGTATTTAAAACCGAGATAGATAGGTTCTTGATTGGTAAGGGGATCAAAGGTTACGGGGAGAAGAGGAGAGAATGGGGTTGAGAAACTTATCAGCCATGTTTGAATGGCGGAGCAGACTCGATGGGCCGAATAGCCTAATTTCTGCTCCTATGTCTTATGGTCTTATGGTCATCGTTGAGATTCATTACACTCAAGTGTCAATACAACAACTGACCCTTGAATTTTTCGAAGTGCTCTGCTGTGACATCTTTAATAATAGCTTCTAACATTTTCCCTATGACAGATGTTAGGCTAACTGACCTGTAGTTTCCTGCTTTCTGTCTCCCTCCCTTTTTGAATAAAGGAGTTATATTTTCTAGTTTCCAATCTAATAGAACTTTCACCGAATCTAGAGAATTTTGGAAAATTAAAACCAGTGCATCAACTATCTCACTAACCACTTCTTTCAAAACCTTAGGGTGAAGTCCATCCGGACCTGGGGATTTGTCAGCCCCGCAGCCCCAACAATTTGCCTCACTGATTGTAATTTTCCCGAGTTTCTCCCTCCCTTCCATTTCCTGATTTACAGCTATTTCCGGGATGTTACTTGTGTCCTCTATAGTGAAGACCGAAGCAAAATATCTGATTAATTAATTCACCATCTCCCTACTTTTCATTATCAATTCCCCAGATGCACTCTCTATAGGACCAATGCTCACTTTGTTAACTCTTTTCTTATTTAAATATCTATAGAAACTCTTACTATCCATCTTTATGTTACTTGCTCACTTTCCTTCACAGTCTAATTTTTCCCTCCTTGTTAATATTTTTGTCATTCTTTGTTGTTCTTTATATTCTTTCCAATCTTCTGACCTGCCACCTGTCTTTGTGTAATCATATGATTTTTCTTTAAGTTTGATACTGTCTTTAACTTTTTTAGTTCACCACAGATGGTGGGCCCTGCCCTTGGAATTTTTCTTTCTCACTGGAATGTATATATTCTGTGAATTCTGAAATTCCCTTTACATGTCTGCAACTGAACTTCTATTGACATGTCCCTTAACCTCATTTGCCAGTTCACTTTACCTAGCTCTGCTTTCATGCCCTCATATTTGCCCTTATTTAAGTTTAAAGTACTAGTCTTGGATGCACTCAATTCTCTCTCAAAATAGATGTAAAATTCAATTGTATTATGATTGCTGTTACCTTGGGGTGCCTTGCACAATACCAGATCTAGTATAACCTGCTCTTTGGTTCCTCTAGAACGTGCTGTTCTTAGAAATGATCCCAAAAACATTCTATGAACTCCTCATCTACGCTACCTTGCCATCTGATTTTTTCCAGTCTATATGTAGATTAAAATCCTCTATGATTATTTCTGTACCTTTCTGGGAAGCTCCCATTATCTCTTCTTTTATACTCTGCCATTCTGTGTAGTTATAATTAGGGGACCACAAGTGACTCCTTGACTTTATCATTCCTCATCTCAACCCAAACTGTTTCTACATGCTGGTTTCCTGAACTTAGGTCATCCCTCTCTAATGTGCTCATACCATCATTAATGAACAGAACCACCCCTCCACCTTTTCCTAACTTCCTGACCTTTCTAAATGTCACATGCCCTTCAATATTCAGTCCCAATCTATGTCATCCTGTAGCCATGTCTCTGTAATAGCTATCAAACTGTACTTATTTATTTCTATTTGCGCTATCAGTTCATCTGTTTTTGTTTTGACTGCTATGCATGTTTAGATACAGAGCCTTTAGTTCTGTCCTTTTATTATATTTGTAGCATCTAGCCTTATCTGCTGATTTACTCTTAGATTGGTACTCTCTGTCCCTTCTTGTCACTGTCTGTTTATCATTTCCCAGATTAATACTGGTCTCTCTTGCCTTGTCTCTGCTCTTTGGTTTACCCACATCTTTGATCCCTTGCCCCCACTATTCAGTTTGAAACCCTCTCTACTTCCCTAGTTAGGAGGCTCACGAGGACACCAGCCCCAGCAGGGTTCAGGTGTAGACCGACCCAACGGTACAGATCCCACTTTCCCCAATACTGTGCCACTGCCCCACAAAGCGTAACCCACTTCTCCCACACCCAGTCTTTGAGCCACGTATTCATTTCTCTAATCTTATTTGTCCTTTGCCAATTTGCACGTGGTTCAGGTAATAATCCAGAGATTATTACCTTTGAGGTTCTGCTTCTTAATTTGGTGCCTAGCTTGTCATACTGGCTATGCAGAGCCTCATTCCTCATCGTACCTATGTCATTGGTACCTATGTGCACCACAACCATTGGATCCTCCCTCTCCCACGACAAGTTCCTCTCCAGCCCTGAGCAGATATCCCGCACCCTGGCACCAGGTAGGCAACACAACCACCTGGACTCTTATTCTTTGCTACAGAGAACAGTGTCAATCCCCCTCACTCTATTGTCCTCTACTACCACAACATTCCTGTTTGCTGCCCCCACTTGAATGGCTTCCTGTACCTCGGTGCCATGGTCAGTTTGCTCATCCATCCTGCAGCCCCCACTCTCACTCAAACAGGCTGAGAGAACCTCAAACCTATTGGACAATTGCAGACGCTCAGAACTCCTGCATTCTGGCCCCCTGGGTCCCCTTACCTGCCTCACTCGCAGTCACACCCTCCTGTCCCTGGCCACTGACCAAATCAGAAGACCCTATCCTAAGTGGTTTGACTGACCCCTGGTACAAAGCATCCAGGTAACTTTTTCCCCTCCCTGATGTGTCACAGTGTCTGCAGCTCAGCCTCCAGCTCAATGACTCTGAGCTGAAGTTCCTCAAACCGCAAACGCTTACTGCAGACCTGTTTGCCCTAGATCTTTGCTGCACTGCCTCCAAGTCAAGTACATCTTTCCTTAGATATGGAGACCAAAATTGCAGTCAGTACCTCAGGTGTGATCTCACCACAGTTCTGTGGAACATCGGATTGCTATTCATGAGACTGTAACTGGAACTAACCTTTGGAGTGAACACAACAGCGGAACCTCCACTCATTCCTAGGATTGGAGCTGATACTTGTGCAGAGATAAAGTCCAGAATTTGTGCGACAGCCTCAGATTCAATATCATCTTCAAAGATAACAGCATGGATTCTGGATCTGGTCAGCACATCACAAATGTGAGTGATCAGGCTCCTGGGATTGGTGTTGTTCACTATCACTGTGATGGCGTTGATTTGTACAGGCAGGTCCTGGTAGGTCTCTCGATTAAAGCTGCCCCTGATTTCCATGTGATACCAAGAGCCTCCGAGTACAACAGCTATGTTAACAGTAGGTTGGCTGGATTCCCTGGCGAAAGCAGATTCTACCGCAGAAAGGAAGAGAACAGTCTGTAGCATTTGCTCCATGGTGTGGTCCAGTCCCAAAGGCTCACTAAAGAAAAACAAGGGTCACCCAGTTAAGATAAATCTACAACTATTTGCATTTATACCAGTCACTGGTTTGGTATTATAAACAAGGAGACAAAGACTAATGTCTCCAATTGGGGTGGTTGGGGGGGGGGAGAGGGGCAGAGATTAAGGGGAATGGAATTAGAAGTAATGTAGAAAATTGGGTACAAAACTGCTTAGAACTGTGGAAATAGAAAATAGGATGCAAGAGCAGTTTTTCAATGTGGTTGGGAGTATGTTGTGGAGTCCCACGGGATTCAGCTATGGGGCCATTTCTGTTTCACTGTGTCAATGAATGATCTGGATATAAGCCTAGAGGAATTGGTGTCCAGACAATAGGAGACATGGTGAAAAATTCTGAAGAACAGAGAGCTGCTAGGAATGTTGATAAGATGGTGGACAAGATCATAAAATGTGCCATGGAGTTCAATGCCAGTTAATGTCAGGTGTTACATTTTGGTTTAAAAAGTGTTTATTCTATTTTGAAAGCTGGGTCATGGGGAAGAACATAATGACCTGGGGTTTCAGGTTTGCCAAACATTAAACGTAGCACCTCAAATGGATAAGGTCATAAAAACTAATGAAATCCTGGGTTTAATGACAAGAATATAGATTAGATAAGTCAGTAATGAATAAGCTAAATAAAACCTTTGTAAGACCACAGCTGTGGTGATGGACTCCACACTGCAGAAACTCACCAAGTTCGAACCTTCCAAACCCACGACCACTGCCATCTAGAAGGACAAGGGTAGCAGATATATGGGAACACCACCACCTGCAAGTTCCCCTCCAAGCCGCTCACCATCCTGACATGGAAATATATCACCGTTCCTTCACTGTCACTGGGTCAAAATCCTGGAACTCCCTCCCTAATAGCACTGTGGGTGTACCTACACCACATGGACTGCAGAGGTTCAAGAAGGCAGCTCACCACCACCTTCTCAAGGGTAACTAGTGACAGACAATAAATGCTGGCCTTGCCAGCAAAGCCCACATCCCTTGAATGAATAAAAAAAACTATTGCAAGATGCTGAGGCTATAGAGATTCACAAGGATGTTGATTGACCTGGGATTGATAAAAATACAAGGAAGAACTTTGAACTGTTTTCATTGGAATAGAAGAGATTAAGAGGTGGTTTGATATTAGTGATTAAAACTTTTAATGATGATATTGTCAATGAAAATGGAGGGCATGTTGAATAATTACTTTGTGTCAGTTTCTACAGTAGAGGAAGAGGTCAGCATGGAAACTCATATTGAATCAGGAATAGGACCTCCCCAGAATTAATGTAAGCACAATAACAGTCATGAAGAAAATAATGATATTAAAGACTGACAAATAACCAGGACCAGGTGGTTTCCATCCCAGAGTTTTAAAGGAAGAGGGCAAGAAAATTGCCGATGCTCTAAATATAATCTTCCAAAGTTCTCTTAATTCGAAAACCATCCCTTTAGTTTGGAAAATTATGCATGTCACTCTGATATTTAAGAAAAGTGGGTGAGGGAAAGTAGGGAATTATAGACCAGTTAGCCAAACATCTGTTGTCAAGAAATTGCTAGACTCAATAATTAATGATAGAGTGACTGAACACTCAAATTTTTCAGCTGATCAGAGAGGGGCAGCATGGAGTTGTAAAGGGAAACTCATGTCTGATGAACCTGATTAAATTATAGTCACCTGAAGAGGTGACTAAATTAGTGGACAGTGAAATGTCCACAGATATTATTTATGTGGCCTTCAGAAGGTATTTGATTAAGTCCCTCATAAGAAACTTTTCAAGTTCATGAAATTGAAAGAAAATTATTGACCTGGTTATGAAATTGATTGAGCAGCAGAAGACATGGAGTAGGCGTTAGAGGCAGATACTCTATTAGGCAGCAAGTGACTAACAGTGTCCTAGCAGGATTTATGTTGGGGCCTAACTATTCATCATATTTATTACTGATTTAGATGATGGGATAGAAAACCACGGATCCAAATTCATTAACAACCTTAAGCAAAAAGTGATCTTGGAACAGAGTGTTTTGTGAACAGAGTGTTTTGTGAACAGAGTGTTTTGTGAACAGAGTGCTCAGTTCAGAATTTGGGACAGAGGGGGAAATAGGTGCTGCTTTTCATTCTTTTGTGTTTTTTTTCTCTAGTTGCTGGTGAGTGTCCTTCTTATGTCTCTAAGTGAGGAGACTGCAACTTGCTATTACCTTGTTAAATCAATAACTAGTTAACAAACGAAATAAATAAATAAGGTGAGACAGACATGGCAGAGCAGGTGGTGCGCCATGACTACAACATGTTCAAGTTTGTGCAATGCAGACCTGTCAACCATACCTGTGCTAAGTACCTGCAGCTTGTGAAACGTCGGCTGAATGTTATTTTCTCCCCCCGCTGCAGGAGGCAGCTGGCACGATGGGGAGGTGTCAGATTGGTTGCAATGGCAGCCGTCCTCCACTAGAATTTTACGAGAAGCAGAAGAAGAATAAGGAAGCCTGCCAGCCCTTAGGCCAATTGATGCTCTTAAGTAGCCAATTAATGGCCATATAAGAGCCTCTTCCCTCAGCTGTTGGTATTTTACCAGTGGCAGGGTTGCCAATGCCAAATGCAAGACTGCCAAGTTACACCCTGGTAGCCTCACTGCAGTCTTAGAGAGGGAAGCTCTTTCACCAGGTTGGGCACACTTTGCCCCCAAGGAGGGTTCCCCCTACCCACCACAGTGGAAAGTGCCGCACCATTTGATCACATTTCCTGAACTTCTGATTGTTCTGCCTGCCCCACTCGCTGGGCCCGGCAAAGCCATCCCAATTCCCTGCTATCCCAGCCTTCATTGCTGCTCCTGATCAATGACTCTCTGCAGTCCCAGCAGTGGCCATGGCCTCTGGTGGCGCTGCTGGTACTGAAGAGCTGCTGAGTTTGGTAGCATGAGTGGACAATATGGCGAGAAGGTGAAAAATCGGTTTTAAAACATTGTGAAACCAGTTTCCGATTGTCCGCTCAGCCCGTCGCTGGCGGACTGCGTTCTCTGTCATCGGACGTTGAGAGCCTCATTGTAATACATCAGCATATCTGTATAAGGCCAGCCCACCGGACTCATCCTGTCTCACTGAGATGTCCGTCCACGTCAGCAGGAAAACAACCAGTGCAGAACACGTCTTGACAACTGTGACATGCTGAAGTTGGGACTTACCACCAGGCCCTGCTCACATTGTGGACATCCAAGGGGCAGGAGATGCTGGAGCCTGGCAGCATCAGCACACGGGAGGAACACCCATGACCTGCTGGGTGGATTCTCATGGACACGGCTCAGCTGCGAATCAGCTCATGGGAGTTGGAAAGTCACCATTGATGCTCACAACAGATGATGGTCGAGGGGGTGGGAGAGGAAAGCCTAATATCGACTGGGAGAGGTAGAGGTGTTGGGATGGGGTAAGGTTAGGAGGGGGAAAATGAAGGTGTTGGGATAGAGGCTGGGGGGGAAATGAAGGTGTTGCGGGGAGAGGTTGGGGGGGAGGGAGTGCTGAGGGCAGGAGGGGGTAATGGGAGAGAAGGTGGCAACCGAGGAGGTAAATGTAAGGGAGGGGGATGGTAAAATGGAAGGAGTTCAGAGGGGGGAAGGAGTGCGGGGAGGGAAGGGTGTGAGGGTGAAGGAAGGAGTCAGGAAGGGGGAAGGAGTAAGGCTAGATGAAGAAGTGAGGCTGGAGGAAGAGGTAAGGCTGGAGGAAGGAGTCAGGAGGAAGGAAGGACTGAGGGTGGCAGGAGAAGTGACGGTGTCTGAGGGAGCCAGGAAGGGGGAATCCCGGGGGCGGGGGAGTGGGAGGACTAAGGATGGGGGAAGGGGATCCTGGGGGAGGGGTTCCAGGGGAGCAAGGGGTCTGGAGGGGGGAAGTGTCTGGAGGAGGTGATGTCTGGGTGAAAGTGTCTGATAACTGCCTCCTGGGGAGTGAACTGAGGGTGGGTGAGGGTATGAGGGAATGGTGAGAATGACCGAGGACAGAGTGAGGCGAGAGGGCGGGAGGATGAGGGTTCGATGGTCGCGGTAGGAGGGATGGCGAGGGTGGTTGGTGGGAACTTGGAGGCAGACACCTGGGGGTGGGAGGTCGGAGGTCGGGGGGTGGTGGTGAATGTGGATGGGGGTGGGATTTTCAGGAAGGAAAGGAACGTAGACGTTCACCTGGACATCCCCCGAGGGAAAGGGTTGTGGCTGGTAGGTGACGGTGGGGAGGTGGAAGGTGATACCGGGGGTGTGGACAGTGATGGGGGAGAGGAAATGGGTGACGGGGGGAGAGGAAAAGATGGGGAGGGAATGAAAAATTGATTCCAGACCGTGCTGTCCAAATCGAAAGTGAGGGGAGCCTCGTATTGGACGGGCACAGGTGCTGCCTGGGAGTGTGGTCAGCGGGTGGCCGGAGATGCAGGTCAGCTCAGATGGACACTGAAAGTGACCCCCAGCAGCAGCATTGAAAATGCTCAGGACATCGAGGTGAGTGTAACAGGTGGAGGGTCCGCGTGTCAGGGAGAGAGCTTGTATGAGGCTCCGAAAGGCCCTGCCCCCCCCCCCCACACACACACACACACACACACACACACACACCTCGCCCTCCAGAATCACTCGGGGGCCGGCTGCTCCCTCTGCAGTGACAGACGATGAGGTTGAGGGGGTCACAGGCAAAGGGGGACTCAGAGGGAGAGGACAGCCTCTGAGATTCCTGAATGGATGATCCAGGGGTGTCCAGCTGCTGTTCCCCCTCCCTTCGCGTGCCCGAGGGCCCCGGCCTGACTCCTTGAGGGGACGGAGCAGCTGGAGGGATGTTGAGGTGCCCTGTTTTCTTCTCGTGTTGCCACAGCTGGAACTCCGCCATGGCTGCGGCGATGGGGTGCAGGTCTGCACCGCAGCTCCGCGTTCTGCTGGACCAAGGTCTCCATGGCGTCCGCCACCCTCCTCCCTACACACACATGTGGGCACCACTTCATCAGACAGCAGGCAGACACACTCCTTTGACTCATGTGCCACTCTGTTGAGGGCTCCCAACACTCTGTGTGATGTTCCCTCACCTTCTGCTGACTCTCCAGGATGGGTTAGAAGGCGGAATCCAGAGGTTCATCATCTGACTCGGGCCTCACAGATGCCTCTTCCCCATCAGTCCTCCGAGTGCCAGGGCGCTTGGCTGAACCTGCCTCCTGCTGCTGCGGACACATGTCCGTGTGGTGACCACCAGGTTGTGAACCTGAGCCTGCTCTAGATCTAGGTCCCACCGAGCTGTGTGTCTCTGCGTTGGTGCAGGGTGTGGGTAAGCGCTGTGAGGGGTCTTCCAGGCTGCTTATTTCCAGCTCTTCAATGGAGGAGTTGTCCTCTTGGCTGGAGGTGAGGACCTGGATGGAGCTGAGGGACTGGCTGGCTGAGGGTGTCGGTCACTTGGCAGAGCTCCCTGTGAACCAAAGTAGAGATGATTAGTGTATGGCAGCAGAGTTAAAAGCAGGAGAGGGAGCACTTACATTTGCAGTGAGAGAGGGATGATGTGATGCAAGATCCTCAGGTTCACCACCAACTTCATCATCACCACAGGCACGGTCCATGTCCTCACCAGTCAGTGTGATGGCACACTCCCCAAAGTGAGTGAGGGGCCTAATATGGGCTACTTCACCCCTGGTTTGGGACCTCTCCCTGCTGTTATAAGCCAGCTTCTCCTGCATGGAAACAGATGGAGAGAGTGTGAGTGGGACACATGGCTCTGTGTGGAATGTTTGTGTGGTGAGCGGAGCCAGGGACAGGATGAGGACGTGAGCTCCAGAGGGTATGAGCCTGATGGAGATGTGAGGGTGTGTGTGAGAGTTAGTGGCGTTGTCCCTTGAGATGTGAGATCCCTGTGGATGTGTGATGGGTTTGAAAGAGCGTGAGCTGAGAGTGATGGGAAGAGTGAGTTACCCTGGCAGAATGAATGAGACCATTCATCTTGTAGTGGCACTGGGTGGCTGTCCTCTTTTGCAGGGCATTGGCGCTGACCTCCGCTGCCACTGCCTCCCTTGCTGGATTGGTGATGCCGCTGCTCCCCCTGCGGCCAGAGCAGGGGTAGAGGGTATCACAATGGGCCTCCATGGTGTCCAAAAGATGCTCGAGGGATGTGTTACTAGACCTGGGGGCTGCAGTCTTTTTGCCTTTCGGGGCCATCCTGTCTTCTATGCAACAGTCGTGGGCTGGAAACGCTGAGAGGTGTACACAGGGCTGGACTTTAAATATGGCGTCCGGCGTGATGAAGCGGTGAGGTGATGAATGAGAGCCCGCCAACCACGGAGACGGCGTGTTTCCTGGGAATGCATAATTAATGCAGTGGGTTTGGGAAGATACGGTGTGAAAAGCTGCCATTGCGGCCGGCAGGTTAAACGTCATTTTACCCGCCCGCTACTGCGCTTAGTGAAAATCTGGGTCGATTCTGCCCAGGCAGTTTAGTGGAATGGTACATCTGTGAATAAGGTTCATACAAATAATAGTAATGAGAGAAAAATGCTTTATTTGAATGTATGAAGCATTCACAATAAGACAGATGAACTAATGGCACAAATAAAGATAAATGATTTAGATCTAAGCACCATTACAGAGACAGGGTTAAAAGGTAATCAAGATTGGAAATAAATATTCCAGGGTGCACAAAATTTTGAAAAGACAGACAGAATGAAGAAGGAGATGAAGCAGCCCTGGTAATAAAAGATGACATAAAGACAGTAGTGAGAAAGAATCTTGGCTCAGAAGATCAGGAATTAGAATCAGTTTGGGTGGAGATTGGGAATAGCAAGAGTCAGAAAACACTAGAGAGTGTCGTTTATGGGCCTCTAACAGTAGTTATACTATTGGATAGAGCATTAAGCAAAAAATAATTGGAGTTCATAACAAAGGCAGTGCAATTAATTGTAGAGGACTTTAATCTTCATATAGACTGGATCAATCAAATTGGCAAAGTGGATCTGGAAGATGTGTGTGTGTAGAATGTTTTTTTGACAGTTTCCCGGAATGATACACTGTGGAACCAACTAGGGATAAATTTGGATATATATATATCAGATATAGTATTGTACAATGAAGCAGGTTAATCAGTAATTTCATGATAAAAGATGCACAGGGCAAAAGTGATCATAATCCAATTGAATTCCATGTTAGATTTGAAAATGATATACTCCAGCCCCAAACAAGGATCTTAAACTTAAACAAAGCAATTGCATATGTATGAGGGGAGAGCTGGCTAATGTTGATTGGGTAAATAGACTAAAAAGTATGGCACTAAATGAATAGCGGGAAACATTTTTTAAAAATCCAACATGTTGAACAAAAATATATTGCATTAATAAACAAAAAATAAGCAAGACAGATCCATTCCTGGCTTAGTAGAAAAGTTAAGGGCTGGGATTTCCTTTTCCGTTTATGGCAGACGGGTGGGAGCAGAAAATATCGCAAAAAGGCCAAAAATTGGCATGGTGAAACCCGTCCGCGATTGTGCACTGCAGCCTCCAATGACAGGCCGTATTCCGCGATTGTGCACTGCAGCCTCCAATGACAGGCCGCATTCCGCGATTGTGCACTGCAGCCTCCAATGACAGGCCGCATTCCGCGATTGTGTACTGCAGCCTCCAATGACAGGCCGTATTCCGCGATTGTGCACTGCAGCCTCCAATGACAGGCCGTATTCCGCGATTGTGCACTGCAGCCTCCAATGACAGGCCGCATTTCGCGATTGTGCACTGCAGCCTCCAATGACAGGCTGCATTCTGCGATTGTGCACTGCAGCCTCCAATGACAGGCCGCATTTCGCGATTGTGCACTGCAGCCTCCAATGACAGGCCGCATTTCGCGATTGTGCACTGCAGCCTCCAATGACAGGCCGCATTTCGCGATTGTGCACTGCAGTCTCCAATGACAGGCCGTATTTCGCGATTGTGCACTGCAGTATCCAATGACAGGCCGCATTCCGCGATTGTGCACTGCAGCCTCCAATGACAGGCCGCATTTCCTGCCACAGCAAGTCGGCAACATCATTTCAACATATTAACCTTAAGGACTCCTCACCGGAATCATCCCCCAACTCCCTCCACACTGGATCATTAGGGTATGTCGCAATAAGAATGGCGTGTTTCACAATTGTGTATAAGTGATGTGCGCCATGTGGCCTGCACTTCACTCATGACTTTGAGGTTCCTTCACCTACCTTGCATCACTCATTGCTTGTTTTAATCAGCTCCAGGCAGCACCACATTGCCTTCAGCGGGTTGTCACAGACAAGCCTCTACCTACCAGACCAGTGGTGAGGTGGGAGTGGCTTTTAATGGGGTGCAAGCTTAGAAGCCCACTGGGGAAGGGGGGAAACTGCCCTAAGGCATGGGAAGGGGTTGCAGGGCAAGGGCTCCACTGGGGGTTTGGGGGGGTTGGTAGTTAAGAGTGGGGAAAGTTGCATTCAGGCACATGACGGGGGAGGGGGGCGATGGTGCGGGTGTAGCAGGTTAGCATCCTAAGCGCTGGGATGGGGACAGTATGTAACAAGATGACATAAGTCACTTGGGCCACAATGGGAGGAGGGCTGAGCAAAGTAGTTTACATTGTTGAGCTTGCAAAGGCTGTCCTGGCAGGGGGGAGGGCATGTCAGTCCAGTCTCAGTCATGCACAGCATGATGTGTGCAGGGCATTGTCATAACATCACTCACCTCAGTCCCTGGGGTTTCTGACATCCTACTGGGCACAGCTGAGACATGTTAGGAGCTTTTCAATGACAATGCATAGAATCAGGAAAATGAAGCAATGGTGCACATTCATACGAGACTAATCCCGCAAAGTGGCACAAATCGATCTCCTTATATTAACCCCTTGTTCACAGTGTGCAGACTCCCCACAGCAATAGTGAGCTCCAGAGCAATTGGCCAATTGGACAAGCTTGAGAAGTGTGTTACAATCATGGCACTGGCGGCTTCACAGGAGAGAAGCCTCAGGCCCCCCTCAAATAATCTCATGTCCTTACTAAACATTTTCCCTCATGTTTATTCCAAGGTGTGTAGCACTAGTGTGTAGTGAATGAGGGTCCCAGTGCCTGGGCTAAAAGCAGCACATCCAAGTGACTGGCCAAAGCAATTTCTTAGCAGTTGGTCATGTAAAGGGGGATGGGAGTCTGGAAGGAGCACCTTGTAACGTACCCTGCACTGGCCAGGATTTCAGGCCGAATAGTTGCCGACACTTGAACAAAGCCCTTGAGCCCACATTCACTGACAAGTCATTGACAGAAATAAGACCTTTGCAGGCTGATGCTGACTCATGCCTGTTTCTTGTTGATGCTGCAGAGAGGAGACCATCAGGAAGATGCTGCCTGGATTTATTGCTCCTGCACAATCACTTACAGGCAGGACAGATGAAGAAGATTGCGACAGAGACGTCTGGCTCACCAACGGCTGGAGCATAACCCTCAAGGGCATCAGGCCCCCTCTGGCCGCAGAGGATGATGCCCACAGAAACGTCATGTGTAGGTGGCTTGTAAGACTGAGGGTGTACAAGACTCGCATGTCTGATCTGCAGGTGAGTGAGAGACAGTTTCACCAATGCCTGTGCATGTTCAGGGATCTGGGGTCTCACATTTGCCACATTCTCTAGGAATTGGTGCCATGGGAGGGCATCCATTGCCAGTGGCTCTGGAAGTAACAGCTGAACTGAACTCCTACGCCAGTGGCTCCTTCTAGGGCTCTGCTGGGGACCTCTGTGGGATCTCTCAGGCATCCACTCACAAATGCAGACACAAGGTGACAGATGTCCATTTTGCCAAGGCTCAAAATTACATCAATTTCGACAGAGACCAAGCAAGTCATGATGCCAGAGTATTGGCCTTTGTAGAGATTTTCTGGATTTCCACCGGTGCAGGGTGCCATCGACTGCACTCATGTGGCTATAAAGGCTCCCTGGCAATACATAAACAGGAAAGGCTACCACTTGCTCAATGCACAGCTGGTCTCCAACCACAGAAACTTATCCTGCAGGTTTGTGCCAGATTCCCAGGAAGCATCCACGACTCATACACCTTGAGTAGATCGCAGCTCCTTGACATCTTCAAGGGACCACACAGGATCCTGTGCTGCCTCCTTGGTGATAAAGGATGTGGCTGATAACACCAGTGCAGCGGCCTCAGACTCCTGCAGGGAGAAGGTACAACCAACTTCATGCTGCTACCCAAACATTTGTTGAGCACACCAGAGGCATCTTAAAGATGCGATTCCGATGTCTGGACAGGCATGGCGGAGCACTCCAGCACAGTCCCCAGAGTGTCTCATGGATAATTATGGATTGCTGTGCACTGCACTACCTGGCGCTGCACAGGGTGGACTTGCCAGATGCCAACATGGAGGAGCTGCACGTCTCCTCCGATGAGGAGGACATAGGAGAGGATGAGGGCATTGAGTTTGAGGAAGCTGAGGCTGTAGGTCAAAAGGCCATAGCACAGGCCAGACGAGACAGGCGTGTGCCTGAGAGACTCATAGCTACCAGACTCCATGAGGAGGATGATGAATTCCAGTGAGTACTCTCTCCATCATGGTCCAGCATTGCTATTCCTCTCATTTCAACCATGCACTTCAATATGAGAGTGAATAGCTACACAACAGGCTCACATTGTCCTGATCCTCTGAAGGATGATGGAGACACGGGAGCCTGTGTCCTTGCTGAGATGAGGCACTAACTTGAGGAGGGAGTCCCGGCAGCAGATGTCAGAAGGTGCTGCCCTTTCAACTGTCTCTCTCTCTCCAACATCCCAGTCACAGCAGCAGCCTACAAGAGAGCCAGGAGCTGTTCCACTATCATCAGTGGGCTTGTACCCATATGCCTGCAATCTGATAAGGCTCCTCAAGGAGATCCATCTCTAGCAATGGGACAACACATTCTGTATAACATCAATGGTGAAACTGTTCGGTAACACCTGGGCCAAGGCAGCCCAGGGCGTTGTGTGGGTGTACATCCAATCAGAATGACTCAATCCTCTGTGTCACCTTCTTCTCTATGACATTAATGTCTGACACTCTCAGCTAGGGATATCCTCACCTCACTGTGTATGTGGACCAGCTGAGGATGATGACATTCAACCACTTGTGTGCCAGACATTGAAATGCTTCCTCTTTAAGACACATGTTGTGCCCTCATGGCCAACCCTGGCCCTTGTGAATTCCAAAATGCTCAGACATCATGAAGCCCTCAAGGTCTCGAGTCATTGCAAATAAAGAACAGACTTCACCTTCAGCACACCCTCACTCTTATCCCAATGCTGTCCTCAACATTGTCTAAAGCCAAGATGTACACTTCCGGAGCACGCTCAAAGACTCTATTGACTGTCAGAAATCACCATTTGCTCTTGTAACATTTAAGAAGTATTTAGATATTCACTTGCATTGCCATAGCCTCCAGGGCTATGGGCCATGGGATCAGTGTAGTCAGATATTTGTTGACCAGCGTGGACATGATGGGCCGAATGGCCTCCTTCTATTCTGTGAATGTCTATGAGTCTATGCAATTAGCTCACATGTCTCAGCGAGTGTTTAGGTGATGAGACGGACAGCGCTGCCTCCCAACATTGCGACGAGAGCCTTGTGGTCACAGTACAGACAACTACAGGTTGAGAAACGTTGAAGGTTGTAGGATAAAGTGCCAGGGAAATAATGTGGTTGAGACAAGCAGAGCTTCAGCACCTTCAGGTGACAAGGTGCCCCACTTATTGGTGAGTTCAGCAGATGTACACTCGCAAAGTTGGAAATGTGGTTGGCAGACAGGAGCACACATGATCTCGGAGTATGGGGTCATAGCATGAACACTCTGCCAGACAGAGAGCACATGGAGATGCACAACATACGACCCTTTTCCAATCGTGAACACTTTGCTGTCTTTCACCTTCACCTTTCAGGAATGCAGATGACATAGGAGAACACCTCGGCCTCACCAGCCAAGGATAAACATGACATGACCCTGCAAATTATGTAAACGATGTTCTTTCAAGAAGCACACTTAACATTAAGGTTGAGGCATCACTGATGTTGAGAATGATGTGGAAAAGGGCCACGCACTGTGCTGACACTACATAGATGAGAGGCCCATGATAGCGACATCTGCGATAAGTGGGGGAGGGACCATGGCCACATCTGATTGACAGCAACACAGCTCATCATAAAAAGGAGGCATACACAAGAGGAGATGTGAAATGGGTGCAATTTATTTACATTTATGAACATTATATACATGTTGTGAACACCCATGCCACTGTTGTTCTCCTAAATTTTCTTGATCTTCCTAACTCTACTGCTGTGTCTGGGTGAAAGTGGAGGCAGCCTGCCGATGCTATGCTCTGTTATCTGTGATGACTTTGGTGGGCATCCTCTGGAGGCCCGAGACCTGGAGGGCCCCAGCCTGCTTTGCGTGTTCTGCTGTGGGGCAGGTGTACGCTCCTTGGTCTGTGGAGCTCGAGGTGATGGGATCACAGGAAGCGGGGATTGGGATCGTCCAGACAGTCTTGAAGTCACCAGGGTGGATGACTCCAGGGTTTCCAGCTGCTGGTCCTCCTCCGTATGCCCAAGGGCCCCTGGCTGACTCCTTAAGGAGAAAGGGCAGCTGGAGTGAGATCAAGATGCCCTGCCCTTCTCTTGTGTAGCTACTGATGGAGGCCATCAAGGGTTACAGGGAAGGAGTGCTGCTCTTGCAGCAGCGCAGGATCGATGTTCTGCACCAAGGTCTCCATGGCAGCCGCCATCCTACCAGTGTTGACCATGGTGCATTGGGCATGCTGGCACTGTCACCTAGGACTGAACGCGGACGGAATTCTCCATCGTCTGTTGCAATCTGAGGAGTGCAGCTCCCACCCCTTCCTGATGTTCCTGGGATTGTCGCTGCAGCTCCAGCAACTGATTTAGGACCAAGTCTGGAGGCTGGTTATCGGACTGCCTCCAGCAGTCCTCTGAATGTTGGCAGCTTCGGATGTCGCTGCCGCTGTCTGCTGTGGACCAGATTGTGTGCAGTGCTTACCACATTGTGAGCCTGATCCTGCTGTAGAACTAGGTCCCACCGAGCTGTGCTTCTCTGAGCTGGTGGAGGGTGTGGGTGAGCGCCATGAAGGGTCTTTAATGGTGCTGTCCTGAGGTGTAATCGAGCCTTGAGCTAAGGGCCTGGTTGGCTGAGGGCCTCGGGTGCTTCGCAGAGGTGCTTATGAAAGAAAGTAGAGATAATTAGTGCTGGAAGGCAGCTGTAAAACAGGACACATCACTCACAGTATCGTTGTCTGAGGAATGACCTGGTGCTCACGTGGCTGTTTCCCACTGACCTCAATGTCACCGCAGGCACAGTCCATGTCCTCTCCAGTCAGCTCGATGATTCTGTTCTCGAAGGTATCCAGAACCATGAGTTCTGGGTGTTCCAGCCCTGGTCTGGGACCTCTCCCTGTAATTGTGTGTGAGCTTGTCCCGCATAAAGAGAGATGGGATGTGTGAGCAGGGCACATGCCAGGGCAGATGATAAGGATGCCTGGCATGTGTGTGTGGTGAGAGAAGCCATGGATAGGATGAGGACACAAGCACCAGAGGAGCTAAGCCCAATTGGAGCTGAGCCTAGATGAAGCTGTGGGGGTGTGTGTGAGTGAGTGGTGATGCCCCTTGAACTGGCAGTGCATGATATCTCTGCGGGTGTGTGATGGGCTTGTGAGTGTGTGAGTTGAGAGTGATGACATGGTTGGAACGGATGATATCATTCATCCTCTTTCTGAACTGGATGGCTGACCTCCTCTGTGCAGCATTAGCACTGACCTCTGCAGCCACCACTTCCCAAGCAGGAGTGGTGAGGTTGGTGGACCTTCTCCGGCCATCACGATGATAGAGGACATCGCAGCAGCCTCCATGGCATCTAGCAGGCATTCCAATGAAACTTGGGGGTTCCCTTTTGGAGCCATCTCCCTCATCTGTGGCATCCCTGGGCTGCACATATGGACAAAACTGTGCATGGGTGCCATTTAAATATGTCACCCGGAGTGGGGCAGCAGTGAGCTCATGACAGGGCAGGTGAAATGGTCATGATCTGGCATGTTTTCCATACGTGCAAAATTAATGTGCAGAAAGTGGATGATACAATGCGAAAACCCGCCATTGTGGTCGGCAGGTAAATTGCCATTTGCACACCCACTGGCACACTTCTTACAATGAGGGGAAAATCCCGCCCAAGGACAGCATTGGATTAAAATAAAATACATATAATAGTGCAGAGAGTAATAGTAAGCCTGAGCATTGAGAGTGTTTAAGAATCCAGCAAAGGGCAGCCAAAAGATTAATAAAAAGGGAAATAATTGTATCGGCTTTTACAAGTATATAAAAAGGAGGAGAGTAGCTAAAATAAACATTAGTCCCTTAGAAGCAGAGATAGCGGAAATTATCCTTGGGAATGTGGAAACGGCAGAGACAGTAAACAAATATTTTGGGTCTGCCTTCACAGTAAAAGAAAAGAATTACATGCAAGAAATGGAGAGTACCTAAGGGGCTTATAAGAGCAAGAAACTTAAAATAATTAATATCAGCAGAGAAAAGGTATTGAGAAACTTAAGGGACTAAAAACTAACAAATTCCAATTATCTGATGGCCTACATCCTAGGGATCTAAAAGAGGTAGCTGTTGAGATATTAAACGCACTGGTTATGATTTTCCAAAATGCCTTAGATTCTGGAACAGTCCCAGAAGATTGGAAGTTAACAAACATAACACTGCTATTCATGAAGAGAGAGAGAAAGAGAGAGAAGGAAAGACTGTTAGTCTGACATCAGGCATCTGAAATATGCTGGAATCTATTATTAAGTAAATCTTAACAATGCACTTAGAAAATTAGAGCGTGATCAAACAAAGTTAACATGGTTTACAAAAGGAAAATCCTTTTTGACAAATTTTTAGAATTTTAAAGATGTAAATAGTAGGATAGATAAAGGGGAACCAGTAGATGTAGTATACTTGGATTTCCAATTCAATAAGGTGCCGCACTAAAAGTTAATATACAAAATAAAGGCATTTGGATTTAGAGTAATATATTAGCATGGATAAAGGGTTGGTTAATAGACAAGAAGCAAAGAGTAGGGATAAATGTGGCATTTTCAAGTTGGCAGGCTGTGACTAGTGGAGTGTTGCAATGATTGGTGCTGGATCCTCAGCTAGTTACAATCGATATTAATGATTTAGACAAAGAGATCAAGAGTAATGTATCCAAGTTGGCTGATGATGCAAAAGTAGGTGGGAATGTAAGCTGTTAGGAGGACACAGGGAGGCAGCAAAGAGATGTGGACAGATTAAGTGAGCAACAAGGTGACAGATAGAGTATAAAGTGGGGAAATGTGAGATTATTCACTTTGGTCATAAGAATAGAAAAGCAAAATATTTTTTCAAAAGATGTGAAAATTGTAAATACTGAAGTTCAGAGAGACTCGTGCAAGGAACACAGAAGTTATCATGCAGGTACAGTAAGCAATTTGAAAGGCAAATGGCATGTTGGCCTTTATTGCAATGGGATTGGAGTACAATACTAAGGAAATCTTGCTACAATTGTACAGGGCTTTGGTGAGAGCGCACCTGGAGTACTGTGCGCAGTTTATCTAGGGAAGGATATACTTGTTTTCAGGATGGTACAGTGAAGGTTTGACCAGAGTTGTTCCTGTGATGAGAGGGCTGTCCTATGATGAGGGGCAGGTTAAATTGGGCCTATACCATAGGAACATAGGAAATAGCAGCAGAGGAGGCCATTCAGGCCCTTGAGCTGGCTTCACCAGTCAACTATATTGTGCCTGATATTCTGCCTTAGTAGCATTTTCCTGCTATCCCATATCCCTTGATATCTTTAATATGTAGAAATCTATCAATCTCTGTCTTGAATATACTCAGTGACTGAGATTCCACAGCCCCCTCTGGGCTAGAGAATTAAAAGAGAATTCTCTTTGAGATTAGAAGACTGAGAAGTGACCTCATTGAAACATACAATATTCTGAAGGGGATAAACACTCAGAGGCTGTTTCTGCAGCTGGGAAATATGGAAATTGGGGACACAGTCTCAGGATGAAGGACTGATCATTTATGACTGAGATGAGGAGAAATCTCTTCACTCAAAGGGTTGTGAATCTTTGGAATTCTCCACACCAAAGGGTTGTGGATTCTCCATCATTAAATATATTTAAGGCTGGGATATACCAAACCTTAGTCACTCACGGATTCAAGGGATATGGGGAGTGGGTAGGAAAGTTGATGCACAAGATCAGCCATAATTGTGTTGAATGGAAGAGCAGACTTGATGGGCTGTTGGCCATATGGTCTACTTTTGCTCCTATTTCTTAAGTTTCTTGCGTTTCTGAAACAAAGATAAGCGGCATTGTAGGTGGAATCATAAAATTACCAAGAGATATTAATAGAATATGTGAATATCAAAAATGTAGCAAATGGTTTTCAATATAGGCAAATGTGAGGTCTGTATGGTGAAAAGCTGGAAACAGTGGAGGACCAGAGACTTGGGGTCCAAGTACATGAATCATTGGAATTTCATGAGCAGGTACAAAAAGTGTACATGTGTACTTGTTGCTTACATATAAAAGATCAGAAGGGGGAGATGGCTGCGGGGCCTGGGGAGAGAGAGAGAGACACTGTGGTGCCTGAAGGGAGAGAGAGAGAGAGAGACACTGTGGTGCCTGAAGGGAGAGAGAGAGAGAGAGAGATACTGTGGTGCCTGGGGAGAGAGAGAGAGACACTGTGGTGCCTGAAGGGAGAGAGAGAGAGAGAGAGAGATACTGCAGTGCCTGGGGAGAGAGAGAGAGAGATACTGTGGTGCCTGGGGAGAGAGAGAGAGAGAGAGAGACACTGTAGTGCCTGAAGGGAGAGAGAGAGAGAGAGATACTGCAGTGCCTGGGGAGAGAGAGAGAGATACTGTGGTGCCTGGGGAGAGAGAGAGGTTGCCTGGGGCCCAGTTAGGGAGTAGTGGTGGAGACTCCTGACCAGAGGTGTGTGAGAGAGTGAGTGAGTGTGTGAAAGAGAGAGAGTGGATGTGTGTGTGAGAGAGTGTGGGAGAGAGTGAGTGCCTGTGTGTGAGAGGGAGAGAGTGAATGAGTGTGTGTGAGGGAGAGAGTGAGTGTGGGTGTGTGTGAGAGGGGGAGAAAGTGAGTGTGCGTGTGAGAGGGAGAGAGTGTGTGTTAGAGGGAGAGGGGAGTGAGTGTGTGTGTGTCTGTGTCTGTGTGTGAGAGGGAGAAAGAGTGAGTGTGTAAGAGAGGGAGAGAGTGAGTGGATGTGTGTGAGAGAGGAAGAGAATGAGTGAGTGTGTGTGAAAGGAAGAGAGTGAGTGAGTGTGTGTGAGAGGGAGAGAGTGAGTGTCCGTGTGAGAGGGAGGGAATGAGTGGTAGTGAGTGTGAGAGGGGAAGTGAGTGAGTGAGTGTGTGGGAGAGGGAGAGTGTGTGTGTGTGTGAAGGACAGTGTGTGTATGTGTGTGTGTGTGTGTGAGGAAACAAGAGTGAGTGTGTGTGTGTGTGAGAGAGAGGGAGAGAGTGAGTGTGTGAGAGAGGAGAGAGTGAGTGTGTGTGTGAGAGAGAGGGAGAGAGTGAGTGTGTGTGTGTGTGAGAGAGAGTGGGAGAGTGAGTGTGTGTGTGTGTGTGAGAGAGAGGGAGAGAATGAGTCTGTGAAAGAGAGAGGGAGAGAGTTTGTGTGTGTGTGTGTGATAGAGGGAAAGTGTGAGTGTGTGTGTATGAGAGAGGGGGTGAGTGAGTGTGTGTCTGGCTCACTCCCAGTCTCAGGACTCTCAGTCACCCTCATCCCTACACACCAACACATACTCCCAGCCACTCTCACAGTGCCTGAGGGTGAGTGAGTAAACAGCCTGAGACTGGGATTGAGCCAGACATACACTTTCACCCTCATACACTCTAATGGTCATTTTTATTAGTTACTCTTTTTTTAAAAAATCATCAATTTATTGCTTTGGCATTGCTTTATTTATGCTCAGCAAATTGTTTCTTTTCTTTATACTCAACATTTTGTTGTAAATTCATGGACTGAGATCTGCTCATCGGTCTCTTGATTGAGAAAAAAATGGGACTGTGCCCCTCCCTCCCCAGCTCCCCATGCAAAAAGTTGGACAAGCCTGCATTAGGACAGAGATAGGCTAGCTGAAATGGGCAGCAGTGACAGATGGAATTTAATTCAGAGACATGTGAGGTGATGCATTTTGGCAGAAGTAATAGGGAGAAGCAGTATAGACTCAATGTCACAGTTCTAACAAATGTGCAGGGACAGAGGGACCTGGGTGGGTGGTTCGTGTACATAGATCTTTCAAGTTGGCAGGACATATTGAGAGAGTAATTAGCAAAGCATATGTGATCTTGGGTTTCATAAAAAGAGGTATTGAATACAATAGTAGGGAAGTTATGCTGAATCTTTTATTAAACTTTGGTTAGGCCACAACAGGAGCATTGCATCCAGTTCTGGTCACAACATTTTAGGAAGGATGTGAAGGTTCTTGAGAGGTTGCAGAGAGGATTTATCAGAATAGTTCCAGAGAGAAGGGATTTTAGCCACAAGATTATGTTGGAGAATCTGGGAATGCTCTCTGTGGGGAAAAGGAGATTGAGGGGGGATTTGATAGAAGTGTACACGGTTATGACAAGCTTGGAAAAGGTAGTCAAAGAAAGGCTGTTCCCATTGACTGATTGTACAGGGACTAGGGGACACGGATTTAAAATTTTGGGCAAGAGGTATGGGGGAATGTGAGGAAGAACTTTTTTTACACAGCAAATGGTAATGGCCTGGAACTCACTTTCCGCGAAGGTGGTGGAAATGGAGATGATCAATGATTTCAAAGGAAAGTATATGGGCATTGGAAGGAAATAAACTACAAGTCCATGGGGATACAGAGGGGAATGAGACTGACTGGATTAATCTACAATGAGCCAGTACCTACTTGGTGGGCCAAGTCATCTCCTTTTGTGATATAAATGACTCTATGATTCTTGATATCATGTGGAATGAATCAAATTGGCTAAAGACCGATAACTGTGATGTTGGGGACTTAGGAGGAGGCTGAGATGAATTATCTATTTGACACTTCTAGCTGAAGATAATTGCAAATGCCTTGTCTTTTGCACGAATGTCCTGCACTCTCACATCATTGATGGGGATATTTGTGGAGCATCATCTTCCAGATAGTTTTTTAATTGTCCACTACCATTCACAACTTGATGTGCAGAGCTTAGATCTGATCCATTGACTGCGGAATTGCTTAGCTCTGTCTATCTTATGCTACTCCTGCTGTTTAACATGCATGTGGTCCTGTGTTGTAGCTTCAACAGGTCCACTGCTGCTAATACTGTCATGGACAGATGCATCTGCTGCAGGTACATTGGTGAGGATATGGTTTAGCAGGTTTTTCCCTCTTGTTGGTTCCCTCAACACCTGCCACAGACCCAGTCTGATGGATATATCCTTAAGGACTTGACCATCTCAGTCTGTAGTGGAACCACAGAGCCACTCTTGGTGATAGACATTGAGGTCCCCTCACCCAGAGTACATTCTGTGCCCTTGGCACTCTAAGTGCTTCTTCCAAGTAGTGTTCAACATGGAGGAGCACTGATTCATCAGCTAAGGGGTATGGTAGGTCATCAGGAGGTTTCCTTGATTCATGGCGTTAGGTCAAACATGAGCAATGTTGAGGACTCCCAGGGCTACACCTTCACAACTGTATACATTATGCTGCCATCTCTAGTTGGTCTGTCCTGCTGATGAGACAGGGCATATCCTAGGATGGTGAAGGAGTCTGAGACTTTGGTTGTATCGTATGATTCTGTGAGTATGGCTATGTCAGGCTGTGCTTAGGTAGTCTATGGGACAGCTCTCCCAATTTTGACACAAGTCTTCATTTGTTAGTGAGAATTGACAGGGTTGACTGGACTGGGTGTGCCTTTGTTGTATCTGAATCAGATACCTGGTCAAACCTAAGCTTTCTGCGAGGTTTCATTCCTATTACACTATGTTCTTGTAGCAGGTTGGTACAGAGAGCAGATAAGAATCAACCATATTCCTCTGGGTCTGGATCACATATAGGACAGACCGGGTAAGGATGGCAGATTTTCTTACCTAAAAGACATTCGTGAACTATTTGGACTTTTTCTCTGTACCCTTTCTATGGCCTTAAATCATTCATGAAATGTGGTGCCCAGAATTGTCCACAATACACCAAATGAGGCCTAACCAGTGATTGACCGAATGCTGACACGATGTCTCTGCTTCTACTCTCTATTCCTCTATTTTTAGACCCAATTAATTCATATACTTACTTAACCATCTTCTCAACTTGTTGTCTCACCTTTAATGATTTGTGTATATGGACATCAAGGTCTCTGTACATCTATGTCAAAATCATGCTTTTTATAGCGTACTGTCTTTCCACTGTTGCCATCCCAAAATGGTCAGTAAGGGGCGCGTAAGGAGACAGGCAAACATGCTGGAGTGAGACGGAGACCGAGTGAGTAGTGAACTTGGCTTACGTGGGAATCCAATGCACAGGGGAAAGATGTGTAGTATACATAGGAATTATTCTAAGTCAGGAACAGGAGCAGCTCAGCAGTAATGGACCTGAGTGTAAATCTCACCTTTGGAGTCGAGTTTGAAAAAAAAAAATCGAATAATGACATTACAGGAAAAGCATAAGTTCATTGGCTGGTAAGAAACTGCTGTTAGGGAGTGTCTTTAAATAGCTGTAAATCAGAAAAGCGAATTATTTTTTAAAAAGTAGCTACTTGGATTTGAGTAAGAAAAACTAGGAATAAGGGGAAGTCAGAGCCAGTAATGTCAAGTAATATAAGTAAACCAAAGCAAAATAAAGTTAACGTAAGGGAAGTAAAGTTAAGACATGGCAGGGCAGCATGGTCATGTGGAATGCGTGTCCTATAATATTGGGAAGTTGTGGACACTACCGGTGACCTAGACAGCCACATGTGCAGAAAGTGCTACCGGCTTCAGAAACTTCAGCTCTGGGTTTCGGAGTTCGAGCAGTGGCTGGAGTCACTGTGATGCATCTGTGAGGCTGAGAGCATGTGGATAGCATGTTCAGAGAAGTGGTCACACCATGGGCTAGGAACATGCGTGCAGAAAGGGGATAAGTGACCACCAGGCAGTCCAAGAGAGCCAGGCAGGTAATGCAGGAATTCCTTTGGGGTCCTGTTTGTTAATCAGTTTTCCACTATGGATACAGGTGAGGGTGTTGTTTCCTCAGAGGAGTGCAGTCAGGGCCAAGTTTGTGGCACCACAAGCTGCTCAGCCGTACAGGAGGAGAGGAAGAAGAAAGGAAGAACAATAGTGACAGGGTGAAGAGACCATAAGACCATAAGACCATAAAGCATAGGAGCAGAATGTAGGCCATTCGGCCCATCGAGTCTGCTCCGCCATTCAATCATGGCTGATAAGTTGCTCAACCCCATTCTCCCGCCTTCTCCCCGTAACCTTTGATCTCCTTACCAATCAAGAACCTATCTATCTCCATCTTAAATACACTCAATGACAAGAGATGGGCATTTCTGCGGCCATAGATGTGGCTCTAGGATGGTATGTTGCCTCCCTGGTGCCAGGGTCAAGGATGTCACGGAGCGGCTACAGGACATTCTTCTGGGGGAGGGTGAACAGCCAGAGGTTATGGTCCACTTTGGTACCAATGGCTTGGGTAGGAAGGGGGATGTGGTCCTGCAGACAGAATTTAGGGAGCTAGGTAGAAAATTAGCAAGCAAGATCTCAAAAGTAGTAATCTCCAGATTACTCCCAGTGCCACGTGCAAGTGAGTCCAGAAATAGGAGGATAAGGCAGATGAATGGGTGGCTGGAAAAATGGTACAGGAGGGAGGGCTTTAGATTCCTGGGACACTGGGACTGGCTCTGGGGGAGATGGCACCTGTACAAGCCGGACAGGTTGCACCTGAACAGAGCCGGGACTGAGTTCCTTGTGGGGGCGTTTTGCTAGTGCTGTTGGTGGGTTTTTAAACTAACTCGGTAGGGGTGTGGGAACCAAGACAAAATATTAGAGACTAATACCAAGGTGCACAAAATACTGGGAGAGACAGATAGCACTAGTATAGAGAATAGTAAGTTAATAGGCAGAGTTGGAGTAAGGGAGAAAGTAATGAAGTCTAAATCAGGGTTATACTGCATGTGTGTGAATGCACGGAGTATAGTAAAGGAGATTGGGGAGTTACGGGTGCAGATTGCCATGCGGAATTATGATGTTGTGGCGGTAAAAGAGACCTGGCTCAAAGAAGGGCAGGATTGGGTGTTAAATATTCCTGGGTACTAGGTGTTCAGGAAAGATAGGGCAGGAAGGAAAGCAGGAGGGGTGGCAGTATTGGTTAAGGAGAGCATTGCCGTGCTGGAGAAAGAAGATGTCCCAGAGGGTTCAAGGACAGGATCAATTTGGTTAGAGCTAAGGAACAAAAAGGGTGTACTTACACTGCTTGGTATAGCCTATAGACCACCAAATAGTGGGAAGGATGTAGAGGAACAAATCTGCAGGGAAATTACAGAGAGATGCACATTATAGAGTAGTTAGAACGTGGGACTTTAGTTACCTGAATATAGACTAGGATAGTGGTAGTATAAAGGGCAGAGATGGACAAGAGTTCCTCGAATGTGTTCAGGGGAATTTTCTACAGCAGTATGTGTCCAGTCCAACAAACACTGCTAGACCTGGCTCTTGGAAATGAGGTGGGCCAAGTAGCTCAAGTGTCAGTGGGGGAGCATTTAGGAAGCAGTGATCATTGCATCATAAGTTTTAGGGTGATGGTAGAAAAGGACAATGGATAATCCAAAGTAAGAATAATTAACTGGGGGAGAGCCAACTTCAATGGGGCAAGAACGAAGCTGAATAGACTGGAACCAAGGGTCAGTGGAATAAACTGTAGCTGAACAATGGGCTACCTTCAAAGAAGAAATGGTTCGGGCGCCGTGAAGGTACATTCCCTCAAAAGGGAAAAGCAGGGCAAACAAATCCAGAGCTCCCTGGGTGAAAAAGGAGATAAAAGTTAAGATAGAGAAGAAAAAGTGTACTTATGACAGGTGTCTGGTAGAAGATACAATTCAGAACCAAGCTGAATACAGAAGGTCCAGAGGGGAGAAGTAAATAAGAGAAGTGAAGAGGGATTATGAGAAAAGACAAACAGTCAACATAAAAGGGAATCCCAAAGTCTTCTAGAGGCACAAAAATAGCAAGAGGGTGGTAAAAGGAGGAGCAGGGCCGTTGGGACCAAAAAAGGGGTTTTCATGTGGATGCAGAGGACATGGCTGAGGTGTTAATCAAATACTTTGCGTCCATCTTTATCAAGGAAGCAGATGCTACTGAGGCCATGACACCAGAGGAGGAAACTCTGTCACTAGAAGGGTTCAAAATTGATAAGGATGAGGTATTGGATAAACTGTCAATACTTAAAGTTGATAAGGCACTGGGACCGGATGAGATGCATCCGAGGATATCGAAGGAAGTGAGAGTAGAAATTGCAAGGCCACTGGCCATAATCTTTTAGTCTGCCTGAGACTTAGGTGAGGTGCCAGGGTTCTGGAGAAATGCAACACTACGCTCTCGTTCAAAAAAGTTGGAAGGATAAGCCCAGCAATTACAGACCAGTCAATTTAACTTCAGTGGTGGGGAACCTTCTAGAAACAATTATTCGGGATAGAATTAATAGGTATGTGGAAAAACATAGTTGATTAGGAAGAGCCAGCGTGGATTTCTTAAGGTCAAATTGTGTTTACCTAGCTTGCTGAAGCTTTTTGAAGAGGTAACAGAGAGGGTTGATGAGGGTAATGCTGTTGATGTGGTGTACATAGTCTTCCAAAAGATACTTGATACAGTGCCGCACAACAGTCTTGTGAGAAAAGTTAAAGCTCATGGAATAAAAGGGACAGTAGCAACATGGATATAAAATTGGCTGAGGGATAGGAAACACCGAGTAATGGTTAATGGATATTTTTCGGGCTGGAGGAAGGCTTGTAGTGGAGTTCCCCAGGCGTCATATTGGGACTCTTGCTTTTCTAGGCAAATATTAATGATCTAGATCTTGGTGTGCAGGGGACAATTTCAAAGTTTGCTGATGATACAAAACTTGGGAGTGTTGTAAACTGTGAGGAGAACAGTGCAGAACTTCAAAAGGACTTAGACAAGTTGTTGGAGGGGTCAGATGAAGTTAAAAGGAGCGAAGTGTGAGGTGATTCATTTTGGCAGGAAGAATCTGGAGAGAGAATATAAAATAAGAGTTACAATTCTAAAAGATGTGCAGGAGCAGAAGGACCTGGGTGTATATGTGCATAAGTCATTACACGTGGCAGGACAGGTGGAGAGAGCAGTTTATAAAGCATACAGCATCCTAGGCTTTATTAATAGGGGCATAGAGTACAGGAGCAGGGAGGTTGTGCTGAACTTTTATAGGACACTAGTTAAACCTCAGCTGGAGTATTGTGTACAGTTCTGGGTGCCACGTTATAGGAAGGATGTGAACACATTGGAGAGAGTGCAGAAGAGGTTTACATTAATGGTTCCAGGGATGAGAAACTTCAGCTTTGAGGATAGATTGGAGAAGTTGGGACTGTTTTCCTTGGAGAGGAGAAGACTGACAGGAGGCTTGAAAGAAGTTTTCAAAATCATGAGGGGGCTGGACAGAGTAAATAGGGAGAAGCTGTTCCCACTCATGAAAGGATCAAAAATGAGAGGACACAGATTTAAAGTGATTTGCAAAAGAAGCAAATGTGACGTGAGAAAAAGCAATGAGTGGCTCGAGTCTGGAATGCACTGCCTGGAAGTGTGGTGGAGGCAGGTTCAATTGTGGCATTCAAGAGGACATTAGATGATTATTTAAGTAGAAACAGTGTTCAGGGTTACGGGGAAAAGGCAGGAGAATGGCACTGAGTCAGTGTTCACTCGGAGAGCTGGTGCAGACACAATGGGCTGAATGGCCTCCTTCTGCACTGTAACAATTGTGTGAAGTGCCTCACCACACACTGCCCTGCTCTGAACTCCATCTACCACATTTCTGCCCATTTCACCATTCTGTCTTACCTCACCCTGAAGCCTATGACTTTTCTCATTTAGTATGTGCTACTTTGCCAAGTTTCATATCATCTGCAAACGTGATTGTGCTGCTCCCTACATCTGAGCAAAAGCAAAATGCTGCGGATTCAGGAAATCTGATTTATAAGAAGAATGAAAGCAGAAAATGCTGGAAACACTCAGCAGGTCACAAAAGTCAGCAATCAGAAACATTAACTCTGTTTTCCTTTTCACAGATGCTGCCAGATTTGCTGCGTATTTCCAGCATTTGCTGCTGTTATTCCCTATACCCGAATCTAGGTTGCTCATGAAAATTGTAAACAGTTATGGAGCTAAAATAGACCCTTGGGGAATATCACAGCAAACCACCTGCTAGCATAGAAAACAGCTATGCACCATCCTATGGGCCGAAATTCTACAGCCATGTCATGGTGGGAAAAGGGCTGTGAAATGTGGCAAGACCCATTCGAAACTCCACTGACTGCGGCGGGACCCTAAAATCCCGCTGGTGTAAAATTCTGCCCCGTTTCTGTCATGGGTCGAATTTTGAATCCATACTGACACTTTCCTCTTTATCCTGTGGGCTTTTATCTACCTAACAAGCCTTTGGTGTGACATTTTGTCAAATGCCTCCCTAAAATTCATCTATTGCACTACCTTGATCAACCTTTTTCTGCTTTCTCATCAAAGGATTCTTATCAAAGGATTCAATCAAGTTAGTCGGACACAATTTGCCTTTAACGTGATTAATCCATAATCTTTAACATGATTAGGGATAGGGAGATTGAAAACAGTGCGAGAGGAGAGTCACTCGGGAGATTGAAAACAGCGCGAGGGGAGAGGTGATTGGGAGATTGAAAACAGAGAGAGAGGAGAGGTGATTGGGAGATTGAAAATAAAAGGAGGGGAAGCTGAAGAGGAGCGGCCCAGTGAAGGAGTGGAGCTTTGAGGCTTTGGCTTGAGAGGCTTCGGCGAGCAGAGGCTGAGGACGAGCTTGCTCCCAGTGAGGTAGGGCTGAGTAAGTTCCTTTAAGTAAATTAGGAGTAGGTAATGGAGGCAGCAGTTGGGGCAGTCGAGTGCTCCGAATGCAGCATGTGGGAAGTCTGGGACAGCACAATTGTCCCTGATGACTACACCTGCAAAAGGTGCATCCAGCTACAGCTCCTGAGAAACCGAGTTAGGGAACTGGAGCTGGAGCTGGATGAACTTCGGATCATTCGGGAGGCAGAGGCAGTAATAGACAGGAGTTTCAGGGAGACAGTCACCCCTAAAAGTCAGGAGGCAGGCAGCTGGGTGACTGTCAGGAGAGGGAAGGGGAATAGACAGAAAGAGCAGAGCACCCCTGTGGCCGTTCCCATTAACAATAGGTATACCGTTTTGGATACTGTTGGTGGGGACGACCTACCAGGGACAAGTTGTAGTGGTCGCATCTCTGGCACCGAGGCTGGACCCTCATCTCAGAAAGGAGGGAGGGAAAAGAGGAGAGCAGTAGTGATAGGGGATTTGATAGTTAGGGGGACAGATAGGAGGTTCTGTGGGAGAGATCGAGAATCCCGGATGGTCTGTTGCCTCCCTGGTGCCAGGGTCCGCGATATCTCGGATCGAGTTCTCAGTATTCTCAGGAGGGAGGGTGAGCAGCCAGATGTCGTGGTCCATGTAGGGACCAATGACGTGGATAGGAAGGAAGAGGAGGTCCTGCAAAGAGAGTTTAGGGAGTTAGGTGCAAAGTTGAAGGACAGGACCTCCAGGGTTACAATCTCAGGAGTGGTACCCGTGCCACATGCTAGTGAGGCTAGAAATAGGAGGATAATGCAGCTAAATGTGTGGCTAAGGAGATGGTGCAGGAGGGAGGGCTTCATGTTTCTTGACAATTGGGCTCTGTTCCAGGGAAGGTGGGACCTGTTCCGACGGGACGGTTTGCACCTGAACTGGAGGGGACTAACATCCTTGCGGGTAGGTTTGCTAGTGCTGCTCCGGGGCGTTTAAACTAGATTTGTAGGGGGAGGGGAACCAGAGTGTTAGAGCAGATAGTGAGGTGGAGGAGGATAAAGGTCAAGCGAGGAATGCATGTATAGACAGAAATCAAAGGTTTGTACAGGATAGAAATGTTCTCAGGTGCATCTATTTCAATGCAAGGAGTATTGTCGGAAAGGCAGATGAGCTTAGGGCGTGGATTGGCACGTGGGATTACGACATTATTGCTATTAGTGAGACTTGGTTGCAGGAGGGGCAGGACTGGCAGCTCAATGTTCCGGGGTTCCGTTGTTTCAGACGTGATAGAGGGGGAGGGATGAAAGGGGGAGGAATGGCATTACTAGTCAGGGAAAATATCACAGCTGTGCATAAGCAGGACAGCCCGGAGGGCTCGTCTACAGAGGCCATATGGGTGGAGCTGAGGAATGGGAAAGGTGTGACCACACTAATAGGGTTGTATTATAGACCACCCAATAGTCAGAGAGAATTGGAGGAGCAAATCTGTAGAGAGATAGCAGACCGATGTAAGAAACAGAAAGTGGTGATAGTAGGAGATTTTAACTTTCCACATATTGACTGGGACTCCCATACTGTAGAAGGGCTGGATGGCTTGGAGTTTGTCAAATGTGTTCAGGAAAGTTTTCTAAATCAATATATAGAGGTACCAACGAGAGAGGATGCAATACTTGATCTCCCATTAGGGACCAGACAGGTCAGGTGACAGAAGTATGTGTAGGCGAACATTTTGGGTCCAGTGACCACAATGTCATTAGTTTTAAGTTAATTATGGATAAGGATAGGTCTGGTCCTCGAGTTGAGATTCTAAATTGGAGAAAGGCCAATTTTGTGGAAATGAGAAAGGACCTAGGAAGAGTGGATTGGCATAAGTTGTTTTCTGGCAAGGATGTGTTCAGTAAGTGGAAGGCATTCAAAGGTGAAATTTTGAGAGTGCAGAATTTGCATGTTCCTGTCAGGATTAAAGGCAAAGTTAACAGGCATAGGGAACCTTGGTTTTCAAGGGATATTGGCGATCTGGTTAAGAAGAAGAGAGAGGTGTATAGCAGGTATAGGCAACAAGAAGCAAATGAGGTACTTGTAGAGTATAGAAAATGTAAGAAAATACTAAAAAAGGGAATCAGGAAAGCAAAAAGAAGACATGAGGTTGCTTTGGCAGATAATGTGAAGGTAAACCCGAAGGGTTTCTACAAGTATATTAAAAGTAAAAGGATAGTAAGGGACACAATTGGTCCCCTTGAAGATCAGAGTGGTCGTCTATGTGTGGAGCCTCACGAGATGGGGGAGATCTTAAACAGTTTTTTTGCATCAGTATTTATTCAGGAAACTGGCATTGTGTATAAGGAAGGAAGAGAAACAAGGAGTAGTGTCATGGAACATATAGAGATTAAAGAGGAGGAGGTGCTTGCTGCCTTACAGCGAATAAAGGTAGATAAATCCCCCGGGCCTGACATGATATTCCCTCGGACCTTGAGGGAGACTAGTGTAGAAATTGCAAGGGCCCTGGCAGAAACATTTAAAATGTCCTTAGCCACGGGTGAGGTGCCGGAGGATTGGAGGGTAGCTAATGTTGTTCTGTTGTTTAAAAAAGGCTCCAAAAATAAACCAGGTAATTACAGGCCAGTGAACCTGACGTCAGTAGTAGGTAAATTATTGGAAGGTGTTCTGAGAGATCAGATATACAATTATTTGGACAGCCAAGGGCTGATTAAAGATATTCAGCATGGCTTTGTGCGTGGTAGGTCGTGTTTAACGAACCTTGTAGAGTTTTTCGAGGAGGTTACCAAGAAAGTAGATGAAGGAAAGGCTGTGGATGTTGTCTACATGGACTTTAGTAAGGCCTTTGACAAGGTCCCACATGGGAGGTTAGTTCAGAAGGTTTAGACACTTGGTATCCATGGAAAGGTTGTAAACTGGATTCAAAATTGTCTGTGTGGGAGAAGACAGAGAGTGGTAGTGGATGAGGTCTGTGACTAGTGGTGTGCCTCAGGGATCTGTGCTGGGACCATTGTTGTTTGTTGTCTATATCAATGATTTGGATGATAATGTGGTAAATTAGATCAGCAAGTTTGCTGATGACACTAAGATTGGAGGCGTTGTGGACAGCGAGGAAGGCTTTCAAAGCTTGCAGAGGGATCTGGACCAACTGGAAAAACGGGCCAGAAAATGGCAGATGGAATTTAATGCGGAAAAGTGTGAGGTGTTACATTTTGGAAGGTCAAACGAAGGTAGGACATACACAGTAAATGGTAGGGCACTGACGAGTGCGGAGGAACAAAGGGATCTGGGAGTTCAGATACATAATTCCCTGAAAGTGGCGTCACAGGTAGACAGGGTTGTAAAGAAAGCTTTTGGCAAACTGGCCTTCATAAATCAAAGTATTGAGCATAGGAGTTGGGATGTTATGATGAGGTTGTATAAGACATTGGTGAGGCCAACTTTGGAGTATTGTGTGCAGTTCTGGTCGCCTAACTACAGGAAGGATATCAGTAAGATTGAAACAGTGCAGAGAAGATTTACTAGGATGTTGCCGGGTCTTAAGGAGTTGAGTTACAGGGAAAGATTAAACAGGTTAGGACTTTATTCCTTGGAGCGTAGAAGAATGAGGGGAGATTTGATAGAAGTTTACAAAATTGTGAGGGGTATAGACAGAGTAAATGTGAGTAGGCTCTTTCCACTTAGATTAGGAGAGATAAACACGAGAGGACATGGCTTTCGGGTGAAAGGGGAAAGGTTTAGGGGGAACATTAGGGGGAACTTCTTCACTCAGAGAGTAGTGAGAGTGTGGAACGAGCTCCCATCTGACGTGGTAAATGCGGGCTCACTCTTAAGTTTTAAGAATAAATTAGATAGATACATGGATGGGAGAGGTCTGGAGGGTTATGGACTAGGTGCAGGTCAATGGGACTAGCGGAATAATATTTCGGCACAGACTAGAAGGGCCGAATGGCCTGTTTTTCTGTGCTGTAGTGTTCTATGGTTCTATGGTTCTATGATTAATCCATAATCTTTAACATGATTATTCCATAATCTTTAACATGATTATTCCATAATCTTTAACATGATTATTCCATGCCTTTCCAAATGAAACTTTGGGTGGAATTTTCCCAGATTTGTACAAAGTGTGGTGGCGGGCGGGCAGAAGGGTGTCCTACCTGCCAACAGCGATGGGGGGTTTTCACACCGTATTGTCCCAAACCTGCCTTATTATTAATGCATTCCCGGGAAACCTGACGTATCCATGGCGGGCGGGCTCTCATTCACCCTCTCGCCATCACCCCGCTGTTGCATCACGCTGGCCGCCATCTTTAAAAAGCAGCTGCCACAAAGCGTTCATCACCACCAGCTCACCACCGCTGCCTGGGAGGCATGGCCAGCAAAGCGCTCATCGCCACCAGCTCACCACCGCTGCCTGGGAGGCATGGCCAGCAAAGGGAAAAAGACTGCAGCCCGCCCGCTTCAACATACGGGTCCTCGAGTGACTGCTGGACACTGTGGAGGCCGCCGGGATATCCAGTACCCCCTCTCTGGCTGCAGGATGGGCAGCAACGTGACCAATCCGGCTTGGGAGGTGGTGGCAGCGGTGGTCAGCGCCAACGCCCTTCAGAAGAGGACAGCCACCCAGTGCCATAAGAGGATGAATGATCTCCTCCGTTCTGCCAGGGTAAGTCACTCTCCTCATCACTCTCAACTCACACACTCTCAAACCCATCACACACCCACAGGGCCCTCACTGCCTGTTCAAGGGACATCACTTCACTCTCTCACACTCACCGTCATTGTCCTCATCCCGTCCATGGGACCACTCACCACCTACACAGGCCAGGTATACTTATCATTTGGCCTGGCAGGCATCCTGCTTACACTCCCTCCATCTCTATCCATGCAGGGTAAGTTGGCACACAATAACAGGGAGGGGTTGCAGACCGGTGGAGGAATGTCGGAGTTCAAGGTCCTCATACAAGGTCCTGGGAACAGAGCCGTCCACCTGGCCGGCGATGACTGGAACCAGAGCTGTGCTGATGCTCCTGCACTGCTGCGCGGGCTCAACTCCATCGCTGATGCGATGGTTGGTCTCCAACAGTGTGTACACGAGAGGGGTGCCGGGCAGCTCGATCTCACTCCAGCTACCACTTCTCCTCAAGGAGTCACCCTCGGGCCTTTGGGCACCCGTAGGGAGGAGGATCAGCATGTGCACACCCCTGGGCCATCCACCCAGGTAACTCCGGGAGTGACCGGCCCATCTGAATCTCCTTTTCCTGTGACCTCAGCAGCTCCAGCTCCTCAGGCCGAGGAGGGTGTCACTGCCACACAGCAGAACCCCGAAAGCAGGCCGGGGCCCTCCAAGTCTTGGCCCTCCAGAGAACGCCCGCCAAAGTCATCACAGACAGGGCATCACAGTCAGCAGGCTGCCTCCACCTCCACTGTGGATGTCCGAGGAGCACCAAGATGTAGCGGCAGGGTTAGGAAAGTTAAGGAAAAGTAGTTGCACAGCCTGGGCACGGGTGTTAGTCACTTGTACAAACTGTTCACTGTTGTCAATAAACTCCCAAGAATGTTTGAAGAAGGGTCATATAGACTCGAAATGTTAACTTTGTTTTTCTCTCTCCACAGATACTGTCAGACCTGTTGAGTTTTTCTGATTTTGTTTCAGATTTCCAGCATCTGCAGTATTTTGCTTTTACCCCAAGAGTGTCTCCCTGCCCATGGCTCCCTGTTCTGATGAGCAGTGTCTTATCACTCAGATGTGAAACCTTTCTGCACAAGATAAAGGCAGGTGTCTCAGTCCAGAGCCACTTCCGTGTGCTCTGTGCAGCCTTCAGACCAAAGTGATGGTCCGGCCTCACACTCCCTGGAAACATTACTGATGCCTGCACCTCGGCGGTGCTGGTTATTGCACCAGAATGTCGTGGTCATGTGTCACAGAGTTCCCTCATTCTCTCTGTGTGCTCCCAGCACCTTTAAGGTGAGGCTGGCCCCCACTGCACCAGCATCTGTGACCAGTGATGCTGTGCACCAGCTCCTGACGGGCTCAGGTGGTGAAGGCGGACACATCATCAGATGTGTCTAAAGCTCTATGGCTGCATCTCAATGAGATGGCCCTGATTGTGGAGCACAAGTGAGCTGCCCTCTGCCAGACAGGACTCAGGCATTCTCAGACGCTATGTGAATATCTATGGAGTGTCCTGACTGCATGTTGTCATCATCCTCTTGTGAACGAGCGACTATTAGGGCCTCCACTGCATCTCCATGACAGCAGCATTCTCACAGAGGCTTTTGACGCTGTCATAAGCCAGACTGGAGTCAAACGTTCACAACTGTGATGTGAGGATCTATGGGGTCACCTCACTGCATGTCGTCACCATCCTCCACAAATCTGGCAGCTATGAGGGCCTCCCAAGCACACCTGCCTCATCTAGCCAGCAAAAGAGCCTCATCTACATCATCTTCACCACCGAGGACCGCCTCACCCTCATCCCCATCAGCGTCCTCCTCATCTGAGGAAACCTCCAGCTCCTCCAACTCCTCCTCAGCTGGCTTGTCTCCCTGTTGGAGTCCCAGGTTGTAAAGGGCGCAGCAGACGATGACGATGCATGACACCCTCTGTGCAGATCCAGGCACCAGAACTGCATCTTCAGCATCCCGATGGTCTGCCCCACCAAGTTGCGAGTTGCTGTATGAGCCTCATTATAGCGTCACTCTGCTGCAGTCTGAGGCTGCCGCACAGGAGTCATCAGCCACGGCCTCTGTGGGTAGCCCTTGTCCCCGAGGAGCCAACCCTGCAGCCTCTGTGGACCCTCGAAGACACCAGGGATCTGCAAGTGACTGAGGATGTAGGCATCGTGCACACTCCCTGGAAACAGTGCACATACCTGCAGGATGCGTTTGCACACCAGCTGCATTTTCAGTGAATGGAAGCCCTTGTGATTGATGAAGTCCAATGTGTGTACCTGAGCGCCACATGGGTGCAGTTGAACGCGCCCTGCACCTGTGGGAATCCTGAGATATGGGCGAATCCAATGGCCCTTGTATCCTGGCTGTTCCGGTCCCGGGCGAAATGCACAAAGTTGTTGCCATGGAGAAGATGCATCCGTGACCTCATGGATGTATTTGTGGGTGGCGGATTGTGAAATCCCACAGAGGTCGCCTGTGGAGCCCTGAAAGGAGCCACTAGCCTAGAAATTAAGTATCGTGTTCACTTTCACACCCACTGCCAGTGGATGCCCTCCATGTCCGCTTGGCGTCAAATCTTCAGTAAGTGGCAGATATGAGTGACCAGGTCCCTAGACATGCGCAGTCTTCGTCGACACTGGTTCTCGGTCATCTGCAGGAATGACAGGTGGCGTCTATAGACTCTGGGTGTCGCTAGGCGCCGACCAGCCACGGCTCACTGTCACTCCTGGGCAGCGTGTGCAGGAGCCCAACAGCCCCTTCTTCCTGAAGTTGCCGCTCGTGCCTTTGTGTGGCCAAGAGCCTCAGTCGCTCTCTCCTCCATCTCCTTCGCTCTCTGTAGGCCATCAGGCATACAGCTAGGTCACCAGGACCCATGATCCTGACAGGGTCCTCCTGCAGCATGAAAGGGAGAGAGAGACGTGGTTATCATGCTTGAACTTAGTACCTTTCATGGCCTGTGTGACCGCCCCTTAATGCTTCCCGGAGAGTGCTGGTTACCCCCTGGATGGCCAGAGATGAGTGCGCTGCATGGCTGCCCTGTCAACTTGCGACTTGGGGGACACTGGTCCAAACCAGGATGCTGGGATTGCAAGGGGCTGTGAGCACCTCCAGCAGTGACTGCTCCATGGCCAGCGTTGGTGAGGAGATTGTACAACGTGTGCAGCCCAACTGCTCCGCAGTCCAATAAAGTGGTGGCAGATTGGCAATCTGTGCCTGGTTGGTGGAGGGTAAGGTCTGAAGCGCTTGGTGGCCCTTTGATGCCTCTGCGTTGCTTGCATGGGCGGGCAGGCTAGGAGTCCGACCCCAATCATATCACTGTGGCTGCGCCTGAACTGTCTCAGTTGCAGAGGAATGGACAGTTTATACGAGTGTCCCTACTGCGTGGCCACTGCCCTCACGTACCCTGCCCCCCACCTCAATTGCTTGTGTGTGGGATCCAATGCCAGGGCAGCAGTTGCCCCCAAACACCCCCACCCTGAGTACAGTCATCGCCAGGGCCAGGCAGCAGTCGCCCCTGGACACCACCCCACAACTACAGTCACCTCTGAGCCCAGGCGACACTTCATCTTGACCCCCGGCACCCCTGAAGCCTGCAGAGCAACAAGCGACCCTGTAGAAAACGATACTGTTCATTCACCTCAGTTCCTCCAAAGTGAAGGCCGCCAAGTGCACGTCGCCTGTGTGTTGTTGTGAAGCACATTGACGTGCTTTCCCGTTGCCATGGACGGATGATCCGGTGGGGGTCCAGAGCCTGGTGGGATAGCCTTTTAATGAGATGCTGACGTATTACAATGAGCTCCCCGCTGACTATTGGCAAGAAACATAGCCCGCCATTGGCAGGCTGAGCGGACGATCATGACCTGCCTTCCGTCATCACGAACCATGTCCCACCATATTGTCCGCACCTGCCACCTATCACACCTGCTGCCAGCGGGCATGGAAAATTCTGCCCTTTATTTTGTCTCTGACAATGGTTTCCAATAACTTCACCATCACTGGTGTTAGGCTGTCTAACCTATAGTTTCCTGGTTTGTCCCTCCCCCTGTTCTTGATGACTGGTATGAAAAAAGGCAATGCTCCAGTCCTCAGGCACTGCTCCTGTATCCAATGAGGATTGAAAGTTTGTGACCAACATCTCTGCTATTTCTACTTTTGCTTCTTTTGACAGCTTGAGGTGTATTTCATTTGGGCCAGGTGATATACCAAGTTGCAGTAAAGCTAATCTTTTTAGTACTTCTTCTCTATCCATTATTACCCTGTCCATCTCCTCTTTCAGTGCAACCTTTACAACATTCACTTCTTTTGTCAAGACAGATGCAAACAGATGGAAAGTTTTAATTTAAAACTTTAGCCATGTCCTCCATCTTTACATGAAGATTTTCCTTTGGATCCTTAATAAGGCCAACTTTTTTTCCCCCAGTTTTATATGTTATAAAATGGTTTAGGATTCAATTTAATGTTACCTATTAATTTTTTCTCAATCTCTTTGTTTCTCATATTAACTTTATCCCTCCTGAACTTTCCATAATCCTCTTGGATATTAATTGAATTTTTCTCCTGACATTTGCCATAGTTAAAATAAAATAGAAAAAAGAGAAGCCAATGTCATCCAGGTCACATTAGCTTTGATGATCTATCTTTTCCCTTCAAAAGAAATTTGCCTAGTTCATTCCTTCACTATCTCTTCTCTGCCCTTAAATGCTCTGTTGCTGCTTGACACTGCAATTGTCTTTTCCCTGCACTTATCCCACTTTTTTCCTGAACCCAGATCCATATGAACATATGAATCAGGAACAAGAGTAGGTTATTTGGCCCGTTGAACCTGCTCCACCATTTAATAAGATCATGGCTGATCTCATCAAGGCCCCAACTCCACATTCCAACCTACTGTCAATAACCTTTGATGTCCTTGTTAGTCAAGAATCTATCTACCTCTGCCTAAAAAATATTCAATGACCCTGCCACTCTCTGGGGAAGAGAGTTCCAAAGACTCACAACCTTCTGAGAGAAAAAAATATCTCCTCATCGCCACCTTAAATGGAAGACGCCTTATTTTTAAGCTTTATCCCCTAGCTCTAGTCTCTTCCACAAGGGGAAACATCCTTTATGCGTCCGCTCTGTCAAGTCCCCTCAGGATCTTGTATATTTCAATAAGATCACCTCATTCTTCTAAACTCCAAAGGATACAGGTCCAACCTTTCCTCATAAGATAACCCCCCCTCGTAGCCCCATCCCAGGTATCAGTCGAGTGAGTCTTCTCTGAACTGCTTCTAATGCATTTATATCCTTTCTTAAAAAAGGAGACCAAAACTGTATTCAATGCTCCAGATGTGATCTCACTGATGTCCTATACAACCGAAGCAAAACTTCCCAATTTTATATTCCATTCCCCTTGTAGTAAATGCCAACATTCAATTTGTCTTCCTAATTACTTGCTGTACCTGCATACTAACTTTGTGATTCAAGTACTAGGACACCCAAATTTCTCTGTACCTCAGAATTATGCAATCTCTCACCGTTTAAATAATATGCCACTTTTCTATTCTTCCTGCCTAAGTGGACAAATTCACATTTTCCCACATTATACTCCATCTGCCAAATTTTTGCTCATTCACTTAACCTATGTATATCTCTTTGCAGACTCCTTATGTCCGGCACCGCTTCCTTCCTTGTTGGGCTAACAACACACTGATAAAAAGTTCTCGCACACATTTCAGGAATTCCTCCCTTGCTTTGCCTTTTACACTGTATTGTCACAGTCTATATTAGGATAATTGGAGTCCCCTTATAACTTACTCTTGGTAGTCGTGACAAAAGTATGATAATTTTTACATTTTTTTGGTTTATTGTGAAGTAGGTTTATGGGGGGTAAGTATAGGTGGTTCTGTCTGTGTGATTTAATTACATTTGGAGTCAAGCAAGCTGCAAGCTTGAAGTCATCAAAAGAAGCTAGGTGTAGAAATGTGCTAGACATGCTAATGAGTAAACATGGATGCTGGCTTAGTATGTAAGGTGCGAAGGGAATTTGAATTTTTAGATAACTGAAGGGATTGTTTGGATTTCAAAGGGGTCTTTGTTTACAACTAGCCAGATAAGCAAGGCTAAGGAGTGAATTTATTTTTCCCAAACATGAAAGTTATTATATTATGAGGAAGATATAAGGTGGGATTTTCTGCACCCGCCCGCCGCTGCGATCTTTTGGTCCCGCTGCAAGTCAATGGACTTCTGGCTGGGGTGCTGCCTTGCCCATGGTGGGTGCCGCCCCCAATGGGGCTGGAAAATCCCAAATTATAGTTTCAAAGACATATGGAATAATAGAATTTATATATTGAAGAGAAAGAAACATATATGAAGGAGAATGAAAGGCTATGTAAGGAGGGCCATGTAAGATCTAACAGGAGTGTGTGAAACAGATTTCAAGAAGCTTCCAACCATTTGTGCATAAGTCTGCTATGTAGAGTAACTGAAGTTTGGGAAAACTATTTTGAATTTCACTGTGAAGTGGGTATTGAGTTAGCTTGCTGGTTCTGTTTTAAATATAAAATCTGTTTTGGACTGTTGCTTTAAAGGGGGTATATAACTGCCACGTCATAACAATAGTACAGAACTTGAGTATTGCTGAAAAAAGAGATATGCTGTCAAAGCTTTTCTTCTTGCACTCATCAGGACAGATTCACAAGAACACCAAGCCTCAAAGGGAACAACAATTTATACTGCATGAGAAGAGGGTGTTGATTGGTTGGCAAGTGGACCATGATTGGTAGAGGCATTACCATGGAGAATGCGCCAAGGAACAGTTAACTGCCAAGCTTTTGTTGAAATTCAAACTAGGCCGGTTGACCCTGATTATTCAAGGCATTGCCAGGTGAATGAAGCAGTGAATGCCTGTCTCCCAAGCTTTCGTTTAGTTGAAAAAGGTGCAATGTGTGGATATATCATTCCTGTTTGCAAAGGAAAGGGCCCTATGTGTGAATATATGTAGCTTCTAGCACGTGTAAGTGAGCCACACTGTGAGCCTGACTGATAATCTTAAATTGGTTGTTACTGCAATTCTTAGCACAACCAGGCTTGTTTAGTAAATTTTGTCCAATTGCAGAATCACATCAAATGTTGGAGACAATGTTCTGAGTTTTGCATGCATGGGCTAATTGAGTACGGTCAGTATTTTGGCTGCTATGAACAGACGAAGGGACTTGCTGTTTGATATGATCCACCAGTCAACAGGACATCTGGCCTACAATAGCAGGCATCACACCAGCACTGAAATTCATATACCACATTACTCATTTGTGTGGTAGGCAGGACATCTTTTTGGCTTGATGGCAGCATCCTGTTAGTGGAGAACATCACTCATGTTGCCACTGAATAGTAGCAGCATGAAATGGTTAGCTTCACCTGTTGATCAAATTTTTGAGGCACCTTAACCTTCCAGGGTAATCTGAGATAGACTGGGCACTTTTCAGGACTGAAGGTGGTGACCTTAGATCTATTCATGAGTTTGCACAATATTCAGTTAGCACTATCTGATTGGAGTAGCCATTATCCCACAGTATAGCTTTGATCCACCCTATTTCAGCATCAAGCTTGCATGGTGAGCAAATGGCCTGGGTCCTATTTACAAATTCTAGGTATTCTTGTGAATCTGCCCTGATGAGTGTTAAACAAGAAGCTTCAACAGCATGTATGTTTTTTCAGCAATAACTTACTCTATTTCTCTATATGCTGTCTGTAAATTTCCCCCCTATCCCTTTCCCTGTATTTGGTGGCCTATTGTATACACCCAGCAATGTCGTAATTCCTCGATTGTTCCTTAATTCTAAGCAAATGGATTCTGTTTTTAACTCAAGTGCATATCTCTCCAGTGCTATGATAGTTTATTTCATCAATATTGTCAACCCTTCCCTTCTTTTCCTTTCATATCTGTATTGAATACATTATTAAACATATTATTTATTGTTGTTATTTATTATTGTATTATTATTTATTAGTGAATGCTCATTCCTCCTCTTGTTTAGATCACATCTCTGCTATTGCAACTATTTCATCATTTCATCACAAGGCTACTTGTGCCTTTGTTCATCAAACTTATCGACCATGCTTCAGTTATTTACACCAATGCACTCTGAATCCATCTTAGTCTGCCTTGCATTTCCCCCTATCCGATCCCTCCTATTTCTGAACTACTCTTTATTCTTATGCTGTTTGCCTGGTCTCAGTCATCTGCACAACTTTTATTCCCTTTGAATCTTCATATAAATGCAAGTTATTGTTGAGCATGCTATTAACCTCCAAAGAGTGGGAATATAGGGGAACAGATATTTTAATATATTGGAAAATCATTTGAGGAACAACAGCGACATTGCCCTCCCTGGGATTCAGAAACTGTGCCAGAAGAATGGAGGATTGCAATTGCAACACTTATAACTGGAAAGGGTGAAAATGAATAACCAGGAAACTGTAGATCAATCACCCTGACATTGGAAAGCGTCCAGGGGTCACAATTGTACTTTTGTCATAACCTGCGATAATTAAAGACAGTCAGCATTGATTTATAGAAGGGAAGTCGGGTCTGACAATTCTAAGTGTACCTTGAGGAAATTACAGCCTGTTAATGAAGGAAATGCAGTGGATGTAGTGAATTTCCAGAGGCATTCAATATGATGCCACCTGGGAAGCTTGTTGATGAATTTATTAATACATTAAAGGGAATATCACCACATAGATAGGGAGTGAATTAAAAGAACAGAAAGCGGTTGCATTGAATGGATGGTTTTCAGATTGAAGAGATGCGAATTGAAATTTCACCAAAAATCAGGGTTGTGATCATTGTTTGTGAAATATAAAAATAGTCCAGTTAAAGTGGGTGCAAAGTAACATTTTAGATAACACAACAAGCAGTCTTTCTATGAAGTTGACTAAGTGAATTCAGGAGCACTGAGCATAGTAATGCCAAAGGCAATTTAATGAAGAGAAATGTGAAATGATACATTGCAGGAGGAAGAATAAGGAGAGGAAACGTATACTGAATAGTAAAAAGTAGAAGAACCAAAAAGCCTTCGGCATTCAAATACACAAATCTTTAAATGCAAGGGATTGGGTATGCAGATTCGCCGATCACTGATGGTAGTGAGGCAGCTTAGTAAGGCCATTGACAAAACAAATAAAGCAATTCATTACCAGAAGAATAGAAGTGAAAAGCAGAGAGGTTATGTTAAACTTTTAGATGAACTTGGTGAAAACACATTTAAGAGTACACAGTTCTGGCCTCCTTCTGTATACCCTAATATATCCATTCTCTGTACTCATTCTCTGCACAAGAACACAAAGGTACGAATAGGAGCAGACCTTATGACCCATTGAGCCATGGTCAATACGATCATGGCTGACCTGGGTGTCAAATCCACTTTCTGCCCACTCCCTTGATTTACTGAGACACCCAAAATCTGCCTATCCCTGTCTTAAACATATTCAATGTTGGACCATCCACAATCCTTGTGGTTGAGAATTCCAAAGATTCACTACCCTTTGAGTGAAGTAGTTTTTCCTCATTTCAGTCCTAAATGATTGGCCCATTATCCCGAGACTGTATCTCCACATTTTAGATTTCCCAGAAACAATCTCTCAGTATCTACCCTTTCAAGCCCCTTCAGAATCTCATTTCAATGAGATTACCTCCCATTCTTCTAAACTGTAGAGACTATGGACAACATTTTCACACCGTTGGGGGGGATATGTGGGAGCGGGCACGGGTGGGTGGGTTCCTGATTGCGCCCCTGGTCGGGGGGGACGTGCCACCATTTTATGTGACATCCACTTGGAAGCGCTGTGTGCTCCCTGTGCTGGCGGGGGTGGGGATTTCCTGAGCCGGGAATGGGCGGTAAAGAATGCCCAGATCTCCCTGACAAAGTGCCACCCCAGGGAGATCACTGGAAGTTCCAAAAATTTTTAGAAGTGTGGAAAAAAATTCCTGACATGTCCCCTCATGTGACATGTGACATGTGACACTGTCACGTGAGCTGGGACATGTCAATTTCTTTCATTTCAACATTTTGTAAACATTTAAAATCCCTCATGAAACCTCATCCTGTCTGTGGATGAGGTTTCATGTTTTTTCAGAAGCCCGCCAGGGCTCCCGACCTGCCCATCAAGGTTGGACGGGCAGATCCATTGATTACCTCAATACTTTATTAATGGCCTTAAGTGGCCATTGACAGGTTGGCAGATGTGCAGCTGACTTGGCTCCATGCGTGCCAACCTGAAAATGGAAATGACGCAGGGTGACGTCGGGACACACGCCCAATGCCACTCTGCGTCATTTTATGCATCAGCGAGTGGGTCCCGCCCCCCTCTCACTGACTGGGAGATGCAGTCCTATAGGTCCAATTCACTCAGCTTCTCATTATAGGACAACCTAAGGACCAATTTAGTGAACTTAACTGTAACCCCTCCAATGCAAGTATATCCTTCCTTAAACATGGAGGCCAAAATTGCACACCGTATTCCAGGTGTGGTCTCAACAAAATCCTATACAATTGTAGCGAGGCTTCCTAATTCTCTTACTCCAATCTCATTGCAATGAAGTCCAACATGCCATTTACCTTACCAATTGCTTGCTGCACCTGCTTGCTAACCTTCTGCCTTCAGTATAGGCGCCGCACCCAAGTTTCTTTAAACATCAACATTTACAAGTTTCACACCTTTTAAAAAAGATTCTGCTTTTCTATTCTTACTCGCAAAGTGAATAAATTATTTTTTTAAATTCGTTCACAGGATATGGGTGTCGGTGGCTAGGCCAGCATTTATTGCCCATCCCTAATTGCCCTTGTTCAGAGGGCATTTAAGAGTCAACCACATTATTGTGCGTCTGGAGTCACATATAGGCCAGACCAGGTAAGGAGAGCAGATTTCCTTCCCTAAAGAATATTAGAATAACTTCACACTTCCCCACATTTTACTCCATCTGCCATCTCTATAAACCCTGTACTGACCCTCGATAGATCCCTATACCCACCCTCTATAAATGCTTTACTAATCTTCCCCACTTCCTTAATAACCGACCATTTCTCTATAACAACATCTCCCGCCCCATACCACATCGCCCTGTGCTCAACCTTGTGGGTCATTCTGTGATGGGCTGGGCTGTTAGGGGCCCTGGCATTTCAATAGTTACTGAACAAAAAGCTCTGATCTCAGGCTAGCAGCGCTCGATCACACAGAGTCCCAGTGGAAGAATTTCAGAGAGAATATGGTGAACTCACCGTGCAGTCCGGCGCGGCTCAGCTCCCTTAGTCCGTGTCTGTGCGGGCATCCAAATCCAAGCGGCTCTCCTCTTCTGTTGCGGTAACCATTCAGTTTGGGATTGCCAAAGATCCTAGACTGACGATGATTAACATCAAGAACTGACTCCGAATTCCACAGTATCCAGAATCCCAGCCCCTACTCTCCAGTCCCGATTCGCCAGTTCCCAGCACCGACTCCCCTGTCCCCCAATCCTCCAGTCCCGAATTCCCAATCTCCAGCTCCGACTCCCCAATCTCCAGCTCCAAATTCGCGGTCTCCAGCTCCGGCTTCCCCAGTCGCGAGTCTCCAAACCCCTTTCCCCAGCGTCGAGTCCCGAGCCCTGAACTCCGGTCACCAATCCTCAATCCCCAGCTTTTCACAACGCGAAGTCCCCAGTCACAAGCCTCAAGTGGTAACAGACTCGCGAACTCACAGTCGGGATGCAGGAACGGGCTCTCAAACACTGTCCTCTTCAAAAACCCGCCTTATAAATAGAAATGCTTCTGAGAGGGCAGCGCCAACATAAAATGCGCTTCAGGGGACACCAAACATTCCAAGTCGGAGAGAGATAGCGAGAGGTTCAGCACCCCGGACAGCTCCAGTCACCGCCCGGCTTTCCCAGGAAGAAACCACAACCCGAAACAGGACGCGGCAAAGAGCCTTTCAAGTTCAGCAACTAACCCGTCGATGAAGAACTGAAACACCAGAATTAGGTCAATCATTGCACTCCTCCTTCTCCTTTGTATTCCTTCTCCCAGTGATTGCTTTCCTCTCAGTCTTATTCCTTGCATTATCCGACGATACCCTATACCCACCCCCATACTCCCTGCACTAATCCTCTATACCCCATTTCTGCACTCTCTCTGCCCATCTTCTCTATACCTCCTGTACCCACCCTCTCTCCACACCCAGTACTTACCCTCTATACCTCTATAACCAAATCTCTGTAACCTCTGCAGTTGCCTTTACGGCCCCTATAATCAGCATCTAACCTAAGCCCCTGTACCAACCCCTATGTAAGAACATAAGAATAGGAGTAGGCTATTTAGCCCCTTGATTCTGTTCCAGCATTCATCAAGATTGTGGTTGATCTGCGACCCATCTTCAATATACCCACCCTTGCCTCATATCTCTTAATACTTTTGATCACAAAAATCTACCAATTTCAGATTTAAAATACATAATTGATATAGCATTAATTGGCATTTGCAGAAGAGAGTTCCAAAACTGAATCACCCTTTGGGTGCAGAAGTGTTTTCAAATTTCACCCCTGAAAGGGCTGGCTCTAATTTTTAGACTCTGCCCCCTAGTCCCAGACTCCAAAACCAAGGAAAATAATTACCCTCTATCCTCTGTGTCTGTTCCATTTATCATCTTGAAAACAGGTCAAATCACCTTTAACATTTTAAATTCCAGGGAATACAACCCTAATGTATGTAATCTCTCATTGTAATTTAACCCTTGGAGTCCAAGTATCATTCTGGTAAATTTAGGCTCCAAGGTCAGTATGTGCTTCCTAAGGTGTGGTGCTCAGACTGCTCAAAAAGATAAGAATTCCATTAGTCTTTTGAAATATTTTCTATACCCATTAATGACAAATTAATTATCCGTATAAACCATAAGACCATAAGACATAGGAGCAGAAGTAGGCCACTCAGCCCATTGAATCTGCACTGCCATTCAATGAGATTATGGCTGATCTGATAATCCTCAACTCCACTTTCCTACCTTTTCCCCATAACCCTCAATTCCCTTCCTGATTAAAAATCTGTCTATCTCTGCCTTGAATATACTTAATGATCCAACTTCTACAGCCCTCTGTGGTAAAGAATTTCACAGATTTAATACCCTCTGAGAGAAGAAATTCCTCCTCTTCTCTGTCTTAAATGGGCGACCCATTACTCTGAGATTATGCCCTCTGGTCCTAGACTCTCCCACAAGGGAAAACAATCTCTCAGTATCTACCCTGTTGAGCCCCATTAATTGAATATTGAATCATATATGTTTCAATAAAGTCATCTCTCATTCTTCTAAACTCCAATGAGTACAGGCCCAACCTACCCAACCTCTCCTCATAAGAAAATCCCTCCACACCCAGAATCAACCTAGTGAACCTTCTCTGAACTGACTCCAATGCCAGTATATCTTTCTTTAGATAAGGGGACCAAAACTGTTCCCAGTATTCTAAGTCTGGTCTAACTAGTGCCTTGTATAGTTTTAGCAAGACTTCCCTATTTTTATACTCCATTCCCTTTGAAATAAAGGCCAACATTCCATTTGCCTTCCACATTACCTGTTGAACTTGTATGCTAGCTTTTTAGGATTCATGCACGAGGACCCCCAAATCCCTGTGTGCTGCAGCTTTCTGAAGTCTTTCTCCATTTAAATAATATTCAGCTCCTCTATTCTTCCTGCCAAAGTACATAACCTCACATTTTCCCACATTATATTCCATTTGCCAAGTTTTGCCCACTCACTTAACCTGTCTATATCCCTCTGTAGACTCTTTATGTTATCCTCACCACTTGCCTTCCCACCTCTTTTGGTGTCATCTGCAAACTTGGTGATAGTACATCCATTTCCCTCATCCAAGTCATTAAATAATTGTAACTAACTGTGCCCAGCACTGATCCCTGTGGCACTCCACTAGTTACAGGTTGCCATCTTGAAAATGCCTCCCTTATCCCAACTTTGTCTTCTATAAGACCATAAGACATAGGAGCAGAAATTAGGCCATTCGGCCCATTGAGTCTGCTCCGCCATTCAATCATGGCTGATAAGTTTCTCAACCCCATGCTCCCGCCTTCTTCCCGTAACCTTTGATCCCCTTACCAATCAAGAACCTATCTATCTCGGTCTTAAATACACTCAATGACCTGGCCTCCACAGCTTTCTGTGGCAATGAATTCCATAGATTCACCACTCTCTGGCTAAAGAAGTTTCTCCTCATCTCTGTTTTAAAAAATCTTCCCTTTAATCTGAGGCTGTGCCCTTGGGTCCTAGTCTCTCCTACTAATGGAAACATCTTCCCCATGTCCACTGTATCCAGGCCTTTCAGTATTCTGTAAGTTTCAATCAGATCCCCCTCTCATCCTTCTAAACTCCATCGAGTATAGACTCAGAGTCCTCAAACGTTCCTCATATGTTAAGCCTTTCATTCCTGGGATCGTTCTCGTGAACCTCCTCTGGACCCTCTCCAGGGCCAGCACATCCTTCCTGAGATACGGGGCCCAAAATTGCTCACAATATTCTAAATGTGGTCTGACCAGAGCCTTATAAAGCCTCAGCAGCGCATCCCTGCTTTTATATTCTAGTCCTCTCGAAATAAATGCCAACATTACATTTGCCTTCCTAACTACCGACTCAACCTGCAAGTTAACCTTAAGAGAATCCTGGACTAGGACTCCCAAGTCCCTTTGCACTCCAGATTTCTGAATTCTCTCCCCATTTAGAAAATAGTCTATGCCTCTATTCTTCCTACCAAAGTGCATGATCTCACACTTGCCCACGTTGTATTCCATCTGCCACTTCTTTGCCCATTCTCCTAACCTGTCCAAATCCTTCTGCAGCCTCCCCGCCTCCTCAATACTACCTGTCCCTCCACCTATCTTTGTGTCATCTGCAAACTTAGCCAGGATGCCCTCAGTTCCTTCATCTAGATCAGTAATGTATAAAGTGAAAAGTTGTGGTCCCAACACTGACCCCTGCGGAAATCCACTAGACACCGGCCGCCATACTGAGAAGGACCCCCTTATCCCCACTCTCTGCCTCCTGCCAGACAGCCAATCTTCTATCCATGCTAGTACCTTGCCTCTAACACCATGGGCTCTTATCTTACTGAGCAGCCTCCTGTGCGGCACCTTGTCAAAGGCCTTCTGGAAGTCCAAGTAGATAACATCCATTGGCTCTCCTTTGTCTAACCTACTTGTTACCTCCTCAAAGAATTCTAACAGATTTGTCAGGCATGACCTACCCTTGATGAAACCATGCTGACTTTGCCCTATTTTACCATGCACTTCCAAGTATTCTGAAATCTCATCCTTAATAATGGACTCTAAAATCTTACCAACGATCGAGGTTATGCTAATCAGCCTGTAATTTCCCGTCTTTTGCCTCACTCCCTTCTTAAACAAGGGGATTACATTAGCGATTTTCCAGTCCTCTGGGACCCTCCCTGACTCCAGTGATTCCTGAAAGATCACCACTAACGCCTCCACTATCTCTTCAGCTATCTCCTTCAGAACTCTGGGGTGTAATCCATCTGGTCCAGGTGATTTATCCACCTTCAGACCTTTCAGTTTTCCTAGCACCTTCTCCTTGGTAATGGCCACCATACTTACCTCTTCCCCCCAACTCTCTTGAACTTTGGGGATGTTACTCGTGTCTTCCACCATGAAGACTGACGCAAAGTACCTATTCAGTTCCTCCACCATTTCTTTGTTCCCCACTACTACTTCTCCAGCGTCATTTTCCAGCGGCCCAATGTCCACTTTTGCCTCTCTCTTACCCTTTATATATCTAAAAAAACTCTTGCAATCTTCTTTTATATTACTGGATACTTTACCCTCATACTTAATCTTCTCCCTCCTAATTTCTTTTTTAATTGTCCTCTGTTGGTCTTTGTAGGCTTCCCAATCCCCTGGTTTCCCACTGCTCTTCACCGCATTGTATGCTTTCTCTTTAGCTTTTATGCTGTCCCTGACTTCCCTTATCAGCCATGGTTGCCTCTATTAGCCAATCCCCTATCCATGCTAATATACTACCCCCAACTCCATGGGCTCTTATTTTATTACGTAGCCTTATGTGCTGCACCTTATTGAACGCCTTTTAGAAATCCAAATATATTACATCTACTCGTTCCCCTTTATCTATCCTGCTTGTTACCTCCTCAAAGAATTCTAATACATTTGCCAGGCATGATTTCCCCTTCATGAAGCCATGCTGACTCTGCTTGATTATGTTATGCATTTCTAAATGCTCTGCTATTACATCCTTTATTATAGACTCTAACATTTTCCCAATGATGGATGTTAAGCTAACTGGCCTATAGTTACCTGTTTTTTGTCTCCCTCTCTTTTTGAATAAGAGTGTTATATTGGCAGTTTTCCCATCCTCTGGGACCTTCCCAGAATCTAAGGATTCTTGGAAGATTACTACCAGTGCATCCACTATCTCTGCAGTTACTTCCTTTAATATCCTAGGATGCAACCCATTAGGTCCAGGGGACTCATTGGCCTTTCGCCCCATTAGTTTCCCTAGTACTTTTTCTTTAGTAATAGTTATTATATTTATTTCCTCCCCCACCATTTGTCTGTTGATTATTTAGTATTTTTGGAATGCTATTAGTGTTTTCTACCGTGAAGACTGATGCAAAGTATTTATTCAATTCCTCTGCCATTTCCTGGTTCCCTATTATTATTTCCCCAGCCTCATTCTCTAAGGGGCCTATGTTCACTTTGGCCTCTCTCTTCCTTTTTCTATATTTAAAGAAGCTCTTACTGCCCATTTTTATATTACTTGTTAGTTTACCCTCAAAGTTTATTTTCTCCCTCTTTATTATTTTGGTAATCTTTTGTTGGTTTTTAAAACTTTCCAAATCCTCTAGCTTATCACTAATCTTTGCCACATTGTATGTTTTTTCTTTCAATTTGATACACTCCTTCATGTCCTTGGTTGACCATGGTTGGTTTATCCCCTTCCTAGAATCCTTCTTCCTCACTGGGATATATATTTGTTGTGAGTCATGAACTATTTTCTTAAACGTCTGCCATTGTTCATCAACCATCTTTACTGCTAAACTCCTTTCCCAGTCCACTCCAGCCAATTCTGCCCTCATTCCTTTGTAATTACTCTTATTTAAGTTTAGCACAGTTGTTTCCAACCCAAGTTCCTCACTCTCAAACTGAATACTAAATTCTACCATGTTATGGTCACTGTTTCCCATGGGATCTTTTACTCTGAGATCATTTATTAAACCTGCCTCATTACACATTACCAGATCCAAAATAGCCTGATCCCTGGTCGGATCCACAACATATTGTTCTAGGAAACTGACCCAAATGCACTCTATGAATTCTTACTCATGGTTACCACTGCAAATTTGATTTTCCCAATCTACATGAAGATTAAAGTTACCCATGATTAATGTACTGTCTTTTTTTACATGCCCTCATTATATCCTGATTTATTCTCTGTCCGAAAGCATAGCTACTGTTAGGGGCCCTATAGAATTTTCCCACCAGTCTTCTTCCCCTTGTTATTTCTTCTACATCTTCTAATCCAAGATCATTTTTTGCTATTGTATTTATTCCATCTCGTACTAACAAAGCTACCCCACCACCCTTTCTTTCCTGCCTGTCCTTTCGAAAAGTCACATGCCCCTGAATATTTAGTTCCCAGCTTTGATCCCCTTGTAACCATATCTCCGTAATGGCTGTAAGATCATACCCATTAACCTCTATTTCTGCCATTAATTCATTTATTTTGTTCCAAATAGTATGTGAATTTAAGCGAAGAGCCATTAATTTTGCCTTTTTATCATTTTTTCCCCCTTTGACCCTATTTGCTGCTGTTTTTTTTATATTTGGACACTCTGTCCCTTCCTGTCACACTCTGGATATCATTGCCTAAATAGCTGCCCTGCAAGGCTGCCATATCCTTTTGCTTTGTAAGCCTATGTACCCCCTCTCCAGAACCCTGCCCCCCTCTATTTAGTTTAAAGCCCTCTCTACAGCCCTAGTTTTTTGATTCACCAGGACCCTGGTCCCAGCATGGTTCAAGTGAAGCCGATTCTACCGGAACAGCTCCCCTCTACCCCAGTACTGGTGCCAATGTCCCATGAACTGAAACCCATTCCTCTCACACCAATCTCTGAGCCACGCATTTAACTCCTTGGCTTTATTTACCCTAAGCCAGTTTGTCCGTGGTTCAGGTAGCAATCCTGAGATTATTACCTTGGAGGTTCTGCTTTTTAATTTGGCTCCTAACTGTTCAAATTCTCTCAGCAGGACCTCCTTTCCAGGTCTATCAATGTCATTGGTACCAACCTGGACGACGACAACTGGATTCCTCCCCTCCCACTCCAAATTCCTCTCCAGCCCTGAGGAGATGTTCTTAACCTTGGCAATGGGCAGGCAACACAGCCTTCAGGACTTGTGCTCACAGCTGCAGAGAACAGTATCTATCCCCCTAATTATACTGTCCCCTCCACTACTGCATTCCTATTTCCTCCCCACTTGAATGGCTCCATGTACCATGGCGCCATGGTCAGTTCACTCATCCTCCCTGTAGTCCCTGATCTTATCCACATACCTTGCAAGAACTTCGTAACTTTTGGATAATTTCAGGGTCCAAGGATCCTTGAACACTACCCCCTTGGGCCCCCATACCTGCTTCACCTGCAGTCACACCCTCCTGTCCCTGATCACAGACCAAATTTGAATGACCTAATCTGAGGGGTGTGTCCAGGTAACTTTCCCCCTCCCTGATGTGGCGCAATGTCTGCAGCTCGGCCTCCAGCTCTTCAACTCAGATCTGAAGTTCCTCAAGTTGCAAACGCTTACTACAGATGTGTTTGCTCTGGATCACCTTGGTGTCCAGCAGCTCCCACATGCTGCAGCAGCAACACATTGTCCATCCTGCCATCGCTAACTTATTTTATTAAATTTATTGATGAATTACTCTAGTATCCACACTCTTTACACTTTATTGTAATTATTTGTTTACACCAGTATTGATCTTATACTTAACAAGCTGTTTAAGAAAGAGAAAATAAAGAAGAGAGGCCTAAAGACAAACTGTAGACCTTAATTTTACTTTAAAGACTAGGAATACTTACCACCCAACTCACCTGCAATCAGCTGCTCTCCCCGCTCTTTTTAAATAAAATCTCCCTGCTCTTTGTTTAAAATGAAATCTCTACACTGTAGTGGATGAAGCGTGAAGATTGAGTGAGTTGGTGGGTTAAGTTAATTAGCTTGTATTGAAATGTATGTCTCTCCCTTGCCAGGTGAGTATATAGATGGGACCCCAGGTGTCTTTGGATCTCCACCATTTATAACTTTTCAAAACACTCTTTACAAAGTACTCAGTTTTGACCTCTTTATATCCAAAGTGGATGACCTCACATTTGCCAACATTGGAAGTACACATAAATAATATCCATCAACATGCCCCTGTCCACTACTTTAGACACCTCTTCAAAAAATTCAATTAGGTTTTTCAGGCATGAGCTATTCTTTACATATCTCTCATCAGCTGAAACATTTCAAGGAGTTCAAACACTCTATACTTAATTATTGACTCTAGTAATTTTCCAATGATAGATGTTAGGCAAACTGGTTTACAATCCCCTGGCTTTCCTTTTCACCTTTCTTCAGTGCCATTATTTTCTTCATTATGTTATGATCCTGTTAGGGACTGTCAACATTTAAAGAAGAAATCTGAACACTCAGCAATTAACTGACAGAACTATGCCACAAGATTTCACATTTTTTAACAAAACAAACTTTATTGTATATGTAATGAGAAATTAAACAAAGCAAGCACCACTAACTTAACACTATAGCTTGCAAGGACTTATACTATTAACTCAGTTCTACTTTTTACTTCCCTCAGGAGTTCACTTATCTTACAAAAACTTGAAGGTTCTTTCACTTTTCCTGGGACCAAACTAAAAGTTATGCCATAGCCAACAAGAATTTACTTTAATTCTACATAGTATTCCAGGTATTCCTAAAAAGTACAAATTGTACGGGGATCCTTCCATTAACTTTTGACTAAGTGACCCTTCAAGTTTCTTTAAAGACCTCACAACTGTTGACTCTTCAGCTCCTTGCCCTGGCTTTAGACATACATAGACTGTTTTTTTCAGTTTGATCTGTACAGCTCTTTCCAAGCTAACTATTCAATCTGATTGCTTTTTACCACAAGGCTCTTTGAGGACCACTGTAGATTTCTTCCACTAGCTGCAAGCTAACACAAATCTTCCAGCTGCTTTTCCCTCATGAAACCCAAATTGAATTGCCTGCTTCTGTCATCAAAAACATGCAGATACATTAAACAAAATAACCTTTTAACCAAAGCTCCACCCTGAATCGCCATCTCTTTAGCAATGTGACACATTTTGAGCTGATTCATACAGAAATGCAAATGAGTTATTTTACTTTCAACACAACTCTTTGATTTTGTAACCCATTGGAATAATTTATATTTCCTGTCTCTGAGAGTCTCTCTCCAGACTCCTGGGCTCCATTACAAACTAGAAGCTGTAAGATTCATTGTTTAAGATTTTCACTATCAATCCTGACCTTGCAAGACAAGCACAGACCACCTTTTAAGCTTGTTTGAATTGCACTTACTTGAGGGTTGCTTAACAGTTTCTCAATCTGACACCCCCATTTATCTACAGGTAAAACTTAAATTCCTAAGACTAAAATTTACATTGTAAAACATAAATGATGCACTAGATTTTGCAGCAATTACTAATGTTTTGATAATGTTAATTTTGGTGTATCTCTGTTGCTGATTCAATATTTGTTTCCTTGGGAGTTATGGCATGCTGGCTTCTCCCTTTGCTATAAATGTTGACACAAAGTAATCATTCAACTGGTCTTCCATTTTCTTATTTTCATTGACAGTATCATTACAGTTTTTAAGGAGTCCACACTGTTCCTCACACCACACTTTACTTCATACAATTATTGTCTCTTAACTGTTTGTGATCTGTGACTGTTTGTTTTGGTAAGTAGAGTTCTAGCCCCTTAGGTGTATAAACTGATTCTGTATCATATTAAATTATTTTTGCATATGTCCCATTGATATTCTGTCATTTTATCCATTAAAAGACTCATCTAGTTTACTGTGGGCATTCTCTGTCTCATTGTATTGAAGTCTGCCTCACCTAAATCTAAATATGAGTGTATCATACGATCACAAGAAATAGGAGCAGGAGCATTTTAACAGGATCCAAGCCAGCTGGTGAAGCTGAAACCAAGACAAAACTTTTTGTGGTTGAGAATTGACTTGTTCAGTCTCATAGCTCTCCTCCCACACAATCCCAGTGTCCCAGATATCCTCTATTTATATGTGCTCAAAGACAATTAATATCCATCACCTGTTTCTCTTAAGCTTAACAATTTAATTGACGTTAACAAACCTTAACAGGGTAATTGATAAGGCATTGACAGATTCCCCTTTTTTTTCTTTAAATTAAAACTTTTGAAAACATGAACAATCTTTCAAACTAATCAAAAAGAAACAAAATCATATTTTTTCTTCATCTTCTATGTCTGACATTATAGTACAATTAACAGATTCCATATTTCCCTTTCTTTAAACAAAACCTTTTTTCTTCGGCATGTATTAATAATTACAAAGCAATCAGAGAAGATATTGGTTTTCCATATTCCAATTATAACACAAGGCATCCCTCTTCCAGTACATCTAATCATTTCTTGAAGCAAGCACCTTTCTTCACAAAATAGTCTGACAATTGGTGATTTGCATCCACCCATTTTATTTTAGAAATCCATTTTCTTTCCAACATTTCCTTTATGCTAGCAAGATTAATCCTCAACCTTTTTCCGGTGACACCCTTTATGGAATGATGTCCCAAAGAGAGCAGATGGTGGAATTTGAATTCAGTTAATAACTATGGAATATAAAGCTAGCCTCAGTAATGGGGACCATGAAACTATGATCAATTTCGTAAAAACCCATCTGGTGCACTAATGTCCTTTATGGGCAAACTTTTCTTAGATTGCCCCAAGTATAGGATTTCCACCAGAATATTAGATAAGTACACCCTCATATCTATTGCTTCTACTAGTACCAGTTTTCTGCAGCTGAGGTGCTTTTAACTATTCTTTTCATTTTCTTCACTTCCTAGGCCAATGGACAACATTTATTATTATTTCCTACCAAGAATATGATAAACCCTGCTGTACGAGAATATCCATCCAGAAGACTGGTATGTGAAGCATCACTAAAAAGTGACTAACTTCATATCTTCTGGATCACCCAAGGCTGGAAACTTGAGTGCGCATTTTACAGTATCACAGTATCTTTACAGTGCAAGAGGGGGCCATTCAGCCCATCAAGTCTGCACTGACTCTCTGAAAGAGCATTCCATCTAGTCCCACTCCCCTGCCTTATCCCTGTAACCTTGCACATTCTCTCTTTTCAGGTAGAAACCCAATTCCCTTTTGAATACCTTGATCAAATCTCCCTCCACCACCCGTTTAGGAAGCTTGTTACAGACTCCAACCACTCTATGGATGAAAAAAATTTTCTTCATATTACATTTACACCTTTTTCCAATTATTTTGAATCTGTGCCCTGTAGTTCTTGATGTTCCCTTGAATGAGAACAGTTTCTCACTATTAACCCTGCCCATGCCCCTCAGGATCTTGAATGTCTCTACAAAGTCCCCTCTCAGCCTTCTGTTCTCGAAGGAAAACAGTCCCAACCTCTCCAATCTATCCTCATAGCTACAGTTCTTTATACCTTGTACTCCTCTGTACTCTCTCCAATGCCTTCACATCCTTCCTCAAGTATTGCACCCAAAACTGGATGCAGTACTCCAGATGAGGCCTAACTAATGCCTTATACAAGTTCAACATGACCTCCTCACTCTTGTATTCAATGCCCCTATTAATAAAGCCTAAGATACTCTATGCTTTATTAACTGCTCTCTCAACATGCCCTGCCATCTTCAATGACCTTTGTACATACAGGCCAAGGTCCCTCTGTTCCTGAACCTCCTTTAGAGGCTCTCCCATTATTTTATATTGTCCCGCCATATCTTTTCTGCCAAAATGAATCAGCTCACACTTCTCTGCATTGAACTTCATCTGCCACTTGTCCGCCCAATCCACCAACATGTCTATGTCCTTTTGAAGTTCAAGACAATCCCCATCGCAGTTGACAACATTCCCAATCTTTGTATCACCTGCAAATTTTGAAATCATGCCCTGCACACCACAGTCTAGGTCATTAATATTTATTAGGAAGAGAAAGGGTCCCAACACTGACCCCTGGGGAAATCCACTACAAACATTCCTCCAATCTGAAAAACAACCATTTATTACTACTCTCTGTTTCCTGTAACTCAGCCAATTTCTTATCCAAGTGCCTACTTTCCCTTTTATTCCATGATCTAGAATTCTGCTCACAAGTCTTTTGTGTGGCACTGTATCAAATACCTTTTGAAAATCCATATACACCACATCAACAGCGTTTCCTTTATCAACCGTCTCTGTTACCTCCAGCAAGTTAGTTATACATGATTTTCCCTTAATGAATCCAGGCTGGCTTTCCTTAATTATCCTGCACTTGTCTAAGTAATTATTGATTTTATCCTGTACTATAGTTTCCAGAAGTTTCCCTACCACTGAGGTCCAACTGACTGGTCTGTAGTTGCCGGCTTTGTCCTTGCATCCATTTTTGAACAAGGGTGTAACATTCGCAATTCCCCAGTCCCCTGGCACCCCCTCACCCCCACCCCCCGTGTCTAAGGAAGACTGGAAGATTGTGAAATTTAATTTCTTTAATGTTTTATTTGCTCACAGAGCCTCCTCAACAGTAGCATGTTTCATCATAGTACTTAGTTCCAATGCATCATAACTGGCATCAGGTCTAATCTGACTGCACAACCAGTTCAACTGTCCAATCAAACTCCTTAATTGGTCTGTTTCTTCCTTGGATGCAAAGTCCTCTTTTTGTGAGGACCTGGCCCAATTTATTGGGTTGCGATTGACATTTTCTAGGTAGGATTGTTGTTTCAAGGTCAGTCTCAACTTATTTGGCATAATGGCTAACCCTATACATTTAAAGGCCTTGAAGCCTGACTTCCAACCTTAAATCCCTTCTTCATTTTATCTATCACCAATTGCTCAAATTCTGCAGAAACTCTCCAGAGGAAATCATCAATGTGCATCATAATGATGCCAGCTAGTTTCTCCTTTTTTTTTTCTTTATTCTTTCATGGGATGTGGGTGTCACTGGCAAGGTCAGCATTTGCTGCCCATCCCTAATTTCCCTTGAACTGCCTTTTCTAGGACATTTCAGAGTCAACCACATTGCTGGGGGTCTGAAGTCATATATAGGCCAGACCAGGTAAGGATGGCAGATTTCCTTCCCTAAAGGATATTAGTGAACCAGATGGGTTTTTATGACAATCAATGATAGTTTCATGGTCCCCATCACTGGGGCTTGCTTTATATTCCAGATTTATTAACTGAATTCAAATTCCACCAGCTGCTGTGGAGGGATTTGAACCCATGCCCCCAGATCATTAGCCTGGGTCTCTGGATTACTAGCCCAGTGACATTACCATTACACCACTATCTCCCCCCAATAGAACAGTGCTGGGTCTGCTTTTGGCTGAATACATCCTGTTTTCAGCAGGATGAACCCAACTGAGAAATACCACATCCCTAATGCATCATTCAATCCACAAACACATTTGCTCAATTTCCACAGTCTCCCTTCTATATCACCAGCTTCTTTAGGCGGTTTCAAAAATACTTCCCTTTGAAATTTCTTACCTTGCAAAAATGCAACTTTTATATCAATCGATTTACGTTCCCAGGAATATGTTGCTAGAAGAGAGAAGAAAATTTTCAAGCTCACTTTTCCTGCAGTGGAGAGTCCACTCTGACATCTTTATCACCAAGTCGCTCTTTGAAGCCACTAGTCTAGCCTTACATGTGCCATCAAGAAATACATTTTCTGTGCACATCCACCTGCGTGATAAGGCTAGCTGTCCTGTCTGGTATTTCAGTGTATACACCAAATCGTTTGCAACTCTTTTTGTTTGGCATCCTTTATCAACGTATCTTCTAATTTGTTAGTAGCCACTAAAACTTCATAAGGGCTTCTGTTCCCATGGCATTCCTAGCCTGTTTTATGGTCCTTGTTCTTGTTAAACTATGACCTCTACTTGCCCTCATTTCTCTTTCAGGGCTACTGCTACACAGTCTCTTCTTCGTACAATCAGAGTTCCTTTCGCAAGTCCGTGATCTTTTTCTACCAGGTCCAGTGTCAGAACTCACACTATGTTTTCTGGCCTTCCACATCTTTGCCTCATTTCGCCAATCCATGGATCTTACCCTCATCTGGCACATTCAGCCAATGTTTATATTTGCCAATGGATTTTCCTGCTCTCCCTATAATGGTGGCATCCCTTCATTCACTGGCTCCTTCTAGCATATATGTTGCTCTGGTGCCAGCTTTTGGTAGCTGTCCTTTGGGATAAATAGTCTTATCCTTTGCTTGAGTATCACTTTTTCCATATTCTGCCAGCTCTTTATCTGCCATAATCTGCTCCTTGTAATTATCCAACATATGTGAATGCTAGGTGCATGATGCTTCACCACTTTCTATTACTTGTTCAGATTCTGTAAATGTATAATCAGTGCTAATTAACTTTAAGGAATGTACCCTAACAGTTTGATGGCCAAGTTGTAAAATTACTGTTCTTTCAATACTGCCTATCAACATACTCAGGCCTTTGCACTCTTTCTGCCCTGCTTTATTGTAATATACCATGTGCCCTAGATTAAAATTTATTTCTGATGTCCTTACGAGATGTTGTAAGCCTCGCTGAAACGTCTTAGAACTTTCTCAGCCTTAAAAAATGCATTGCAGGGCATTGAGATGTCCAGATAAAATTGAACTAACTGTAGTCCCTTCCGAGGCTGGGGGATGATCTAATATCACCAAAGGTATTTCTGGGTTTCTTCCATAAACCAATTGATAGGGACTGTAGCCCCCAAACATTTGAAATGAATTCTTTGCATGGACTGCCCACACCAGGGCAGATGTCAATTTACAACTTGGCTAGTCAGATAAGATTTTGTGAAACATTTAACCAATTACTGTGTGAATTCTTTCACAAACCCCATTACAAAAGGGATGTTCATTATGGTGAAGTTCATATTTTCACACATAGTTTTAAACTTTTTGTTGGCAAATTCCCCCACATTATCAGTTAGGAATTTAGCTGGTGCTCCCAGTCCAGTTCCTATCCTTTTTTTCCATTATCTTGTCCACAATTGCTTTTTTGTCTTTACTATATATTACTGTCAACGGACTGAATCTAGCTGCCATGTATATGAAGTGTAAGAGAAAAATGTTTATGTCCTGTAGCCCACTACTACAACTTCAGTAATGGGAGACTCACTATGGGCAGTGATGGTTTCCTCCTATAATTTTTACATATATAGCATTTCTCACTGATCTCTTCTATAAGATTAGTATATTGATCATCCATTACCCCTGCATCCTTTAGCAGGGTTTTTAACCTATGACAATATGGATGGCCAAAATGCAGATGTAGTTTTAAAACAATTTGTCTTTTTCCCTTTCAGCTTCTACCCCCCAATGTCAATAACACTTCTTTAACATTTTGATTAGAGATTTTAGATCTTGTTAAGGGAATACAATAATGATCCAATTGTGTAAACTATAAATCTACAGATTTCCCAAATACAACTGCCTCATTATGTTCGATATCTAATTTCATTTGAGCTTTTCATAGATGGCTTACTCAACAGTAAGGATATTTCACTGAATACGCCTGTGCTAATTAAGTGGCTTATCCCAGCTATATTCCATGGAATTGCTACTCTTTTCAGTGACTTGAATGTGTTGTCATCCCTGAACCTGAAGCAAATAGTACTTTCATGTTTCTTAACCTTACTTCGGTCTTTACTATTTAGAGAATCCAGGTAACATTTTAACCAATCCAAGCCACATTCTGTGGATGTGCACCCACTGTCTAACACAGCACAAATGAATGAATCCACAACCACGACACCCAATACCAGACTAAAGCTTTTTGTGACCAGTACAATTCCTTCTGCCTAATCAATGGAATCATCTTCCACTTCCAAACCTTTCATGTTATGTCATTTCAAAAACGCTATTATTCCATTTCAGACAGTTTATCACAATGATATTTTGAGTCACATCTGAAACTCCTATTGACCATTCCTCAGTTATTCCTGGTGTTCAAGTACTGCTATAGTTACCCAATTCCTTTTGTCTGTTAGAGCTGCCAGAAGGGCTTCTATTCCTATTCCTTTTGTCTATGGTCCTTCTTTTGTATTGTCACTTGTGTCCTATATCTGAATGGCTGGAAATGCCACTAGCACTGAATCATCCATCTTTTGTGTTACCACTGAAGGTCCCATTTTTTGCATAAATGCGGCTGGAAATGAATGTTGCCCCAGGAATTTTTTTAAAGCTTCAGACATCTGTTCCAAAAGTGTATCTCTTTCTGAGAATATAACTCCTGTTAAGACCAGGAGCCTATCCATGTTCGATATTTTAGCACAGTCCAACAATTTGAAGGCAAGCACTGAATTAGGAATCTCCAAATAGAATTTCTGCAATCTTGTAGATAATCTGTTAAATTCCATGATATATTCTTCTATGAAATAACTGTCCATCTTTCTAAAATTATCACAGTCTGACCATGCCTTGTATGTATTTAATAGATCATCTTTCTTATAAATTTTGTCCATAAATTTTAAGAGGTTATTCAAACCTTCCTCAGTGTCCAATCAATGAGCCTCTAGCTATGAAAATACTTTGCACCAGATCCTGCTTCTGATGGAAAACAAAAGTACCAAGGCTATGCCTTGTTTTTGTTTGGTAAGGTTGTAATCTGTCTGCATATCTCCACTTCAATTTTCCATTGGTCATAATTTTAGCTTCAGAGAACACTGGGGAAAATCCTACCCTGATACTTATACCTGGTTTCAGCTATCCTTCTCCAGAGTAACTCTAATTACAACCTCCTGTCTGAAAAGAAATCTTTCCAATCTTCACTTTAGGCCTCCATCCTCTGCTATAATGTTATTAGGATCCAAGCCAATTGGTGAAGCAGAAACCAAGACACAAAGCTTTCCTTTGAAAGAGTTTACTGACTTATTTAGTTTCACACCTCTCCTCCCACACCCCCCAGTGTCTCAGTTGCCCTCTATTTATATGTGCTCAAAGATAATTGATACCCATCACCTGTTTCTCTCAACCTTAAAATGAAATTGGTATTAACAAACATTAACAATGTAATTGATAAGACATTAATAGAGAAGGCCATTGGGCCCATCGAGCCTGATCACCATTTGATAAGATCATGGCTGATTTGATTATGGCCTTAGCTCCACTTTCCTGCCTGTTCCCCCATAACCCTTAATGCTAATGTTGATCAAAAACCTGTCTAACTCAGCCTCGAATATGTTGAATGAATCAGCCTCCGCTGCACTCTGTGGAAGAGAATTCCAAAGACTAATGGCCGTCTGAGAGAAGAAATCCCTTCTCATCTCTGTCTTAAATGGGAAACCCCTTATTTTTTAAACTGTGTTCCCTAGTTTTAGATTCCACCATGAGATGAAACATATTCCCAGCATCTACCCTGATAAGCCCCTCAGAATCCTAAATATTTCAATAAGGTTACCTCTCATTCTAATGAACTCTAATGGGTAGAGATCCAACTTGCTCAACTTTTCCTCATTAGACAACTGCTTCATCCCAGGAATCAGCCTAGTGAACCTTCTCTGAACTGCTTCCAATGCAAGTATAATCTCTTTAAGTAAGGAAACCAAAACTATACACAATATTTCAGGTGCGGTCTCACCAATGCTCTGTACAGCTGTAGCAATACTTCCCTACTTGCACACTCACAGGAATGTGGGAGCAGGAGGAGGCCATTCAGCCCATTGAGTCTGCTCCACCATTCAACATGATCATGGCTGATCATCCACTTCAATGCCTTTTTCCCCAACTATCCCCATATCCCTTATATCATTGGTATTTAGAAATATGTCAATCTCTTCACTAAACATACTCAATGACTGAGCTTCCACAGTTCAAAGATTCATAATCCTCTGAGTAAAATAAATTCTCATCTTGGCCCTAAGTGGCTTCCACTTTTTTTGAAATTGTGTCCCTTGGTTCTAGACCCCCCAACCAATTTTAGCTGCAAACAACCTGTCTATCCCTTTAAGTATTTTGTAGGTTTCAATGAGATCATCTTCCATTCTTTGAAACTTTAAAGAATACAGGCTCAGTTTCCTCAATCTCTCTTCATAGGACACTCCCGCCAACTCAGGAACAAGTCTGGTGAACCTTCATGGCACACCCTCTATGGCAATAATATGCTTCCTAAGGTAAGGGGACCAAAACTACACACAGTACTCCAGGTGCAGTCTAACCAAGATTTTATAGAACTGAAGCAAGACTTCACTACCCCTGTACTCAAACCCTCTTGTGATAAAGGCTAACATATTATTAGGCTTCCTAATTACTTGCTGCACCTGCATGTTAACCTTCAATGACTTATTGATGAGGGTACCGTGTACATCTACACTTTCTAATCTCCCATCATTTAAGAAATACTCTGCACATCTGTTCCTCCCACCAAATTGGATAACTTCACATTTTTCCACATTATATTCTATCTGCCATGTTCTTGCCCACTCACCAAGTCTTTCCAAATCCGACTGAAGCTGCTTTGCATCTTCGTCACAACACACATTCCCACTGAGCTTTGTGTCATCGGCAAACTTAGAAATATTACATTTGGTCCCCACATTCAAATCATTGATATACATTGTGAACACTGGGGCCCAAGTACTGACCCTTGTGGTACCCCACTCATCACAGTCTGCCAATGTGAGAATGACCCATTTATTCCTACTCTGTTTTCTGCCTGTTAACCAATCCTTAACCCATGCCAGTATATTACCTCCTATCACATGTGCATTCATTTTGCTAACCACCTTCCTGTGGGGGACTTTATCAAAAACTTCTGAAAATCCAAGTGTACTACATCCACCAACTCCCCTTGTCAGGAAGATATAATAATTTTCATAATGTTGTTGGAATTAATTGAAAAGTGGGGTTTGTGTGTATGTGCTTGTGTGTGTGTGTGTGTGGGATAATTGAATTAAAAGCAGCCAGTCTGAAGGCTTTGATGTAGCAGAAGAGAAGCTAGGTTTGAAATGTTAAGTGGGAACATGGGGGAAGTTTTAGAATTTGAGGTGAAAAGGGAACATTTGCATTTTTAAATAAACCAGACTAGCTTGAATTCAAAAGAGGGAGTGAAATGTTACACCTAGCCAGGAGAAGTTAAGAAACAGTGGGGAGAATTTTCTCCACTTCAGGCGGGCTGGTCGGGAGTGGGCGTGGGCGGGCGCGGAGCCAATCGCTGCCCGTGATCGGCTGCACGCCGCCATTTTATGTGGGCGGGCCAACTAAGGCCCGCCCAGCATGACACGTGCCCAGTAGGGCTCAGTGCAACCTGTGTGGGCAGGGGGATGAGGGATAGTCGGGGCCTCTGCTCTTTCGTGCATGCATGTGAAAGAGTGCAGAAATCTCCCTGAGGCACGGAGCTGCCTCTGGGGGATTGAGGGCACTTATAAAGTTGGAAAAAAAAGAAAAAAGAAAATTATTCAGACATGTCCCCTCATGTGACAATGGGGCATGTGAGCTGGGGCATGTTTATGAATTTTCATAAACTTTTAAATTTAATTAACAAAACCTTCATGAAACCTCATCCCGCCCATGGATGAGCTCTCATGTAAAACACGAAGGCTGCTTGGGCTTTGCGTCTGCCCCCCGCCAGCCTTAAGTTTGGACAGGTAGCCCTGTCAATTTGTTTAATTGTTTGATTAATGGCTTTAACAGGCCTTTGAAAGTTCGGCGGGCGCGCAATCGACTCTGGTGCGCACCGGCCGAACGGAAGGTCGGACTGACGCACGGTGATGTTGGGATGCATGCCCGATGTCACCGTGCGTCATTTTACACGTCAGTGTGCGGGTTCAGCCCCCACACGCCAAAGAGAAAATTCTCCCCAGTGTGTTTATTTTTCCCAAAGGTTACTGGTAAAGTTGGTACTTTGATGGATTTTATTACTAGAGAGGTAAAAGTCCAAAGACATAGTGAAACAATGGGCAGGATCTTCCGGTCGGTGAGCAGGGTTGGGGGTGTGGGGGGTGGTGGGGCCTGCTCGCCAACATGTAAAATGACGCGGGATGATGTCGGGTGGAACTTCCGACCTCACCCCGCGTCGTTTCCATTTTCAGGTCGGCGGGGGCGCAGCCGAATCAGCTGTGCACCCGCCAACCTGTCAACGGCCAATTGAGGCCATTGAAAAAGTAATTAACATCAGTAATAAACCTGCCTGTCCAACCTTAAGGTTGTCGGATAGGCCGGGAGCCCTGGCGGGAATTAGAAAAAGCATCAAACCTCATCCACGGGCGGGATGAGGTTTCACGGGAGTATATAAATTTTTAATAAAGGTTATAATAAAAGTTATGGTCATGTCCCAGCTCATGTGACAGTGTCACATGGGGACATGTCAGGGAAATTTTTCTACCATTTGTATAACAATTTTTAATTTGGAGCCAATCTCCCTGAGGCAGCACTTAGCCTCAGGGAGATGAATGCACACCTTCGTGCGCATGTGTGAAGGAGCGCACTCTCCGCTGAGGGAATTCCCCCTCGCCCGCACAGGGAGCGCATAGCGTTTCCTGGTGGACATCATGCTGGGCGGGCCTTAATTGGCCCGCCCACATAAAATGGCGGCACGGCCCCAATTGGGGGCACCGATTGGAGGCGCGCCCACCTGCGCCCGCTCCTGCACTCCCCTCCACAATGGGGGGAAAATTTTTCCCAATGGGAATTTGCAATCAAAAAGGGAACATATATATAAAGGAGAGTGTATACACAGTACAGTAGAAAGGCTGTGTACAAGGGAAGGAATTCTAAGGTCTAACACAAGTGTGAAAAGCCTTCAGCATATAAGCCTCAAGCTGCTGTTTACAAGGAAATGAAGCTGAGAAAAAGTCATTTTGAATTTGGCTGTTCAGGGTGTTGTGCCTGGGTCTTTTAAAATCTACATGTTGCTTTAATGGAGGTGTATCTGGGGGTTAGATTAATTAGGGGACTTAGAAGTTATCATAGTAGTAATTTGTCGATCTATGAATGTACTTAGAACATTTCTTCTATTAATAAAGGTTTAATTTAGTTTTGTAAGAAACCTATGGTGGCCTTCTTTTTACTGAATTCAAAGCCCACGTCTCGAAATGAGTACATAGAAACACAGAAACTAGGAGCAGGAGTAGGCCATTCGGCCCTTCAAGCCTGCTCCGCCATTCATTATGATCATGGCTGATCATTCAACTCAATAGCCTGCTCCCACTTTCTCCCCATGCTCTTTGATCCCTTTCACCCCAAGAGCTATATCTAACTCCTTCTTGAAAACATGCAATGTTTTGGTCTCAACTACTTTCTGTGGTAGTGAATTCCACAGGCTCACCACTCTCTGGGTGAAGAAATTTCTCCTCATCTCAATCCTAAATGGTCTACCCCGTATCCTCAGACATCCTTCCTACATCTACCCTGTCTAGTCCTGTTAGAATTTTATAGGTTTCTATGAGATCCCCACTCATTCTTCTGAACTCCAGCGAATATAATCCTAACTGACTCAGTTTCTCCTCATATGTCAGTCCCGCCATCCCAGGAATCAGTCTGGTAAACCTTCGCTGCACTCCCTCTATAGCAAGAACATCCTTCCTCAGATAAGGAAACCAAAACTGCACACAATATTCCAGGTGTGGTCTCACCAAGGCCCTGTACAATTGCAGCAAGACATCCCTGTTCCTGTACTCAAATCCTCTGGCTATGAAGGCCAACGTACCATTTGCCTCCTTTACCGCCTGCTGCACCTGTATGCTTACCTTCAGCGACTGGTGCACGAGGACACTCAGGTCTTGTTCCACATTCCCCCTCTCAATTTATAGCCATTCAGATAATAATCTGCCTTCCTGTTTTTGCTACCAAAGTGGATAAGCTCACATTTATCCACATTATACTGCATCTGCCATGCATTTGCCCTCTCACTCAGCTTGTCCAAGTCACACTGAAGCATCTCTGCATCCTCCTCACAGCTCACCCTCCCACCCAGCTTTGTGTCATCTGCAAATTTACAAATTTACAGGTACAAATTGCAAATGGTTGTGGCAGTTGCTTTAAGTTTCCCTCTGAGATTTGGGCAGCTTGGTATTTTACCATCCATCTGCCATAACACCCTTTATCAACTCTGTTAGTAACAACCTCAAAAAGCTCCAACAGGATCGTCAAATATGATTTCCCATTCATAAATTCATGTTGACTATATCCAATCAGATCATTATTATCCAAGTGTCCATTTATTACACCCTTTATAATAGAGTCCAGCATTTTCCCTTCTACTGATACAAGGTGATCAGGTCTGTGTTTCCCTTTTTCTCTCTCCCTCCTTTCTTAAACAGTGGGGTGACATTTGCTACCTTTCAATCTGCAGGAACGATTCCAGAATATATAGAATTTTGGAAGATGATCACCAATGCATTCACTGTCTCCATAGCTACCTCTTTCAACACTTTGGGATGTAGAATATCAGGTTCTGGGGACTTATAAACCTTCTGTCCCATTAATTTCTCCAATACAATCTTCTTATGAATACTGATATCCTTCAATTCCTCATTCTCCATTGTTCCTTGGATCTCCAATTCTGGGGGATTTCTTGTACCTTTCTCAGTGAAGACAAACACAAAGTAATCATTTAGCTTCCCTGCCATCTCTCTATTCCCATCATATATTCTCCCGAACTAAAACAAAAATACCTGGAAAAACTCAGCAGGTCTGACAGCATCTGCAGAGAGGAACACAGTTAACGTTTCGAGTCCTTATGACTCTTCACTGGTTTGCTGTTTTCTAAAATCCTCCCAATCCACAGGTTTACTACTATTTCTGGCAACTTTATCGGCCTTTTCTTTTAATCTTATCCAATCCTTAACTTCCTTGTTAGCCACGGTTGACTAACTTTTCTTTTTTGGTTTTTGTGCTTTGAAGGAATGTATAGCTCCTGTAAACTATGAATTAGTTCTTTAAAGACTATCCATTGCCTATGTACCATCATACCTTGTAATGCATTTTTCCAATCCACCTTAGCCAATTTGCCTCTCTTACCCTCATAATTTCCTTTGTTCAAATTTAATACCCTGGCTTCATATTGAGCCACCTCACTTTCAAACATAATGTAAAATTCTATCATATTATGTTCACTCATCCCTAAAGGTTCTTTTACAACAAGATTATTAATTACCCCTTTTTTGTTACTTAAGACTGCTGACTAGTTGGTTCCTCAATGTACTCTCTAGAAAACCATCCCTAACACACTCCAGAAACTTGTCCTGCACAGCATTAGTGCTCATTAGGTTTATCCAGTCTACATGCAGATTGAAGTCACCCATGATTACTGTATTACTCATGTTACATGCTTCTCTAATCTCCTGATTCATGCTAATATATTACCCTTAACACCGCGAGGTCTTACCTTGTCCAGTAACCTTTGTGGTGGCACCTTATCGAACACCTTTGGAAATTTCACATTTTTTCCTTTCAAACATGACATTGAACTCAATCATGTTATGATTACTATTAGATAAGCGTTCATCCGCCAATAGGCCGTTAACTAAATATGGCTTATCGCTCATTACTAAATCTTATGTGGCCTGGCCCCTTGGTGGTTCTAAGACATATTGTTGCAGAGAATCATCTGGGATATCACAGAATCACAGGATTGTTACAGTGCAGGAGGAGGCCATTCAGGCCAATATGTCTGCACTGGATCTCCATATGTGCAATTCACCTAGTGCCATTTCCCTGCCTCCGTAACCCTGCATGTTCTTCCTTTTCAGATAACAGTCTAAATGTCTTGATTGAACCACACTTTCAGGCAATGCATTCCAGACTAACCACTCGCTGTATCAAAAAGTTTTTCTTCATGTCGCTTTTTGTTTCTTTTACCAATTACTTTAAATCTGTGCTCTCTCGTTCTCAATTCTTTCACAAGTGGGAGCAGTTTCTCCCGATCTACGCTTTCCTGGCCCTTCGTGATTTTGAATACTTCTATCAAATCTCCTTGCAACCTCCTATTCACCAAGGGGAGCAGTCCTAACTTCTCTAATCTATCTTCATAACTGAAGTCTTGAAGTGCCATAATCAAGGAATTCACTACTTTTCTAATATGAGTTAGTCTCCTTATCCCAATCTATAAGAATGTCAAAATATCCCATTAAAACAACTCTGCCTTTGCTACATGATGGCCTAATATCTGCTTTTATACAATTTACCACTTCACAGCTGCTATATAGAGCCCTAGACAGAATGCCTACTGCAGTCTTAAGTCCTTTTTTATTCCTTAATACTTCCCATAAAACCTCCATGCCAGCTTATCTCTTGTTATATCTCTTATTATAATTGAAGTGATTTCATCCTGAGTCAGGAAGGCTACCCATTCCCCTCTACCATTTTCTGATTTTTTCTTGTATACATTATAACCTGGTCTCCATCCAGAAAATGTCTAGTAATGGCTCCTATGTTATGCCCTCCAGTTTGAATTTGTGCCTATAATTCATTCAATTTGTCCCATATGCTGCATCTGTTTGAGTAAAGAATGTGTATTTGGGCCACACAACCTAGCCTGTCCTTCCACTCTAACATTTTACTCACAAGTTTCTTATTTCTCACTCCTGGTTTAATCACTTTACAACTTTCAGTCTCCCATTCACCTGTGGTCCAGAAAACAAAACTTCTGACAGTTATTCCATTCTCTTTGTTTCTTTTTGAACTACTATTTTGTACAAACTTTTCCACCTGAGTTCTTCACACCATTTACTAGCTTAAAGCCCTTGTGACTGTCCTTTTTACCCTTTCTAACAGGACCCTAATCCCAGTCTGGTTAAGGTGGAACCCAGCCAAGTGGTACAGTTCCTTTCTATCCCAATACTGGTGCCAGTGTCCCAAGACAAAAGCAAAATACTGCAAATGCTGGACATCTGAAATAAAAGCAGAAAATGCAGCAGGCCTGGAGGGCATCTGTGGAGAGAGAGACAGAGTTAATGGTAGAATCTTCCTGTAGTGTTGAAGATGTTGACGGCGAAACCAGAAGTGTGCAGCACCTCTGCTCGTAGGCAGGAAAAGCAGGATCATGTGGTGGCCAGCCAATTAGCTATTCCTGTGTGAGGAGCCAGCCAATTAGCTGTTCCTGTGTGAGGAGCCAGCCAATTAGCTATTCCTGTGTGAGGAGCCAGCCAATTAGCTGTTCCTGTGTGAGGAGCCAGCCAATTAGCTGTTCCCGTGTGAGGAGCCAGCCAATTAGCTGTTCCTGTGTGAGGAGCCAGCCAATTAGCTATTCCTGTGTGAGGAGCCAGCCAATTAGCTGTTCCTGTGTGAGGAGCCAGCCAATTAGCTGTTCCCGTGTGAGGAGCCAGCCAATCATGCGGTGGCATTGGACCAGAAGTTCATGCACCTGCCAATACCTAACAGTGTCAAAGGTCTGAGTGTCATATTCTCTCTCCCTAACAGCACTATGAGTGTACCTACACCACATGGACTGCAGCAGTTTAAGAAGGCAGCTCACTACCACCTTCTCAAGGGCAACTAGGGATGAGAAACAAATGCTGGCCCAGCCAGCGAAGTCCGCATCCAGTGAATGAATAAAAAAAAACATTTAAAGGGCACTCAGACAGGCATTCATTCCCTGCAAGCCAGCAGTATCAGTCTTATTGCCTGAGAGAAGTTTGTGAACAGAAACTGCTGCCACTCTTGGATCCCTGGAGCTGCTGCCACCTCTATCCACCTGTTGATCCAGGTTGCCTGCTGTCACCCTATACAAAAGTGGACAAATGTCCGAGTGCAGACAATGAGTGACCCCACAGTTCAGCGATGCCTCCCTGCAGGGTCTCCTCCAGGTTGTCTGGAATGGTGGGAAGTCCAGGGGTGTCAGTAGAAGGCCCCCCTCTTGTCCTGATCACTTTTTACCAATGGGGAGCCCTATACTTAACATCAGGCCCACCATGATCTCCACCCATCCCACGATGGAAACTCCATCCTTGTGGTTAACTGTAGAGAGCTCTTCTTATCTGTGGAAACTCGCACAGTGACCCTGGAACTGGAAGCCATAACCCTGTACCATCTCTCAATCACCTTCAACCTTCCCTCCATCACCCTCGACCCTCACTCTACCACTCTTGCCCTGTGTTCAGTGACTTTCAACCCACTTCTATCACCCTTGACCAGTTACCATTGACCCTCGATCTTGCCCAGGCACCATTGGCCAACCCCCTCAGCTGGAACTGCCCCCCTTACCCTTGACCTGCCATTCATCATTCTCAATCCCTCCTCTGTCATCCTTGGCTTTTCTCTATCACCCTCGACTCTCAAGACTTCACCATTGACCTTCCCTGTATAACCCTTGATATCCCCACAATCAAGCATGACCTACCATCTTTTAATATTGACCTTCCCTGTATAGTCCAGTTTTCTACCTCTGTTACCCATGAAATTTCTTAGGCCTGCCTCTTCCTCACTTGCCTGTCAGCAATTCCCCATTCCCCTTTCACTGCCTCCTCCTTCCATCCCTCTCTCCATCCTTCCCTCCTTCTCTCCCTCACTCAGCCATGCCCCATTCCCTTCTCAATTGCCACCATGATCTCAATCATCAATGTCTCCTCTCTAGCAGTTCAACAAAACTCCTCATACAAGAAAATGTCCAAATCCACCAGGAAGACTACCTCATCTGCTGCACGCCACATTTAAGCAGTTGTGAACCTGAAGGCAAGTGCTTCTCATTTCCTGATCACTTAATTTTAAAGGTACACTTAATTATGGTGAGGTTGCCTTTTAATGAGCATGAGTGACATGCTAATGTATCAAAAAGATATTCCCGATGCTTGCCATTGGGAAGCATGATCTGTCCTCAATCTGCCACCAACTTAATACTGAGGTTTTATTCCACCATTGGGAAGCTGACTTTTTGACTCCTGCTCAATTAAGTACCCTCGTTTGCTTAATTTCCCACTTCCAGGATCTTCACAAGATCCCACTCAATGTTTCACATTTTTGACCTTTCATCAGAACTAAGAAAAGTTAGAAATGTAATAGGTTTTCAGCAAGTGAAGGGGGAGCAGGGAGAGGACAATGGAAGAGGAAGAAAAAGGAAAGGCCTATGATAGGGTGGAGAATAGATAGAATGGCAAAGGTTTCATGGTGCAAGGCCAAAGGAAGTAGTAATGGAACAAGTAACACAACAAAAGATGTGTCTAAATGAGGTATGAATGCCAGGATAGCAGCTGTCCGACTGTAAATTAAAGGGATTGAGAAATAAACACAAAGAAGAAACACAACCAGCAAAAAAAAAACTGGGGGCAGCTGTAATGACTTAAAATTGTTGAATTCAACGTTGCAACGAAGGCTGCATAGAACCCTGTCAAAAGATGCAATGAGGTTCCTCAAGCATGCATTGAGCTTCATTGGAACACTGCAGCAGGCTGAGGACAGCGAGGTCAGAGTGGGAGCAAGGTGGAGAATTGAAATGACAGGTGACTGGAAGCTTGGGGTTATGTTTACGGACTGAATGGAGGTCTTGTGTAAAGCGCTCACCTAGTTTGCATTTGGTGTCCCAAATGTAGAGAAGACTACATTGTGAACAGCGAATACAGTGCACTAAACTGAAAGAAATACAAGTAAATTGCTGTTTCACTTAGATCAAGCAGTTGCAGCCTTGGACAGTGAGAAGGAAGGAAGTGAAAAGGCAGGTGCTGTATCTTTGGTGCTTTGCATAAAAACATATTGTAGGAAAGGGAGGGGCAATTGGGGGTGTCTGAAGAGTGGACCAGGTTGTCGCAGAGGGAACTCACCTATGTCCCCCACCTCAATGAATTTTCAGCTCAGCACAAGGCTGAGCTCTTCTTCCTTTGCTTTCACCTCTATGTCCACTTCTTTGGTCAGGAATCTTCCTCCTGCTCAGTGGACCGTTTTACCCTTCTCCAATATTTTGTCTCCATATTGACCTCTCCCTCTGACTTATTACCCTTTTTTGATCTTTTCATTGAGAACTGACAGATGGCATTTGCTATCTCAATTTCTCCACTCCCCTCACTTACTCTAATCTATCTCCCTCTGAACTTGCAGCAGTGCATTGTCCCAGGTCCAACCCTAACAGCATCATCAAACCTGCTGACAAGCGAGATGCCATCATTGTTTGGCATACTGGCAACTATTACCTGAAGCTGAACGCCAACTCTCAGACTTCTTCCTATCTCCCCCTGACCCCACTACCGGCCTTATCTCCTCTGGAAATCTTCCCCCCAAGGTCTCCAACGTTATTGTCCCCAAACACCATACAGCGTCATAGTCCCCAAACACCATACAGCGTCATAGTCCCCAAACACCATACAACGTCATAGTCCCCAAACACCATACAGCGTCATAGTCCCCAAACACCATACAGCGTCATAGTCCCCAAACACCATACAGCGTCATTGTCCCCAAACACCATACAACCTGCTTCCACTTCCTTCCCAAAATTCACAAACAGGATGGCATGGTAGGCCCATTGTTTAAGTCTGGTCCTACCCCAGTGAACTTATTTGTTCCTATCTTGACTCTATTTTCTCTCCCCTTGTACAGTCTCTTCTTACCTACATCTGTAACTCTTCTGATGCCCCCTGTCACTTCAATAGTTTCCAGCTTCCTAGTCCTAATGGTCTCCTCTTCACCATGGATGACAATCCTGCTCCATCTCCACTTCCCACTCGGACAGTCAGAGAGCTAACTGTTTCTTCCTTGAATGGAGGCCCAACCAGTCCCCATGCACCACCACCCTCATCTGCCTGGCTGAACTTGTTCTCACATTGAACAATTTCTCTGTCGCTTGCCATTCACTTCCTTCAAATAAAAGGTGTTGCCATGGCTACTTGCATGGTCCACGCTATGCCCAACGTTTTGTGGGATATGTGGACAAATCCTTGTTCCAGTCTTACTCAGGTTCCCTCCCTCTTTTCTTGGTACATTGATGACTGTATTGGTGTTACTTCCTGCTCCTTTTTTTATATTCTTGCATGGGATGGGTGTGTCACTGGCAAGTCCAGCATTTGCTGCCTATTCCTAATTGTCCTTGGGAGGGTGGTGGTGAGCCACCTTCTTGAACCGCTGCAGTCCTTCGACTTTTCTGTAGTGGTTTGGTACAATTGAATGGCTTGCTAGGCCATTTCAGAGGGCAGTTAAGTATCAACCACATTTCTGTGGATCTGAAGTCACATATAGGTCAGACCAGGTAGAGACCACAGATTTCTTTCCTTAAGGGGCATTGGTGAATCAGATGGGATTTTACAACAAATTGATGATAGTTTCATGACACCATTACTAAGTGTAGTTTTCAATTTCTGGTTTTATTAACAAATTCAATTTATTAATAAATTCTATTTAAATTCCACCAGCTGCTGTGGTATTTAAATCTGTGTCCACAGAGCATTTGCCTGGGCCTCTAGATTACTACAATAGTAACATTACCAATACACCACTGTCTCCATTACTGTCTTCTCCTGTCCTGAATTGGAAAATTTCATTGACTTTGCTTCCAATTTCCACCCTTATTTCACTTTCACATGGTCTATCTCTGACTTTTTTCCCTTCCCTTCCCTGATTTCTCTGTCTCCATGTCTGAGGATAGCCTATCAACCAACATTGGGTAGAAACGCATTGATTCCCACACCTACTTTGATGACACGTTCTCACACACTGCTTTCTGTGAGGGATCTATTCCATTCACCCAGTTTCTCTCTCTCCATGCATCTATTTGGACAATATAACCTGCCATACTAACACTTCTGATGTGTCCCCCTTTTTCCTCAACCAAGGATTCACTCCCTCCACTTCACCCTCCCCACACTCCCCACCATGGTTGACAGAGCCCTCAACCATGCTGGTTCTCTTTCATGCATGTTTGCTCTGGCCTCTTCCCCTCTCTCCTAAAACAACACTAGGGGTTCCCCTTCCACCCCACCAGTGTCCATATACAATGGATCAGCCTCTGCCATTTCTGCCACCCCAAGTGTGACACCACCACCAATCACATCTTCTCCCTCTCCCCTTTCAGCATCCCAAAGGGACTGTTCTTTCCAGGACGCCCTGGTCCACTCCTCAGACACCCCAAACACTCAATCCCTTGCCTAACTTTCTAAGCAAGTGCAGGAGATGCAAGAGCTGCCATTTTACCTCATCCTTGCTCACATACATGGCCCCAAGCATTGCTTCCAAATTTTCACTTGATTTGCAGTGATTTTCACAGTGACTAGCTTGTACTTTATTCAATTTAATATACTGTGTTTGATGCACAACGTGGTCTTCTCTACATTGCAGAGATCAATTGCAGGCTGGGAGACCATTTTACAGATTACCTCCATTCAACCCACAAGTGTGATCCTGAGTTTCCTGCTGCCATTCGTTTCAATTCTCCACCTAGTTCCTTGTCTGCTCTTTCTGAACTCCACCTGCTAAGCTTTTCCAATGCAGCACAATACAAAGGGAAAGAGCAGCATGTCATCTTCCTGCTGTGCACTTTACAATCTTCTAGACTTAACATTGAGTCCAACAGTTTTAGATCCTAACCTCTGCCCTCATTTTGTTTTGTGTTTTTATGTACTGGCTCTTTTTTCACTCCTTTTTTTGTTAATCCCTTACTTTGTGTTCGGACACCTGCTATCCTGTCAATAACCCTGCATCTTGACAGATCTTTTTATTTCCACTCCCTTTGGCCTTGTACCATGAAACTGTTTGTCATTTAATCATTCTTGTCCTCCACCCTATCACAGACCTTCTCTTTTGTTCTTCTTCCCTTCTCCCCTTCTCTCACTTGCTGAAAACCTATTACATTTCTAACTTTTCTCACTTCTAATGAAAGTTCACAGACCTAAAAAATTAACTTTGTTCTCTCCCCACAAATGTGGACAGACCTGCTGAATGTTTCCAGCATTTTCTATTTTTATCCCAGTGTCCTATGAAATGGAACCCATCTTTCACATACCACTCTTATAGCCACATGTTCACCTCCCTAACCTGTTTATCCTTACACCAATTGCACATTGCTCACTAACAATGCAGAGTTAATAGGCAGAATTTTCCCTGAATTGCACTAAGTGCGGTGGAGGGTGTGAAAAGCAAAGTCTTCACCGCCAGCTGCATTGGCGGGTTTTTGGACTGTATTGTCCCATTCCCAACGCATCCCGCCTCATTAATAATGCATGCACGGGAAACATATCAGATCGCTGGTGGGCGACCTCAGATTTTCCTGCCCCCTCAGTACTTCTGCAGTCTGGGCACCATATTTATAGCGCACCAGAGCTCAGCCTACTTCATGCCTACAGACCAGAACTGCTCCAGTCAACAGGTGGCCCTGAAAGCCAGGAAGACAAGGGCCCCCCAAATATAGTGACACCTCACTGGAGCACCTTTTGGATGCTGTTCAGGCCTGCTGCGATTTCCTCTATCCCTGCTCTGGCTGGAGTCCCACCAGCGTCACCAATCTGGCCTGGGAGGCAGTGGTAGTGGTGGTCAGCATCAAAGGAGCACAGGGGAGGTCAGCCACCCAGTGCAGGAAGAGGATGAATGATCTCATCCGTTCCACCATCTCATCCCAAACCCATCACACATCCACAGGGATCTCACACCTCAATGGACAATACCACTAACTCTAACACACACCCTTTCATCTCCATCAGGTCATATCCTCTGGAGCTTGGGTCCTCATCAAGTCCATGGCTCTGCTCACCACAGGAGAACATTCCATGTATCCTTATCATCTTCTGTGACATGTGTCCTGCTCACACTCTCACCATCTGTTTGGATGCAGGAGAAGCTGGCTCACAAGAGGAGGGAGCTCTGCCAAGCATCGGATGCCCTAGGCTAGCCAGTCCCTCAGCTCCAACCAAGAGGACACCTCCTCCATTGAAGAGCTGGAAATAAGCAGCCTGGAAGACCTGTCACAGCGCTTACCCTCACCCTCCACCAGCACAACTCGGTGGGACCTAGATGTATAGCAGGTTTGGATTCACAATCTGGTGGTCACCGAATGGACACGTGGCCACAACAGATGGAAGCAGGTTCAGCTGAGCTCCCCGGCACTCGGAGGACTGCTGGGGAAGAAGCATCTGTGAGGTCCGAGTCAGATGACGAGCCTCTGGGTTCGGCCTTCCAACTCATTGTGGAGAGTCAGTGAAAGGCAGGGAACATCACGCAGAGCTGTTGGAAGCCCTCAACAGAGTGGCACATGAGCTGGAGGAGTGCGTCCACCTGCTCTCTAATGAAGTGGTGCCCACATGTGCGCACATGGAGTTCTCTGTGGGGAGGATGGCAGACGCCATGGAGACCCTGGTCCAGCAGAACACGGAGCTGCACGCAGACCTGCACTCTATCACGGTAACCATGGGTGAGTTCTTGGTGTGGCAAAGCGAGAAGGAAACAGGGCACCTCGACATCCCACCAGGAACTTCCTTCCCCTCAAGGAATCAGACTGGGACCCTTCAGCACCCAAAGGGAGGAGGAGCAGCAGCTGGACACCCCTGGGTCATCCACTCAGGAATCCCAGAGGCTGTCCTCTCCCTCTGAGACCCCTTTGCCTGTGACCCCCTCAATCTCATCCTCTGTCACTGCAGAGGGAGCAGGTGGCCCACAGGAGGACAGCCAAAGCAAGCTGGGGCTTTAAAGCCTTTGGGTTTCCAGAGGACGTACGCCAAAGTCACCTTTGATTTGTGCGATATGATAGTCGTTAAGTTTATGGTAAGCTTCCACATCCTTTCCCTTCCCCCAGTCACCCATGTCCTTTCCCCAATCACAGTGGATCAGCCCCGCCATCACCTTCCAGCTCCCCACCATTGCCCTATAGCCCCAACCCTTCTTCTTCAGGAATGTCCCAGTGAACTTGCACATTCCTTACTTTCGTGAAAATTCCACCCCCTCCACATTGACCTCCCCGATCTCCTCCTTCCCATCCCCAGGATTCGTGTTTGTCTCTGTGTCCCCACCAGCCACCCTTGCCGCCCTTACTACCAGTACCGACACACCCTCACCACCCCCCACCCTCCTGGTTCCCTCTGCCCCCTCTCACACTCACCATTCCATCCTACCACGCCCACCCTGAGTTCGCTCCCCAGGAGGCTCACATTGGCTCCCCAGACCCCTCCCTTGCACGTTCACCTGGACATTCCACACGCCTCGGTACACCTTCCTCCCCCCCTTACAACTTCCTCCTCCCTTACACATCCCCCTCCATATATATTCCCCCATTGAACCTTCTCCCCTCTGAACATATTCCTCCCCCCTTACACCTTCCTCCTCCCTTACACCATCTCCCCTCCATACACCTTCCTCCCTCTATTCACCTTCTTCCCTCCGTACACCTTCCTCCCTCCATCCACGTTCCTCCCTTTGTACACCTTCTCCTCCATACACCTTCCTCCCCCCTTACACCATTCTCTCAATTACAACTTCCTCCCCCTTATACCTTCACACCCCCTCAACTTGCCCCCCAACATTTTTCCCCCCTTCCCAACTTCAGCCCCTCCTCCCTAACACCTTCATCACCCCTCCTCCACCAACCTCACCCACGCCCAGTACACCTTCCTCTCCCATTCACACCCAGACCTTCCTGCTTCACCGTTCATCCAGACCTACCCATGGGAAGATGGTGCAAACCCATGGCAAACTCCCTGGAAGATGGTGCATGCCCATGGCAAAGTCCTTGAAGTCCTGAAGCAGGCCCAAAGCATCAGCGAAGTCCATGAAGATCCAAAGCCTTAACGAAGTCGAAACAGCTGGGTGGAGACCTCCTAGCTTCAGAGAGCTGCTTTGTTTCGGAGCCACGTGTATGAGGATCCACCCAATATGTGGTGCGTGTGTTCCTCCAGGGTCCGGAAGCTGTAGGCTTCCAACATCTTCTTCTCCTCGGATGTCCGTGATCTGAGCAAGGCCCTAAAGGTAAGTTCCAACTTTTGCATGTCACACTTGTCCAGACGTGTTCTGGACCAGGTATAATGGTAAATTGGGTGTGGGGGAATGAATCTGGTCAGTCCTTACTTTGCATCCCATTAGTGGGATGTAAATCGATTTCCCGCCTCCAGCGGGATTCCCAAATGGCCATGACTGAAACCATCAGATGATCCCGCTGTGATTTCACCTCGGTATGAAACCAATTTCTGTCCCTCCTGCTGAATTTTCCCCACCAGCCGTGATGCCCACCATAAATGGGAGCATAAAATCCCAGCCAAACACTCTTGAGGTCCTGTTGCCTACTCTTTCCTACATTGTTGGTCCCAGCATGGAGCACAACAACTGGATCCTTCTCCTCCATCTCCAACATCAATCAGTCATTCAATCATTTATTCATCCATTCAGTCAGTAACTCATTCATTCATTCAATCATTGAATGACTAATTCAGTAATTCAGCCATTTATACATCTATTCAAAATTCAGTAATTCAATCATTCAATCAGCCAGTGAGTCAATCATTCGATCATTGATTCATTCAGTGATTCTTCCATTCAGCTTGTCATTCAATCATTTAACCATTCTGACATTTTAAAGTTCATTCGGCTGTTCATTTAATTACGGGTTTATTCAATCATTCAATCAATCATTGATTAAATCATTCAAAAAGTTATTTCATTATTTATTTTTTCAGTCACTCACTTATTCACTCAGCTGATCATTCATTAACTCACCCATTCATTCATTCAGTCAATCTTTCATGAATTCATTCATCCATTAATTTACTGATTCATTCATTTAATAATTCAGTCATTCATTCATTCCTTCCTTCCTTCATTCATTCAATCATTCACTTATTTAATCATTCATTAATTCAATAATTTATTTGTTCATTCAGTCATTCAATCTGTCAGTCATTCAGGGATTTTGACATTAATTAATTAATTAATTCAGTCATTCAGACACATTCTGACAGTCATCTAATCATTCAGTCAACCCTCCATTAAGTTATTCATGTAGGCAGTTGTTTGATAATTGAGTAGCTCTTAGGAATATAGGAACATAGGCTAATTAGCCCCTCATACAGGTCTCACCATTCAGTGAGATCATGGATAATTTGTGATCTAACTATGTATATCCCTTAATATCTCTGGATAACAAAATAATCTTATCAATCTCAGATTGAAATTTTACAATTGATCTAGCATCAATTACCATTAATGGAAGTGAATTCCGAATTTCGACCACTCTTTGTGTGCAGAAGTATATGTGAATTTCACTCCTGAAAGATTTGGCTCAATTTGGCTCAAGAGAATAACTAGGGAAAGAGTCGGGCCAATTAGGGACCATAGAGGTAATCTGTGTGTGGACCGGAAGAAGTGGGTACAGTCCTCGATGAATACTTTGCGTCAGTCTTCACAATGGAAAAGGACGACGCAGATATAGACATCGGGGTGGGGGACTGTGAAATATTAGAGGAAATTAACACAGAGAGAGAGGAGGTACTAGCGGGTTTAGCGGCCTTAAAAGTGCATAAATCCACAGGCCCGGATGAGCTGCATCCCAGGCTGTTGAGGGAGGCGAGGGAAGAGATATCAGGGGCCCTGGCAGTAACTTTCAAACCTTCTCTGGCCACAGGTGAGGTGCCAGAGGACTGGAGGACTGCTAACTTTGTCCCATTGTTAAAAAAGTGAGGAAGGGATAGACCAGGAAATTGCAGGTCAGTCAGTTGAACCTTGGTGGTGGGGAAGTTGCTAGAAAGAATTCTGAGGGACAGAATTTATCTGCACCTTGGAGAGACATGGATTAATCAGGTATAGTCAGCATGGATTTGTTAAAGGAAGGTTGTATTTGACAAATTTGATCGAATTTTTTGAGGAGGTAACTAGGAGTGTTGGTGAGGGTAATGCATTTGATGTGGTCTACATGGACTTTAGCAAGGATTTTGGTTAGGGTCCTCATGGCAGACTAGTCAAGAAAGTAAGAGCTCATGGGATCCAAAGCAAAGTGGCACGCTGGATCCAAATTTGGCTGAGAGGCAGGAAGCAGAGGGTGATGGTAGAGGGATGTTTCTGTGACTGGACGTGTTTCCAGTGGGGTTCCACAGGTTTCGATGCTGGGGCCCTTGCTGTTTGTGGTGTACATAAATGATTTGGAATTAAATGTAGGGGGTATGATCAAGAAGTTCGCGGATGACATGAAAATTGGTAGGGTGGTAAATAGTGAGGAGGATAGCTGTAAACTGCAGGAGGATATATGGGGTACTTGCCTTTATTAGCTGAGGCATAGAATACAAGAGCAGGGAGGTTATGCTGGAACTGTATAAAATGATGGTTAGGCCACAACTGGAGCATTGCGTGCAGTTCTGGTCATCACATTATATGGAGAGGGTGCAGAGGAGATTTACCAGGATGCTGCCTGGGCTGGAGGGTCTGAGCTATGAGAAAAGAATGGATGGGCTGGGGTTGTTTTCCTTGGAGCAGCGAAGGTGGAGAGGGGACCTGATAGAGGTGCATAAAATTGAGGGGCATAGTTAGGGTGGATAGCAAGGCACTTTTTCCATTAGTGGAGGGATCAATAACTAGGGGGCATAGATTTAAGGTAAGAGGTAGAAGGCTAAGAGGGGAGTTGAGGAGAAATCTTTTCACCCAGAGGGTGGTGGGAGTCTGGAACTCACTGCCTGAAAGGGTGGTTGAGTCAGAAACTCTCATAACATTTAAGAAATATTTAGATATTCACTTGCATTGCCATAGCCTCCAGGGCTATGGGCCAAGTGCTGGAAAATGGGATTAGTGTAATCAGATCTTTGTTGGCCTGTATGGACATGATGGGCCGAATGGCTTCCTTCTGTGCTGTAAACATCTGTAATTTTAGAAAGTATGCTCCCAGAAGTAGACTTGCCAGCCAGTGGAAATAATTCCTTTCAATCTGTACCATCTGTTCCCATAAATACCCTAAAAAATCAAAAAATCACCCCATGACCCTCTAAATTCAAGGAAATGCAATCTTAGTTTGTGTAATCTCTCACTGCAATTTAAACCTTGGAGGCTAGGTCTATGTGGTACTCTCACTAAGGACAATGTATCATTCATAAATTGTGGTGTGCAGAGCTGCTCACAGTAATCCAGATGTGATCTAACCAGGGTTTTGTAGAACTGAAATATGACTTTCACACCCTTATATTCTATTTCCCTATTTATTATTATTTTTATTTGATTATTTAACTAACATCTGGGGCTTGTGCCAAAATAGGGAGAGCTGTCCCATAGATTAGTCAAACAACAGCCTGACAGTCATACTCATTGAATTGTACCTTACAGACAATGTCCTAGACATCGCCTTCGTCATCCTTGGGTATGTCCTGATCCACCGGCAGGACAGACCCACCAGAAATGCCAGCACTGTGATATGCAGTTGGGAAGGAGTTGCCCTGGGAGTCCTCAATATTGACTCTGGACCCCATGAATTCTCGTGACATCAGGCCAAACATGGGCAAGGAAACCTCCTGTTGATTACACCTATCACCTTCACCCCATCAGCTGATGAGTCAGTACTCCACCATGTTGAACACCAGTTGGAAGAATCACTGAGGATGGATTGAATTTTTTGAGGAGGTGACCAGGTGTGTAGATGAGGGTAGTGTAGTTGATGAAGTTTATATGGATTTCAGCAAAGCCTTTGACAAGGTTTCACATGGGAGACTTATAATGAAGGCAACTGCACATGGGATACAGCGTAATTTGATATGGTGGATTCAAAATTGGCTTAGTTGTAGGAGACAGAGGGTGATGACAGAAGGATGCTTTAGTGACTGGAAGCCAGTGTCCAGTGGCGTACCACAGGGATCTGTGCTCGGTCCCCTATTATTTGTCATTTATATAAACGACATAGGTGACTATGTGGGGGTAGGATTAGTAAGTTTGTGGATGACACAAAGATTGGCCGGGTGGTTAACAGTGAGGCTGAGTGTCTTGGGCTACAGGAAGATAGAGACGGGATGGTCAAGTGGGCAGATAAGTGGCAGATGGAATTTAACCCTGAAAAGTGTGAGGTGATATACTTTGGAAGGAGTAATTTGACAAGGAAGTATTCAATAACCGGCATGACACTAGGAGGTTCTGAGGAACAAAGGGACCTTGGTGTGTGTGTCCATAGATTTCTGAAGGCAGAGGAGGGTAGCAGTGGAAGGGTGCTTTTCTGAATGGAGAGCTGTGACTAGTGGAGTTCCGCAGGGATCAGTGCTGGGACCTTTGCTGTTTGTAGTATACATAAATGATTTGGAGGAAAATGTAACTGCGCTAATTAGTAAGTTTGCAGATGACACTAAGGTTGGAGGAGTTGCAGATAGTGAAGAGGATTGTCAAAGGATACAACAGGATATAGATCGGTTGGAGACTTGGGTGGAGAATTGGCAGGTGGAGTTTAATCCGGACAAATGCGAGGTAATGCATTTTGGAAGGTCTAATACAGGCAGGAATTATACAGTAAATGGCAGAACCCTAAAGTGCATCGACGGGCAGAGGGATCTGGGTGTACAGGTCCACAGGTCACTGAAAGTGGCAACGCAGGTGGATAAAGTAGTCAGGAAGGCATATGGCATGCTTGCCTTCATTGGCAGGGGTATTGAGTATAAAAGCTGGGAAGTCATGCTGCAGCTGTATAGAACCTTGGTTAGGCCACATTTGGAATATTGCATGCAATTCTGGTCACCACATTACCAGAAGGATATGGAGGCGTTGCAGAGGATGCAGAGGAGGTTTACCAGGATGCTGCCTGGTTTGGAGGTTATTAGCTATGAGGAGAGGTTGGAAAAACTCGGATTGTTCTCACCAGAGTCTCGGAGATTGAGGGGCGACTTGATAGAAGTTTACAAAATTATGAGTGGCATGGACAGAGTAGATAGTCAGAAACTTTTTCCCAGGATGGAAGAGTCAATTACTAGGGGACATAGATTTAAGGTGAGAGGAGAAAACTATAGAGGAGATATGCGGGGCAAGTTTTTTACACAGAGGGTAGTGAGTGTCCGGAATTCGCTGCCAGAGGAGGTGGTGGAAGCAGGTACGATAGTGGTGTTTAAGAGGCAGCTTGACAAATACATGAACAGGATGGGAATAGAGGGATTCGGACCCTGGAAGTGCAAAATGTTTTAGTTTGACAGGCAATATGATTGGCGCAGGCTTGGAGGGCCGAAGGGCCTGTTCCTGTGCTGTACTTTTCTTTGTTCTTTGTTCTCTTTGTTAGTGGGGTGGTGTAAAAGGCATATGGGACACTTGCCTTTATCAATCGAGGCATAGATTACAAAAGTAGGGAGGTCATGTTGGAGTTGTATAGAACCTTGGTGAGGCCACAGCTGGAGTACTGTGTGCAGTTCTGGTTGCCACATTATAGGAAGGATGTGATTCCACTGGAGGGGGTGCAGAGAAGATTCACCAGGATGTTGCCTGGGATGAAACAGTTAAGTTATGAAGAGAGGTTGGATAGACTTGGGTTGTTTTCGTTGGAGCAGAGAAGACTGAGGGGCGACCTGATCGACGTGTACAAGATTATGAGGGGTATGGACAGGGTGGATAGGGAGCAGCTGTTCCCCTTAGTTGAAGGGTCAGTCACAAGGGGGCATAAGTTCAAGGTGAGGGGCAGGAGGTTTAGGGGGGATGTGAGGAAAAACTTTTTTACCCAGAGGGTGGTGACGGCCTGGAATGCACTGCCTGGGAGGGTGATGGACGCGGGTTGCTTCATATCCTTTAAAAAGTACCTGGATGAGCACTTGGCACGTCATAACATTCAAGGCTATGGGCCAAGTGCTGGTAAATGGGATTAGATAGGTAGGTCAGGTGTTTCTCACATGTCGGTGCAGACTCGATGGGCCGAAAAGCCTCTTCTGCACTGTGATTCTGTGAAAGGGCACAGAATTTACATTGATTGTGAGAATTCAATGTCCATCACCAAGAGTGGCTTGGTAGTACCACTATTGACTGAGTTGGCCAAGTCCTTAAGGACATATCTGTGTGATGAACACTTCAATCACAGAAAGTGGTTCATCTTCAAATACTGAGGACATTCTGGGAGAGTTTGCGTTTTAAAAGACATGTTCCTTGAACAGTTAATGCAAGAACTCCGATTGTTCTTCTTGGAAGAGACATCCATTTACAAGAAAAGGTAATTAAGCAGTTGTAAAGAAGCTGGAAAACTCTTGACCCTGGTGGACTGTGTACAAAGAACTCACTTGGTAACTTATGGCCCTGGAAAATAAAAACATGACTGGAACTGTGTTTAAAAGTTGGTTTTGATTTTGCTTTGACAAGAAGAAAGACCAACTGCTTATGAAGGAAGACAGCAGCCTTTTTACAGTCCAGGGCCAGCCCACAGCCGGAATTGACATAAGATGCTTCTAAGTTGCTCTATGTCCTGGAATTGAATACTGCAAGTATTCTTCGAGCCACAGTGTGAGAGTCATCAATTGTTACACAGAGCAGCGCTGAGAGACCAACAGTATAACCCGGACTCCATTTCAAGGACTCCATCATCTTTCCTTTTCCTTTGAACGATTGACTTTTAACCTTTGGCAGAATTCCTCTATTTTTCTGGTGTGTGTGTGTGTGAGACTTAGGGCAGCTTGAAAGAGTAATTAGCATACTTTCATATTTCATACTGTATGTTAATAAGTTTTGCCTTTCTATTGACAAGACTGGTTTTATAATAAACTTATAAGTTTGTTGTTTATTGAAAGAAGCCTGGTTAAAATCTCTTTTATTCTATATTTAATAAAAGTATTAAAGGTAAAAATTGGCCATTTTGGTGAGTGAATCAAACTTTAAACTAATGGTGGGGCCTGTGGAGCAGTGGGGCTAGTCAAACTGCTTACTCCTCCCATCTCTGATATAACATCTGCTAGATTGGGCCTACGGCAGGTGGTGGGGGACCCAAGAGGAGGAAAAACCTACTTGACCTCGTCCTCATCAATCTACCTGCTGCAAATGCATCTGTCCATTACAGTATTGGTGGGAGTGACCACCGCACAGTCTTTGTGGAGACAAAGTCCCATTTTCACATTGAGGATTCCTTCCATCGTGCTATGTGGCACTACCATCGTGCCAAATGGAATGGATTTAGAACAGATCTAGCAAGTCAAAACTGCAATATCGATGAGGCACTCTGGGCCATCAGCAGCAGCAGAATTGTATTCAACCACAATCTGTAAACTCATGGCCCAGCATACCCCTCACCTTACCATTACCATCAAACCGAGAGATCAAACTTGTTTCAATGAAGAGTGCAGGAGGCCATGCCAGGAGCAGCATCTGGCATATCTAAAAATGAGGTGTCAATCTGGTGAAGCTTCAACATAGGACTACTTGCATACCAAACAGTAGAAGCAGCATGCGATGGGAATGGATAAGTGATCCCACAACCAGTGGATCAGATCAAAGCTCTGCAGTCCAGCCACATCCAGTCATGAATGGTGTACGAACAATTAAACAACTAACCGGACTGTACACAAAATATCCACATTCTCAATGATGGAGCTCAGCACGTTAGCGCAAAAGGTAAGGCTGAAGCATTTGCAACTATTTTCAGCAAGAAATGCCGGGTGGATTATCCATCTCAGCCTCCTCCCGAGGTCCCCAACATCATAGGTGCCAGTCTTCAGCCAATTTGATTCACTCTACATGATATCAAGAGACAGCGGAAGGCACTGGATACTGCAAATACTATGGGCCCTGACAACATTCCAGCAATGGTACTGAAGAGTTGTGCTCCAGAACTAGTTGCATTCCTAGCCAAGCTGTTCCAGTGGAGCTACAACTCTGACATCTACCCAGCAATGTGGAAAATTTCCCAAACTGTCCACAAAAAGCAGGACAAATCCAACCTGGCCAATTACTGCCCCAACAGTCTATTTTCCATCATTAGCAAAGTGATGGAAGTTGGAGTCAACAGTGCTACCAAGCAGTAAATATGCAGCAATAACCTGCTCACTGATGTTCACTTTGGTTTCTGTCAGGGGTACTTAGAGCTAAAGAAAAGTTACAGCACAGAAAGAGGCCATTCAGCCCATCATGTCGGTGCTGGCCAGAAAAAGATAAAAAAGAAACTAGCCGCTCATTTTAATCCCACTTTCCAGCACCTGGTCTGCAGCCTTGCAGGTTACAGCACTTCAGATGCAGATCCAAGTACCTTTTAAATGGATTGAGTGTTTCAGCCTCAGCCACCAATTTAGGCAGTGAATTCCAGACACCCACCACCCTCTGGGTGAAAAAGTTTTTCCTCATGTCCCCTTAATCCTTCTACCAATCACCTTAAATCTATGCCCCCCCCCCACTGGTAATTGCCCCCTCAGATAGGGGAAACAAGTCTTTACACTCTACCCTATCTAGGCCCCTCATAATTTTGTACATCTCAATTATGTCACCCCTCAGCCTCCTCTATTCTAAGGAAAACAACCCCAGCCTATCCAACCTCTCCTCATAGCTGCAATTTTTCAGCCCTAGCAACATTCTTGTAATTCTCCTCTGTCTCTCTCCAGAGCAATTATGTCCTTCCTGTAATGCGGTGACCAGAACTGTACACAAAATTCCAGCTGTGGTCTAACCAGCGTTTTATACAGTTCCGGCATTACATCCCTGCTTTTATATTCAATACCTCATCCAATAAAGGAAAGCATTCCATATGCTTTCTTTACCACCTTATCCGCCTGTCCTGCTACCTTCAGGGACCTTGCCGTCTAAGGTTTCCCACTTCCTCAACCCTTCTCAATATCCTCCCATTTATTGAGTATCCCCTTGCCTTGTTTGCCCTCCCCAAATGCATCACCTCATACTTTTCCAGATTGAATTCCTTTTGCCACTTTTCTGCCCACTCAACCAAATCATTGATATCATTCTGGAGACAACAGCTAACCTATTCACTGTCAACTACATGGCAAATTTTGTGTCATCTGCAAATTTCCCCATCACACCTCCCACATTTATGTCCAAATCATTAATATGCACAATAAACAGCAAGGGGCCCAACACTGAGCTCTGTAGAACACCACTGGAAACTGTTCTCCATTCGTAAAAACATCCATCGACCATTACCCTTTGTTTCCTGTCACTGAGTCAATTTTGGATCCAACTTTCCACCTTCCCCTGTATCCCATGGGATCTCACTTTCCTGACCAGTCTGCCATGTGGGACCTTGTCAAATGCCTTACTGAAATACATGTAGGCAACATCCACTGCTTTACCCTCATCAATCCTCCTTGTTACTTCCTCAAAAAATTCTATTAAGTTAGTAAGACACGATCTTCCCCGAACAAATCCATGCTGACTCTCCCTGATTAATCTGTGCCTTTCTAAGTGACAGTTTATTCTGTCTCTCAGAATTGTTTTCAATAATTTGTCCACCACTCAAGTCAGACTGGCCGGTCTATAATTTTCACCCTTTTTAAATAATGGTACAACATTTGCAGACCTCCAACCCTCTGGTACCTCATCTTTATGTAGTGAGGATCGGAAAATGATCCTCAGAACATCTGCGATTTCCCCCCTGGCTTCCTTTAACAGCCTGAAATACAATCCATCCGGCCCTGGTGACTTATCCACCTTCAAGGATGCCAGTCCCTCCAGTACTTTCTTTTTCACTATGCTTATTCTACCTAATGTTTCACACCCCTTCTCATTACGTAGAATGTCTGCATCGTCCCTCTCCTTAGTGAAGACAGAGACAAAGCACTTATTGAGAACTCTTCCTACATCTTCAACATCAATACACAAATCACCATGTACATTGTTGTTAGGCCCTATCCTTTTTTTAGTTATTCTCTTGTTCTTAATGTATTGATAAAACATCTTTAGGTTTTCTTCGATTTTACCTGCCAATACTTTTTCGTATCCTCTCTTTTCTTTCCTAATTTCCATTTTTGCTTCAACCCTGTACTTTCTATACTTTCTACAATAGTAAGTGACTGTCATAAGCTTTCTTTTTCTGCTTTATTTTGGCCTGTATCATTCTGGGTAACTAAAAGGCTCTAGATTTGGCAATACCACCCCTTTTTGTGAGGACATGTCTACACTGTACCTGTCGAATCACACTTTTGAATGCCTCCCACTGATTTGACACTTTTTCCCTTTTAAAAACTGTATCCAGTCCACTCTCGCCAGCTCACCTCTGAAATTCGTAAAATTTGGCTTCCCCCAATTTAGAACTTCCACCCCTGTTCTATCTTTGTCCTTTTCCTTGATGATGCTAAATCTAACTGTATTATGGTTGCTGTGTCCAAAATGGTCCCCCACTGCTACTTCATCCACTTGTCCAGCTTCATTTCCTAAAACTAAGTCTAGAATTGCGCCCCCTCTCATTGGGCTTGTTACATGTTGGCTAAAAAATTTCTTTTGAATGCAGTTCAAGAATTTTGCACCCACTGTGCCCTTCACACTGTTGGTATCCCAACTGATATTACGGTAGTTGAAGTCCTCAACTATTACTGCCCTATTGTTTTTGCAGTCAGAAATCTGCATACATATTTACTCTTCTAACTCTCTTCCACTATTTGGGGGTCTAGAGTACACTCCTAGCAGTGTGGCTGCCTCATTTTTATTTCTGAGCTTAACCCATATGGCCTCATTATGCTTCATTTAGTATATCATCCCTCCTCACAGCTGTAATTGATTCTTTAACCAATAATGCTACACCACCACCTTTTTTATCCCCTACCTGATCCTGTCTGAAAACTCTAAATACAGGGATGCTGAGTTGCCATTTTTGCCCCACCTTAAGCCAAGTTTCTGTTATAGCAGCAATATCATGTTGCCATGTGTCTATGTGTGACCTCAGCTCATCGGCTTTATTTGCTATACTCCTTGCATATACATTTATACCTTTTAACTCTGCCAAATTCCTGCCGCTGTGCACTTTTTAACCTGTGCTTCTTCTGTCTTTCAGGGTCACTCACTAATTGTCCATCTCCCATTCCCTGCTCTGACTGTGCCCTCAGGTTCCCATCCCCCTGCCAATCTAGTTTAAACTCCCCTCCCCCCACCAACAGCACAAGCAAATCTCCCTGTGAGGATAGTCATCCTAGTCCTGTTCAGGTGCAGACCATCCAGCTTGTACAGGCCCCACCTTCCCCAGAACCAGCCCCAATGCCCCAGAAATCTGATGCCCTCCCTCCTACACCAGCTTTCCAACCACGTGTTTAGTCACTCAGTTCTCCTATTTCTATACTCACTTGCACATGGGGCTGGGAGTAATCCTGAGATTACTGCTTTAGAGGTCCTGATTTTCAACCTCCTTCCTACCTACCTGAAGTCTGTTTTCAGGACCTCATCCCCTTTCTTACCTAAGCCATTAGTACCAAAGTGGGCCATGACCTCTGGCTGATCACCCTTCCCCAGATGAATGTCCTGCAGCCAATCCTTGACTCTTGCACGAGGGAGGCAACACACCATCCTAGAGTCACGTCTATGGCCACAGAAACACCTGTCTGTTCCTCTAACTAATAAATCCCCTATCACCATAGCTCTCCCTTTCTTCCTCCTCTCCTCAAGTACAACTGAGCTGCTTGTGGTGCCACAAACTTGGCTCTGACTGCACTCCTCTGAGGAACCAGCACCCTCACCATCTTCCAAAATGGAAAACTGATTTATGATCAGGTCCCTAGGGGACTCTTGCTCTACCTGCCTAGTTTTCTTGGATTGCCTGGTGGCCACCCATTCCCTTTCTACCTCCAGGCTCCTAAGCTGCGGTGTGACTGCCTCTCTGAACGTGCTATCCACAAAGCTCTCAGCCTCATGGATGTGCCACAATGACTCCAGCTACCACTTGAGCTCTGAAAACTGAAGCTCGAGGTTCTGCAGCTGGTGACAATTCCTCCACATGTGATTATCTGAGGCATCGGGAGCATCCGCGACTTTCCACATATTACAGGACATGCATTCCAGAAGACTGAGCTGTTCTGCCATGGTTTCAATTTACTTCTTTTACGCTTACTTTATTCTAATTTGGTTTACTCTTATTAACTTTAAACCTTAGGCCTAGAATAGGCCTTAAACACTTACTAGATACTCACTAGATACTCACCAAACAGCTAACTTCTTCTCCAACCAATCAAATTGCTTCTTTCCTGTGATGTCATAATTTGTTCTTTTTCACTCTCCTTTTGAACTCAGCATGGTCTGGTTTGGAGCAGCTGACAGGTCTGCCTTTCTGACTGCTCTTCCTGAAGGTGAGTGACCCTCATTAGCTCCTGCCCTTATTTCAGCCTTGGTCCAAACATGGACAAAAGAGCTGAATGCAAGATATGAGGAGAGAGTGACTGCTTTTGGCATCGAGGCAGCATTTATACCAGTGTGGCATCAAGGAGCCCTAGCAAAACTGAAGTCAATGGGAATCAGGGGGAAAGTTCTCTTCTGGCTGGAGTCATGCCTAGCACAAAAGAAGATGGTTGTGGTTGCTGGAGGTCAACCATCTCAGTCCCAGGACATTGTTTCAGGAGTTACTCAGGGTAGTCTCCTAGGCCCAACCATTTTCAGCTGCTTCATTAACCTTCCCTCCATCATAAGATCAGAAGTGCACATGTTCGCTGACGATTCATTCTTTCATGGGATGTTGCCCATCCCTAATTGCTCTTGAACTGAGAGGTTTGCTAGGCCATTTCAGAGGGCAGTTAAGAGTCAACCACATTGCTGTGGGTTTGGAGTCACATGTTGGCCAAACCAGGTAAGGGCAGCAGATTTCCTTCCCTAAAGGACATTAGTGAACCAGATGGGTTTTTATGGCAATCAATGATAATTTCATGATCACCATTACTGAGATTAGCTTTCAATTCCAGGTTTTATTTAATTGTATTTAAATTCCACCAGCTGCCGTGATGGGATTTGACTCCACTGCCCAGAGCATTATCCTGGGCCTCTGAATTTAGCCCAGTGATATTACCACTCTCTCCCCCTTGTTCAGTACCATTTATGACTCCTCAAATACTGAAGCAATCCATGTCCTTATGCAGCAAGATCTGGACAATATTCAGGCTTGAGCTATTAAGTGGAAAGTAACATCAAGTCACACAAGTGCCAACAAGAGGGAATCTAACCATCTCTCTTTGACTCCAATGGCATTACCATAGCTTAATCCCCCACTATCAACATCCTGGGGCTGTTTCAGAAGATTGGGATAACTTTGCCCCTTTTTCCTCACCTCTCAGTTGTCCACAACAAAATGTATATTTTTTAGACGGTGTGTTTTAAACCCTTTGATGTTGTGACTTTAAAGGAGAGACGTGAAATAGTCTTTCTGGTAAGTTTAAATCAGAAGAAAAGTGAAATGTTTATTGACACAACACTTGAAATGTAAATGCAGTGAAACGCTCACTTCCTTAAGCAGACAGACACGTACACACAAGAGAAGATGAGTTTTACAAATGATGCATGCACTTAAATTATTAACAGGCTACCAAGAAAACAAATCACGTGTTTAAATTAGTCCTTTAAGATGGAATCATTGCAGGGCTGTTTGGGGTTCTCTCTCATGTTTTTTTGAAGATAAATGGAATGTGGAAGCCCCTGGATTTTTAGATGGAGTTGTGGCTGGCCTTCTGTAGAAAAAGACATTTACTTTTATAGCTGAAACAAATTAATCACCCTCACACTGCCTGGGTTGTCTGGTTGTTGAGGCATGTTTCTGTTCTTCCAGTTGTCTGTAAATACCAGGCTGTAGGAGCTGTAAGTTCACAAGCGGTTTTGTATGCGGAATGTCTTTTCAAGGGAGAGTACTCCATTTACATTTACATTTAATGCTTTTCCAGAGATATGAGTGAGTTCCTTGTCTGTACAGAAATCACAAAAGGTCACCTTTCTCTCTTTCTTCTAGATTTGCTTTCTCTCTTTCTCTTGGAATTCTCTTTCTTCCCCATCCATTCTTTCCTGCCTTTCTCTTCATCCTCCTTCTTTTCTTGCCTGAAATTTTAACTCTAGCCTCTGCTCGTCCAGGAAGACATGGTCTGTTTCAGGTTCTATATCTCCTGCCTGTTTTGGTTCTGGGATGAGGGAAAATTGCTTGGCCCAGCATTTTTACCACCTCAGGTTTTCTAGCCCTTTTCCTCGCAGTAAGTTACACCCAGTCAGCAATTGACCTAAGGTGTTCAATTGTTAAGGTTGTTACCTTATACTGAGTTAAAGCCTCCTGTTCTACAAATTATATCACATTAAAGTCAGTCATTCTACATCCGTGTGTTAATATACATGAAGCCTGCCTCTGTAGTTCCCTTTTTTCACAAATTGAAACAATTTCAGCTATTGAACCTTTCCCTTTTGCTTCCAAATGATTATTTTACTGTCAGATTCAGCTCACTTACTCCAAGTAGTCCTGATCCAGGATGCAGCCCCCAATTCTATTATGGAGAGAGATGAGAGAGAACTGAAACCCCTGTTCTCTTCCCCTACTGTCCGTAATCAGTGCATTTTGAAAAGTAAGAGGTCTGTATTTCTTAACCCCTGGGTGTGTGGACAATTTGAAAACTCAGCGGCAGCCACTTGAGTTTGGAGATATTTGGAAAAAAATGTGATCAAGGCCTTTACCCTCCACCCTTTCCTTGTCACCTTCATGCTTGTCCCTATCATTCTTGATCCTCCCAACATCACTTTGCGCTGTGTCTCTATAACTCTTCAACATCCCTCGTTATGCTTGACCCTGTCACCTTCCTATTGTAGATGCCACCTGTCCCCTGATTCTATACCCATCCCCACTGATATTTGCTCCCTTTGATCCTAGACTTTCCTTGCATCATCCTTAGAATTTTTGTTAGATCCTGTGAACCATCCTAGGAGACCTTTGACTATCCCAACCTCTTCCTGGGTCTTCCCCCACTATTGAATTGACCTCTCCACGCTGACTGTAAGCATTCCCTCTGCCAGCCAACACCCTGAGATAGACCCACATGTGGACAATACAGACCCCGCCCTTTAGGTCTCTCATTTTCATACCTTGACTGCCCCCCTCCACACCCAGGACAATAGATCATTTCCACTTCACTCCTCGAAGCTCTGACCCCACTTTCTGTCCTCCCATGGATCTCTCTTCCACTCCTCTATGGCCCAACTCTTGGATCCTTCTTCCACTCCTTCATGGTCCTGTCCCCGCTATACAGACCCAGTCCCCCACCCCCCGTAAGCCACGATCCACCCTTGTTGGTCTGAACGTCCATACAAGCTGCCATTCTCCTGCCCCCCCCCACTTCTGGTGCCACAGATGCAACAAAGAAATGCACTGACCTCAGGCACAACTGTGCAAAGCCAACTTTTGCACACCACCTTTAAATGAACATGAGCTGGCTCCTGACTTTATTATGAAGGTAGGGCATAATTACAATAAGATATACAATAATTATAATAAGTATTCATGGCATACAAATATATTACAAATAGGATCTCATCACATGACAGCATGAGACCTGATCTGTCACAAATATGTCACTGAGTTAATCTCTAGATTTGAACCCAACATCAGGAAAATGAAATTTCAGCTCCTGCCTTATTAAGTCATCCTGCCCACCATGTTTCCCACTCTTGCAGGCTCCGCAAAATCCGCCCCCTCTGTGCCTCATTATTTGTGTTCAAATAACCATCTAATCAATGCTATCCACCTGTATGTACTTAACTTCAATGGATACATTCAGCATTATCAGCTTTAGGTACTGTCATCCTCCTCTTTATCAGCTCTTAGCCCATTCACTGCTGCAGTTGCCTCCTGTTTTACTATGACATTGGTAAAGACAGGTGCAAAGCGCTTATTTAATACCTCTGTCATGCCCTCTGCCTCCATGTGTAGGTCCCCTTTTTGGCCCTTAGTCAGCTCCTCCCCTCCTTCTTGTACCTTTTACTATTCATATGCTTATAGAAGACATTTGGACTTATTTTAGCTGCCAGTCTCTTCTCATGCTTTTTCTTTGACTCTCTCATTTCCTTTTTCACTTCCCGTTTGAACTTTCTATATTCAGCCTTAATCTCACTTATGTTATCACCTAATATTTGTCATATGTCCACTGTTTCTGCTTCATCTTATTCTCTATCGCTCTCATCATCCAGAAAGCTCTGACTATGATTACCCTACCTCTTCTCCTCATGAGAATGTACCTTGACTGTAACTCAAGCATCTCATCATAAAGGCAGCCCATTGTTTCTTTATACTTTGGCCTGCCAAATTTTGATTCCAATTTACCTGGGACAGATCCATTCACATCCCATTGAAATTGACCCTCTTAAAAGTTAGTATATTTGCTTAAGTCTGCTCCTTGTCCTTTTGAATGACTAAGCTAGATCTTATGAAACTATGATCACTGGTCCCTAAAAGTTGCTAAAATTGTTTGACAATTTAAATTGAGGTTAAAAAATCTGGAAGGCATAATCTGGTATCAGGAATAGTGACTGTCAAACTGTTGGATTGTTACAAAAATACAACTGGTTCACTTTTGTCTGTTAATGTCAAGCCTGTATGTGACTCCAGTGTATTCATGTGTATGAATGTGGTTGATTCAAATTGAAAAGCATACAGTATCAACTTTATCAAATAAATGTAAAAGGTAGAGTTTGGAGAAGAAGATCTACCAGCACCAACTCAGAGCAAGAAAGGTGTGCGATTAATGTCTGGGACCAGCTCTCCATAGGGGTAGAATTAGGAAAGGAGAATATTGATTTAAGGGAGCAGTTGGAGACCTTCAATAGGGAAAGAGCCAGGGGAGGGAAGGGAATATTACATCATGTGTTAGCAATAGAGTTGTTAACTGTTTCTATGCAGTCCCCTCAAGCATTCCCAGGGCAAGTTGATCAAGGGTTAGATACAGAGTAAAGCTCCATCTAAATGGCCCTATCAAAGATCCCCATGGTAAGTACAGATTGGTTCGATACAGATTAAATCAATTAGTTAGTGAGATAAGTTCCTTCAGTGAATATGCGCAATGTTATCTCATCTTTGTGCATTGTTATTTTCATAGCTTGTACCTTGCAGGCTTCTCTTTATTGACACTTTTTGTATTAGGTATATTTAGTTGAACTTCTGACTATCAGAATGAACCGGTCAATTATTAACAAGCATCTTCTCATTTTGACCTGAATATGAGCTCTTCATAGCCAGTAGGCCATTCAGCCCATTGAATGGTGGAGCAGGCTCTAAAAGGCTGAATGGCCTACTCCTATTCCTATGTTCCTATGTTGTTTGAATCTGTTCATTTTACAGATTTCAAATTTTAATATTGATAAATGTTTAATAAAGTTATTAGAATTATTAGGGTCTTATCCACCTGCTCTATATCGGTCTACTTTGCTTTCCTCTTTCTAATCCCATGCTGCACCTGTCCCAGAAGTGTTTGATGGGGACAGTGCTGAAGGAGATTTACTTAGTATCTAACCTTTGTTGTATGTGTATAAGGAGTGTTTGACAGGACAGTGTAGAGGGAATTTAGTCTGATTTAACCTGTGCTACACCTGACCTGGGAGACACTGACAGTCCCTGTAGGGGAACAATATACTTATTGAATACATGCTTCATCTGAACTGGATCCATTGATCCAACAGTGTAGATGGAGCTTTACTTTGTATATAACTCATGCTGTACCTGCCCTGGGAGTGTATGATGGAGACAGTGGAGAGGGAGCTTTACTTTGTATCTAACCCCGGGCTGTACCTGGCCTGGGAATGTTCGATGGGGACAGTGTAGAGGGAGCTTTACTCCGTATCTAACCCCGTGCTGTACCTGTCCTGGGAGTGTTTGATGGGGACAGTGTAGTGGGAGCTTTACTCTGTATCTAACCTGTGCTGTACCTGTCCTGGGAGTGTTTGATGGGGATAGTGTAGAGAGAGCTTTACTCTGTATCTAACCCCATGCTGTACCTGTCCTGGGAGTGTTTGATGGGGACAGTGTAGAGGGAGCTTTACTCTGTATCTAACCCCGTGCTGTACCTGTCCTGGAAGTGTTTGATGGGGACAGTGTAGAGGGAGCTTTACTCTGTATCTAACCCCATGCTGTTCCTGTCCTGGGAGTGTTTGATGGGGACAGTGTAAAAAGAGCATCACCCATTATTGCCCATGATCTGATAATTGCTCCAATGCTCCATTCACTTGATACTTGTGATCATTCCACCACATATTGCCTCTGATGCACCTATGCATTACAGGGAATAGACTGACTTCAGAACACAGAGGAACTTGTGATATTCCTGCTTCTCATGGCTGGAGAAGGGCAGAGAGGAGACACACCCTGATATATAGAGAGGAAGACTAATTGGCATATAAAGTGAGGGGTGGGCATGTGGCTATTAAATCGTGGGACTTCACATTTGCTACTTGAGAGGTGCGTTTGATGAGGGGTAATTTTGAGAGACTGCACTCTGCCTGAAGGCTCAATACATGGGAGTGAGTTTACACAATGAACCTACAGAGTGGAGCAGTGCCTGGTCATGTGACTCTATAACATCTCAAGTGACATCATTCCGAGCTGATGTATATGTGATTGGCTGCTGGTTCCTTTGTGATGTCACCTGGAGGCAAGTTAACAAACCTGGTTACTTTCCATCAATGAGATGCCAGACACTGGCTCTGGGTTTTATTCAGTGCATATGAGGCCTTTTTTGAAGTCAGGAACTCCAGAAGGGTGCGTTTCCTAAATATTCTAGAATTCCTGTTTCAGATATTTTGCACTTTAATCTCTGACATGACCTCAACCTATCAGTTTTGGGATTTGAAATTCAGTCCTCGGAGTGAGTTTATTCCTTTTTAAATAAGGCAAAGGAAACTTTACTGAGAATCCAACCAGTTCAGAACATAGCCACGGTGCGGGTCTAACCAGTGACTAGGAGTTGTTCAAAATCTCCCTTCTGCTCGACCTTCAATGCAACAAGTTCACCAGAGTTTACCTCGTATGTAAAGCTGCCTATACCTCACCTGGGAAAGGTGAATGCAGACATGTACAGGGAATTTTATTCTGTATTCAGTCCATGTTGTACCTAAGCTGGGGTACTACATTGGGCAATGTCATGGGAGCTTTGTACTGCATTGAATACATATAACTGAGTTGGCTGTGTTCGGTGAATTAATATAGAGTTTTACTCTGTATCTAAGTCACGTTTTGCATATCCAGGATGTGACTGATGCGAAAGTGGAGGGGGCATTTTAATCTGTATCCAACTGATAATTTCCTTCCCAGGCAGTGTTTGGTGGGACAGTGCAGAGGAGTTTTACTGTATCTGCACTGGACCTATTTCATGGGCAGAGGGAAATTTACTTGGTAATTAACCTGTAGTGTATCTGCCCTGAAAGTGTTTGATGCATCAATGAAGAAGAGGCATTATTCAGTACCTAATCAGCCCAAAACTTGTCCAGGGACTGATTAAGGGAGTTGCATGGATGTTCCTGCCATTTCCCTCTACTAAACCACCTTAATAACTGTTTGTGCTAAGAAATTTTCCCTGACGGTAGTCCTGAACTAGTCTTCCACTAACCTGTACACCCTTCCTGTAATTGTGAATGAATTTAGTTTCAGTGCTCTTGATTAACCTATTCTATTCTAATTCCTGTCATATATCCCTCCTTTCATGGTTGTAGATCCTGAGTCTCTTTGACCTTCCCTCTCAACACAGTTCTCTTGCACAAGGGACTGAATTTTCCCAACCCAATGCGAGCCTGACCCTCTTTGGGTGGGCAAATAAAGAGGCGGGTGAGACCCGATGCTGGCGTTTCCATCCCATTCCCAGTGCCAGCAATTTTGATCAGAGCGGGGAAAGGGCCAGGTTGACCCAGCTGCCCGGATGTTGCTGGTTCCATTGTGAAAGTGGACATTTCTGAGCTTCCACAATTTTCAAGGAGTCGGCTGGTTTTTTAAAATGAGACGTTTTACACCAGGTCAAAGGCATGTGAACAATGGGGAACTGTAGTTTGGAGTTGGGAACCATTTGATGGGTAAATTCAAAAGACATTACCAGCTTCACATGTAATACTGAAATGCTGCGTGAAAAGCTATATATGTTTTTAATACAGTAAGTGATGATGGGGTTTGTTTTGAAAAGGCAAGTGACCATTAAATTGAACAGCATTGTGAAAGTCTTCAGATGCATTAGGGTACATTATCCACTGGATAAGCGCTGGTCTGCATTGAAAATATTGAAATTTAGATTTGACTGTGTCAATTATCCCCTTTGCATTCACGTTTTCCTTGGATTTCAGTTCAACCAACTTCCAAGCTTCAAAGTTTTAACGTATGGCTGAGCTTTTGCTATCTTTGATGCTCAGCACAGCCATTTGTTTGGCTGTTTAAAGTTTTAACAGATGGCTGAGCTTCTAGAAACTTCAAAGGTTTTAATGTATTCAGCTCTGTAGATTTTGTTGACAGAGTTGTTGAAGTCAACTGCATTCTGGTGCTTTGATGAGTTCCAAACTCACTAATGGATTCACTACCACAGATGGCTGTGGAGGCCAAGTCACTGAATATACCTAAGAAGGAAATAGATAGATTTATGAACTCTAAAGGCGTCAAGGGGTATGGGGAGAGTTCAGGAATAAGATGTTGAGGTAGACGATCAGCCATGATCATACTGAATGGTGGAACAGGCTCGAAGGGCCAAATGACCTACTCCTGTTCCCATTTTCTATGTTTCTATGTTTCAGCACAGCAGGGGTTGTTGACACAGCTGTCAGGGGCAATGTGAGTTTGGTTATATTGACTGACTTAGGAGCAGTTAAGATGATTCTAATTTTTAAGTAGATTTTGATGTAATACGTGTTTATCTTGGCAGATTTATGAGCTTCTCAAAGACTTCCCAATGTTATTATAGGTCTCATGAGTTCTGTACATATTTAATGCTGGGTTAGTGGCTATGGGCAGTATAGGAGGGTGAGGGGTTGTATGAGGACTGAGAGGGTTGGGATGAGTTTTAGGTGGCCTCACATTCATCTCCAGAAATTGACCTTTTAACTGGGGCTGCCTTGGCATTAGCCTGCCTCTGTTTCTGCCTTGGGCCTTCTGCAGGAGTTGGTAGCCATGACTCGAGCCTGTCCCCAACTCCCCATCATGAAGATTACGTGGATAGGCATTGCAGTAAGGAGGTGGGATCGTGATGTTGGGAAATTGCCTGATACATGATTCCCACCTCCAAGATGAAAATCTGGCCCAAAGTATCAGCTTCCTACTCCATTTCAGAATACTCACAGGGCTTAGGCCTTTGTCTTGAGACAAAACCTGAACTGGGCCCTCAGTGGGAGCCCTGCCCTGCTGCTGTGTTCTTGTAGCTCCGAGAGATGACATGACTGCTCTGCTTTCAGCCTACTTAGAATGAAGGCAATAATGAGGACAACTAATTAACATATCATCAAAGTTATGAATATCTAAATTGGAGGTTTTAACATTGTAAGTTCCTCCAAGATGCCATGTCCCTTTCTATTCACAGATCTCTGGTGCTGTGCTGCTGTATGAAACACTTGAATGCAGAAAATTTCATTCCTTCTATGACACAATCACTTCTGCTTGTAATATTCTCTAGTGATCAGCTTATGTCCACTCCCATCCTACTTAATGATTATCTTGAGGTTGCAGTTAGAATGTTGTGGGCTGGTGATGACAAACTTAATGAACTTCCCACATTTGACCCCTTTAATTTCTTTATTTCAGTTCCATTTTGAAGACAAGGAATGTCGTATAGATCCTGCATTTCCTGACAGCACATTTCCAGATCTATGCAAGGGATAAGAAAGTGATGGCAAAGAAGTAGGACATGTGCAGTCACATTCATTCATCAACACTCACCATTCCCACAACTGTTGCTACAGTGAAGATGGGAAAATGGTGGATTTCCCCTACGATTGAGATAATGAGAGATGTGTTGGATCAAATAGTCACTCAACATAAAAAAATAGTGAAGGAGAGAATCAAAAAATGCAAAGGTTTGAGGAATTGGATTCTGAAAAAAATAAGGTTTCCAAAAGCATAGTAGATACCATGTGTCAGAAATGTTTGTTGCCCAGATGTAATTGAGAGTGTCTGTAGGCCAAGAGGGGTAACAGTCAATCCAGATTAGCACATAAGAGACCTTTATCAAAGGGAATTGGAACTAGATAAAGATAATTAGCACTGAAGTATTAATCAATTGAAAAGTGTGAATTATAAACATGAGATGAACATCAGCCCTGTTATCTGACTATTTGATGGGACATTGTATAAGGAACTTTACTCTGTATTTAATCCGTGCTGTACTTATGCTTGGATGTGTTTGGTAGGACAGTACAGATGAGGCTTTGTTCATCAGTTAATCAGTGGAAAATCTGTCCAGGGGATGTTTGATAGAATGTAGGAGAAGGATTTATACACTACATTTGGCCTGTACTCTGCCTGACCTAGGAATTTCCAATGGTACTTTTCAGATGTCCCTTTACTTTGTGCTTAACTAGTTAATGAAATTATTTCCAATTCTTGCCCATGACACCTCCTTTAATTACATTGCCAGCTGCCCCATCACTTGATACACCTGATAATCTTATTATCGTTCACTTTTTGCCTCTGATGTCCAATCCTCTGCGAGACAATAGGGTAGTTTCAGGTAACAGAGCAAGTTGCAATATCCCTACCTCGATTCAACACTATTCAGGCTTTGCCCCAATCTCACCAAATTTCAGCATTTAATCACAAGAATCTGCAAGGATATTCCTGCCTTTTGCCACCACTAACTCACGTAAATCAATGTTTGGATCAAGAATTCTATCCTGATCTATCCTGAACTTACCTTATACCAACCTGGAAATATTTCTAGCAATTGTGACTGAATTTAGAACAGTGCTCTGTATTAACCTATTCTGCTTCCTGTCATATAATCTTTCCTTTCATTGTTGCAGATCCTGAGTGTCACTTACCTTCCATCCCAACTAAGTCTTCTGAACCAAGGGTCAGATCTTCCAACGGATTTCAAGATCCCAAAAGTAGGACCAAATAGGGATCCTGAGCTCAACTAGCCAGCAGCAAAATCGGCGGCACGATTTTCCAGGAGGCGGCCCTCATACTTTGTTAACACTGCATTTGCCACCCAGCAAGACCTCAATGGTGCCGGAAGCATTGCTTCCCTACCCACCCCTGGGAAAGTTCCCTGACAGCAGGAATCCATGAGGAAACCATCCCGACTCAGCTCCCCCATATTTTCCCAACCCCTGCCTCCAAACTTGCCATTAATACTAGGTCAGTAAACTTCATCCCAAGGTGTTACTGCAAGGTGTCAACCTCCTGGCCATCTCAGCAATACCCCCAGGGCTTATGTTGTTGCCTTTGTGACAAAACCTGAGCCCAGCCCTCATTGGGAACCCCTGCCCTCTCCCGTGTGCTTGTAGCTCTGAGAAATGACATGACTGGACTTTGCACAAACTGCTTGGGATGAAGGGAATAAGCTATTTGTCTTGATAAGGAGGACAACTAATTAACATATGATTAGAGGTTATAAATATCTATATGGAAGGGATTAGAATTGTAATTTCCTCCCAGAAGCAATGTCTCTTTATACCCATAGGTTTCTGATATTTGCTGCCGAATGAAACACTAGAGTACAACAAATTTCATTCCTTAGGGATAAAAACACACTTTGTTTCCAATATTCTCTTGTGACCAGTCCCTGTCCACTCCCATCCTGCTTTATGATTTCCTTGTTGCGCTAGTTGGAATGCTGCAAATATTGGAATATAAACCTACCTTTTACTACCTTTGACCTTCGCAATTTTCTTATTTCAGCTCATCTTTGAAGCCCAGGACCGATTTACAGATTTCATGCATTTCCTGACAGCACATTTCCAGGATTGTACAAGCAACAAGGGAGTAACAGCAAAGAGGTAGAATGTGTGCAGTCACCAGGGTGACAAACTATCCCATTTTTTTATGGAATCATTTTGTAATTTTGCCAATTGTCCCATATCCCAGATCATTTCTTCCCAGGACAGCATTTCTCACATATTTTGAAAGCTTTAATTGGCCAGTGATTTGGGACACTGTCTGGAGTCACATCTTGCAGTTCCCTGGTGTCTGTTTGTGAATTGCGCACCTGAACTGTGCTCCTGCCATTGTCCACAAGGTTGTGTTAGAGCCCTGGGTGAGAAGCCAAACTTGAATCCAACTATGATGTTTGGAATCCAACTACAATGTAAGGAATTTAAAAACTATAGCGGCTTAAAGTTTGTTTGCTTATATACATCTTTAAATGTGATGCTTCAACAGTTTACAGACATAACAAATCTTTTCAAAATTCTGAAACGTTAATCCTTCTCCCGCTCTCATGATCCCCAGCACCCACCTCCCTCCCTCTCATGGTCCTCTGCACCCAATCCATATGCTGCCTTGGCCCCATGTCCCTTGTTTTATTTCATAAGAGTTGGTCACCCTGGCACTCACTCATCAATTTCCATCTTTCCCACACCAGTTGCTGTGCTGTACAGATGTAGAAATGCTGGATTTCCCCTGCAATTGAGATAATGGCAGACCTGTTGCATCAACTAATCACTCAATGTGGAAGGTGATGAAGGAAAGCATCAGAAAATGTATAACTTTGAGGAACATGATCCTGAACAAAACGAGGTTCCCCAGTCAACCCAGATTGACACACACAATGCGTGTTATAAAGGAATTGGGACCAAAAAACACAAAAAATAATTATCACAGAATTATTGAACAACGGGAAGATGTAAATTGAGTGCATGAGATGAAAATTGACCCTGCAGGAAGAAAAAAAATAAAGGAGGGAGGAAGATGTTAATCCGTAATAACCAGGATATTGAAGCTTTAAAGTGCTGAATCAGGGACTGAATGTAATGATCAACTCATCCCACTGAAAGGTGATTATACTTCCCCACTGCATTTTATGGAGAGGGTTGGCACAATTAGACAGGTTTACAGCGAATCTCAGCACTTGCTCCGAAAACCCAATTAATTTAAATTCAGTTTATTAAGGACATATTGTGGAAAAGGGAGTGGCAGGGAATAGGAGATGTGAGGAGGTGAATGGAAGGAGAAAGGGAGAAGAACAGTGGGGGATGAGAAGATAGTAAAGTGAGGTGGTTGGAGGGAAGGGAGCAGTGTAGGTAGCAGAGGGTATGTGGAGAGGGAAGGGCGGGAGTAAGATGCAGGGAGGGGAGGGAGGGGTTAATGAGGGTTGTATGGATGGGTTTGGAGTAGGGGATGCAGGGGGAGAGTGTGGAAGAATGGGAGTGGGAGAGAAGAGAAAGGGAAGGCCATGTGATGAGAGGGAAGTGGGGATGTGTGGGGTGTGTGGGAGGAGGGGTAGGAGGGGAAGCTGGTGGGGGATTAAGTGGGAATAGAAAGGAGAAGGGTAAGGGAGGGATTGGGTGAAGGTATTTGTGGGAGAGAATGGTGAAGCAATAGGGAGGGTGGAAGGTGGGAAAAGGAGGAGAGTGGCAAATGGGGAAAGGGGAGAGCAAGGTAGTGATGGTTTTGGGTACAGGATTAGTTGGAGAGGATGAGGGGGGGTGTTAAGTGTGGAAGGGAACCATAAGGTTGAGGAAGGAGGTGGAAATTGAGGAAGTGGAAGAGGCTGGAAGTTGAGGGTGTGTGGGGTAGGGGAATTAGGTTGAGACGGGGTAAGAAGGGGAGGGTGGAGAGCAGGGAAGAAGGGTGGTATGTGGACAGATGGGTTAATGAGTGGAGGGTGAGGGGGAAGGGAGATGATGATGGAGTGAGGTGATATGGGATAGGAAAGGACATGTTGGGACAGTGGAAAAGAGGAGGGAGAAAAGGAAGGAGGAAAAGAGGTTAATGCAGTGAAAGGGGCTGGGGGGGAGGGCTCAAGGAGGTGGAGACAGTAGGGGAAGGAGGAGTCCTTTTTTGAATCAGGTCTCTACCATTGCCACAACAATATATTCCCACTTAGCTATCTGTGCCTAACAGCTCTCCAATCTTATTTACCACACTTGCACATTTGCATACATGCACAATAAACCCAATCAATGGCTGCTCGCTACAGGATGCTCTTATGCCTCTCCAAATGACTGGGTGAAAAAGGAGTTTGACAAGGTCGAAGAAACAGGCTGTCAGTAAAAGCCATGAATTACACAATGTGACCATGCAGAGCACCCACAAGTTGTACAGTACAGCACAAGCAATTGACAGTGCAATTTAAAAAATAGTTTTGCATTTATATCATGCCTTTCATGATCACAGGACATCCCAAAACACTTTACAACCAATGAAGTACATTTTGAAGAGTAGTCACTTTTAATGCAGGAAATATGGCAGAAAGCTGCCACACAGGTAGTAATGTGATAATGACTGGATAACAATTTTATTTGTTATAACGGCTAGGACATCGGGATAACTCCCCTGTTGTTCATCGAAATAGTGACATGAGATCTTTTAGGATCACCTGGCTTAACATCTCAAGAACAGAGTCATGTGTTGCCTATGATGATCAAACAGGACAAGTGAAAATTACACTGCACAACCAGATAGAGCATCTCTGAGCTGCAGGTAGCAAAAAAGGAACATACATTTATACAGTGCTGTTCATGACCTTGGGATGTCCCAAAGTGTTTCACGGTGAATGAAGCATTTTTGAAGTATTGTCACTGTTGTAATGTAGGGCAATGTGGCAGCAATAAAGGATGCAGTTCTAAAAGGGTTGCAGGAACAGAGGAACCTTGGGTATATAAGCAAAAGTCATTAAAGGTGGCAAGGCAGGTTGAGAAAGTGGTTAACAAGGCATACAGAAACCTGGGCATTTAAATAAGGCATAGAGTACAAACAGAGGGAAGTAATTGCGAACCATCATAAAACATTGATTTGGTTTCAACTAGAGTATTATGTCTAATTCTGGAAACCGCACTTTAGAGAGGATGTGAAGGCATTAAATGCAAAATAGATTCATGAGAATGGTTCCAGGGATGAGGGACTTCAGTTATAATAAATTGGAGAAGCTGGAACCATTCTCCTTAGAGAAGAGAAAGTTGAGGGGGACTTGATAGAGGTGTTCAACATCATGAGGAGCCTTGTCAGAACAGATAGCGAAACTGTTCCCATTGGGGGAAAAGTTGAGAACAGAGTTAACAAATTTAAGCGAATGGCAAATGAACCAAAGGAAACATGAGGAAAAACATTTTTTTATGCAATGAATGGTTAGAATCTGAATGCACTGCCTGAGAGTGTGGTGGAAGCAGATGCAATCATGGCTTTCAAAAGAGAATTGGATAATTACCTGAAGAGAAAAAAAATGCAGGATTACAGAGAAAAGGTAGGGAAGTGGGACTAACTGAGTTGCTCTTGCACAGAGCCAGCATGGCCACAAAGGACCAAATGGCTTCATTCTGTAGTTCAATAATTCTATTATTCCTATGATTCACATCATACTGAACAGCACAACACAAGTTGCACACCAAGAGAAACAATGTGAACAGAAATGACAAAATGTGTCCACTGTGCCAGTGAACCATGAACATATTCAGACGGATCCTAACCACAACAAAAACAAAAATAGCTGGAAAAACTCAGCAGGTCTGACAGCATCTGCAGAGAGGAATACAGTTGACGTCTCGGGTCCGTATGACTCTTCATCAGAACTAAGGAAATAGAGAAATGAGGTGAAATATAAGCTGGTAGAGGGGGTTGGGACAGGTAGAGCAGGATAGAGGGCCAGTGATAGGTGGAGGCAAAGAAGAGATTGCCAAAGATGTCATAGACAAAAGGACAAAGGGGTGTTGACGGTGGTGATACTATCTAAGGAATGTGCTAATGGGGACATTAAGGGTAGAAAGCAGGACAAGCAAGTGACAGATAGCCCTAGTGGGGGTGGGGTGGGGGGAAGGGATCGAAATGGGCTAAAAGGTGGAGATAAAACAATAGATCGAAATAAATTTTAAAATAGGTGGGAAAAGAAAAATATATTTTTAAAAAATGATAAATTATTGGAAAAGGGGGGATCGGAAAGGGGGTGGGGATGGAGGAGAGAGTTCATGATCTGAAATTGTTGAACTGAATATTCAGTCCGGAAGGCTGTAAAGTGCCTAGTCGGAAGATGAGGTGCTGTTCCTCCAGTTTGCGTTGAGCTTCACGGGAACAATGCAGCAGGCCAAGGACGGACATGTGGGCATGAGAGCAGGGTGGAGTGTTAAAATGGCAAGCGACAGGGAGGTCTGGGTCATGCTTGCGGACAGACCAAAGGTGTTCCGCAAAGCGGTCACCCAGTCTGCGTTTGGTCTCTCCAATGTAGAGGAAACCGCATTTGGAGCAGCGAATGCAGTAACTAAATTGAGGGAAGTGCAAGTGAAATGCTGCTTCACTTGAAAGGAGTGTTTGGGCCCTTGGACGGTGAGGAGGGGGGAAGTAAAGAGGCAGGTGTTGCACCTTCTGCGGTTGCATGGGAAGTGCCGTGGGAGGGGGTTGAGGTGTAGAGGGTGATGGAGGAGTGGACCAGGGTGTCCCGGACGGAACAATCCCTGCGGAATGCCGCCGGGGGGGTGAAGGGAAGATGTGTCTGGTGGTGGCATCATGCTGGAGTTGGCGGAAGATGATCCTTTGAATGTGGAGGCTGGTGGGGTGATAAGTGAGGACAAGGGGGACCCTATCATGGTTCTGGGATGGAGAGGAAGGTATGAGGGCGGATGCGTGGGATCCTAACCACATCTCTGCCCTGCTAAACTGTGCGCTAAATTTATTTCTCTACGTCACAGGAGCCAGGTAGGAAATTTTGTAAAAACACAGTTTAACTTCAAGCACTAATGCCCAGAAAACTGTACAAAGAATGTTTACAGCAACAAACCAGCTAGCTGCATTGGGCCCAGTCTAGATGAGCTATTTAGTAAAGGGTGCCCTCTTTTGGCTATCATTGCTGGGACATGCCCAGAATACACTGAACAAGTTGTCATGCTCAGGAGTGGCCTACAAGATCTTATGTTTCATCAGAGCCCTTAGTAGACTTTTGGTGAGAGGTGTCTCTGCAATCACTGTCCATTGCTCTGGAATGTTGTTGGAAGCAGGAGATATTTACAAGAATATGGGAAGGCTATATATACTATCCAATAGAGGGTGCTGGTGAGAAGTGACTGAAGCATTCTGGGAGAAGTCATCGCAGTCACCATGACTCAGGAGGGAATCGAGTAAAAGGACTCTTGCACTCAACAGGAGGAAGGGCATCCAACAAAGGGCGCTGGTGAGAAGTGACTGAAGCATTCTGGGATAAGTCATCGCAGTCACCACGACTCAGGAGGGAATCGAAGAGAACCCACTGTCAAAGAACGGAAGAGGCAGTGCCTTCAGGTGTGCACCAGACCTGCGAGGCACACTGTTCTGAAAGTGGATTTTAAAGCAAAAACAGCTGATTGGTGAGTAAATCCTGGGAGCAGTCTCGGAGGGAGGAGCACCGGAATGGTGAGTATAAACCTAGCTTACCTTGGGGATTCGCGGCCTTGTCTCTAGGGAGCGGACTCAGAGGGAGGAGCACCGGAGTGGTGAGTATAAACCTAGCTTACCTCGGGGATTCACGGCCTTGTCTCTAGGGAGCAGACTCGGAGGGAGGAGCACCGGAGCAGTGACCTCGGGGCACAGAGTAACTGAAGCCAAAACTGAAAAAGTGACATCACAGGAAAGCTGTGACCTGATTGGTTGGTAGGAAATCTGCACCAAATTTGAAAATAAAATACTACAAAGCTAATTAATAAATTAATTATCTAAGTAGAGATGGCTGGGCAGGTGATGTGCTGTAGCTGGATGATGTGGGAGCTGGCAGATCCCATTGCAAGCCGCAGTGACCACATCTGCAGCAAGTGTTGGTTGCTGGAGGAACTCCGGCTCAGAATTGATGAGCTGGAGTCCAAGCTCCGGACGCTGCGGCACATCCGGGAGGGGGAGAGTTACCTGGACGCTTTGTATCAGGAGGCGGTCACACCCGGTAGATTAAATACCTCAAGTCCGGTCAGTGGTCAGGGTCAGCAGGGTGTGACTGCAAGTGAGGCAGGTAGAGGGATCCTGTGTTCAGGAACAGAAGCCCTTGTCCAACAGGTACGAGGTACTTGCTCCCTGTGTGGATGAGGAAGAGGGCTGTAGGGAGGATGAGCCAGCTGACCATGGCACCGTGGCACAGGAGGCCATTCAAGAGGGGGGAGCAAAAAGACAAGTGGTAGTTGTAGAGGATACTATAATTAGGGGAATTGATAGCTTCCTTTGTAAGCAGGATCGAGCGTCCCGCATGGTATGTTGCCTGCCCGGTGCCAGGGTGAGGGACATCTCTGACCGGCTTGAAAGGATATTGAAGACGGAGGGGGAGAACCCAGTTGTTGTGGTCCACGTCGGGACAAATAACATAGGTAAGACTAGGAAAGAGGACCTGTTTCGGGATTATTAGGAACTAGGAACTAAATTAAAGAACAGGTCCTCAGTAATCTCCGGATTACTACCCGAGCCACGTGCAAATTGGCATAGGGACGCGAGAATAAGGGAAGTAAACACGTGGCTAAAGGAATGGTGCAGGAAAGAGGGGTTCCATTTCGTGGGGCACTGGCATCAGTATTGGAACAGGAGGGATCTGTACCGTTGGGACGGTCTCCACCTGAACCGATCTGGGACCAATGTTCTAGCGAGAAGGGTAAATAGGGTGGTCAACAGGACTTTAAACTAGAAAGTGGGGGGGGGGGGGGGGGGAGGGAAGGGTAAAACTCCAAGAAGTATGACTAATGGGAAACAAAGCAGCGGGTTAGCGTGTGGGGGGGGTGGATTCAACTTCATGGAAAATTATGAAAAAACTGAAAAGAAAGGAGAGCCCAGGAGAGGCTATTAAAGTCTCCAGAACACAAAATAGGACAGTGTGTTTGGAAAGGGCTAGGAATCTAACTTCAAGCACATCAGATAAAGGGACGACAATGAGAAAGGGGACGGGAAATACAGGACTGAAGGTGTTGTATCTGAATGCACACATTATATGAAATAAGGTAAATGAGCTTGTGGCGCAGATTGAAATTGGCAGGTATGATGTGGGCATCACGGAGACATGGCTGCAAGGGGATCAGGACTGGGAGCTAAATATCCAAGGATATACATCCTATCGAAAAGATAGGCAGGTTGGCAGAGGGGGTGGGGTTGCTTTGTTAGTAAGAAATGAACTTAAATCGATAGCAAGAAATGATGTAAGATCAGATGATGTAGAATCTGTGTGGGTAGAGTTGAGGAACCGCAAAGGTAAAAAAACCATAATGGGAGTTATGTAAAGGCCTCCGAACAGTAGTCAGGATGTGGGGCACAAGATACACCAGGAGATAGAAAAGGTGTGTAAGAAAGGCAAGGTTACAGTGATCATGGGGGATTTCAATATGCAGGTAGACTGGGAAAATCAAGTTGTTAGTGGATCCCAAGAAAAGGAATTTGTGGAATGTCTACGAGATGGCTTTTTGGAACAGCTTGTGGTGGAGCCCACTAGGGAACAGGCAATTCTAGATTTAGTGATGTGTAATGAGGCAGATTTGATAAGGGAGCTTAAGGTGAAGGAACCCTTAGGAGGAAGTGACCATAATATGATAGAATTTACCCTGCAATTTGAGAGGAAAAAGCTGGAATCAGATGTAACGGTATTACAGTTGAATAAAGGCAACTACAGAGGCATGAGGGAGGAGCTGACCAGAATTGACTGGGAGATGAGCCTAGCAGGAAAGACAGTGGAACAGCAATGGCAGGAGTTTCTAGGAGTAATTTGGGAGACACAGCAAAAATTCATCCCTAGGAAGAAGAAGCATACTAAAGGGAAGACGAGGCAACCATGGCTGACAAGGGAAGTTAGGGACAGCATAAAAGCTAAAGAGAAAGCATACAATGTGGCGAAGAGCAGTGGGAAAGCAGGGGATTGGGAAGCCTACAAAGACCAACAGAGGACAACTAAAAAAGAAATAAGGAGGGAGAAGATTAAATATGAGGGTAAACTAGCCAGTAATATAAAAGAAGATTGCAAGAGTTTTTTTTAGATATATATAGGGTAAGAGAGAGGCAAAAGTGGACATTGGGCCCCTGGAAAATGACGCTGGAGAAGTAGTAGTGGGGAACAAAGAAATGGCAGAGGAACTGAATAGGTATTTTGCGTCAGTCTTCACAGTGGAAGACACGAGTGACATCCCCAAAGTTCAAGAGAGTTGGGGGGCAGAGGTGAGTATGGTGGCCATTACCAAGGAGAAGGTGCTAGGAAAACTGAAAGGTCTGAAGGTGGATAAATCACCTGGACCAGATGGATTACACCCCAGAGTTGAAGAGGTAGTGGAGGCGTTAGTGGTGGTCTTTCAGGAATCACTGGAGTCAGGGAGGGTCCCAGAGGACTGGAAAATCGCTAATGTAACCCCCCTGTTTAAGAAGAGAGTGAGGCAAAAGATGGGAAATTACAGGCCGATTAACCTGACCTCGGTCGTTGGTAAGATTTTAGAGTCCATTAAGGATGAGATTTCAGAATACTTGGAAGTGCATGGTAAAATAGGGCAAAGTCAGCATGGTTTCATCAAGGGGAGGTCATGCCTGACAAATCTGTTAGAATTCTTTGAGGAGGTAACAAGTAGGTTAGACAAAGGAGACCCAATGGATGTTATCTATTTGGACTTCCAGAAGGCCTTTGACAAGGTGCCACACAGGAGGCTGCTCAGTAAGATAAGAGCCCATGGTGTTAGAGGCAAGGTACTAGCATGGATAGAAGATTGGCTGTCTGGCAGAAGGCAGAGAGTGGGGATAAGGGAGTCCTTCTCAGGATGGCGGCCGGTGACTAGTGGAGTTCTGCAGGGGTCAGTGTTGGGACCACAACTTTGTACATTAATGATCTAGATGAAGGAACTGAGGGCATCCTGGCTAAGTTTGCAGATGATACAAAGATAGGTGGAGGGACAGGTAGTATTGAGGAGGCGGGGAGGATGCTGAAGGATTTGGACAGGCTAGGAGAATGGGCAAAGAAGTGGCAGATGGAATACAACGTGGGCAAGTATGAGGTCATGCACTTTGGTAGGAAGAATAGAGGCATAGACTATTTTCTAAATGGGGAGAGAATTCAGAAGTCTGGAGTGCAAAGGGACTTGGGAGTCCTAGTCCAGGATTCTCTTAAGGTTAACTTGCAGGTTGAGTTAGTAGTTAGGAAGGCAAATGCAATGTTGGCATTTATTTCGAGAGGACTAGAATATAAAAGCAGGGATGTGCTGCTGAGGCTTTATAAGGCTCTGGTCAGATCACATTTAGAATATTGTGAGCAATTTTGGGCCCCGTATCTTAGGAAGGATGTGCTGGCCCTGGAGAGGGTCCAGAGGAGGTTCACGAGAACGATCCCAGGAATGAAAGGCTTAACATATGAGGAACGTTTGAGGACTCTGGGTCGCTACTCGATGGAGTTTAGAAGGATGAGGGGGGATCAGATTGAAACTTACAGAATACTGAAAGGCCTGGATAGAGTGGACGTGGGGAAGATGTTTCCATTAGTAGGAGGGACTAGGACTCAAGGGCACAGCCTTAGAGTAAAGGAAAGACCTTTTAGAACAGAGATGAGGAGAAACTTCTTTAGCCAGAGAGTGGTGAATCTATGGAATTCATTGCCACAGAAGGCTGTGGAGGCCAGGTCATTGAGTGTATTTAAGATGGAGATAGATAGGTTCTTGATTGGTAAGGGGATCAAAGGTTACGGGGAGAAGGCGGGAGAATGGGGTTGAGAAACTAATCAGCCATGATTGAATGGTGGAGCAGACTCGATGGGCCGAATGGCCTAATTTCTGCTCCTATGTCTTATGGTCTTATGGTCTTATGGCATATAAGAGGTAAAGATCTTTCTGTTCATCCAAATTGTTCATTTCATGAACAAGGGACAAATCTTTCCTGTAATATATTCATTCTGATTTAATCTCAAAAGAGAAGGTACTGCCTAAATACTCCTTGATTGCCAAATGTAATCAAACAAAATTAGAGGATGTAAATTTATCTTGCCATCTTCAACCCTGGATTGCTATCTTCAATTTAACAATTTCCTCAATGGAATAAGTTAGCAAACCTCATTGCCTCAAATTGATGTAGTATGAAAAATGCACCATCCTGGATAGATGATTAAAGTGTAACTAGTTTATACCACCAGGGCAGTATTTAATGCCTTCCTATGCGGCGGGTTTGGTGGTGAGGGGGCATTTAATGAGACCGAATGGGGGCAAGTGGGGTGACCACTGTCTTCCTGCCTCTGCACCGAGTAATTTCATGGTGAGAAGGCTGAATGATGGCATCCTGCCAAACCAATTAAGGCCCTCAGGTGGGCAATTAATGTCTGCTTAAGAGACTTGTCTTGCTGCCATGATATTCACCCACCAGTGGCTGGGGGACACACCATGTTGGAAGCCTGAAAAGCAAACAATGTCTGGGTTGCTTGCAATCCCAGGGGAGGGGTCCCTTGTTCAAAGGCACCCAGTGCCTGAATGGGGGAACCAGCACTGGGAAGGTTGGGGGGGGTGGGTGGCACTGAGAACCACTCACATGCCTTTGCGTTAGCAATCTCTACCTCCCAAGGGGTGCTGCAAATCAAGAATTAGCTGTCAATCTCTGATTGGCCAGCAGCTCTCAATGGGTGAGTCTTCCACCCTGAAGACATTGATCCTGGGGAAAGCATGCCACTGAACAGTTAAGTGCCTGATTGGCACTTATAGGCAGACCTTCTTGAAAAAGGCAATGTGGACTCATTGTGTCATGGACAGTACTCAGACACTGAGCTTGACAAACTGTTGAGAAAAGCATGGGACACTTGGACGATGCATGAGAGTGGGGTGGCGTGGGGAGGTGTGGGAGAAGGGGGCGGATGCCAGAGCTGAGTGGAAGAGATGGGTCTAGGAGACAACAGATGTGGGAGGGAGTTAGGGTTAGGGTTGCGGTTAGGCTTGGTGTTAGTTTCGGGTTGAAATTAGGTTATGGTTTAGGGGTTAGGGTTAGGGGTTAGGATTAGGGTTAGGGTCAGGGTCAGGGTTAAGGTTTAGGGTTAGGGTTAGGATTTGGGTTAGGGTTAGGGGCTATGTGTTAGGGGCTACTGTTAGGGTTAGAGTTAGGGTTAATGTGAGTGTCCCGGTTAAGTGCGGGCTGAGTGGCTACTGCCAGGTGCATAAGGCTTAGTGTTAGGGTTAGGGATAGGGTTAGGGCTAGGGTTATGGTTAGGGTTAGGGTTAGGGTTAGGGTTGAGGTTAGGGTTAGTGTTAGTGTTAGGGTTATGGTTAGGGTTAGGGTTAGGGTTATAGTTAGGGTTAGTGGTTAGGGTTAGGGTTAGGGTTGGGTTAGGGTTAGGGTTAA